>NC_046374.1:26264660-26615910 GCF_011125445.2 Fundulus heteroclitus | reverse complement strand
CTGTTGCTCCTCACCTTTCCTCTACGCTGCCGCTTCGCTCCTTCAACCTTTGATTAGGTGCACACATTTCCCTTTTCTGTCCATGGAAACCTTCTATGGCCATTTGGTGTCAAATTGTTTGTTTAAAAACAAAAACTGAAAAATATGTATATTCGAAAAAAAACAGAAGCTGTATTGCTCTTTCAACGAGAAGCTCTGCTCCTCATACCAGATCAGTACCACAGGTTTGGGAATGGAAAAGGTAAGTATAAAACTGCAAAAACATTTATCACATAAGATCCAAAGATAGAAAGGGTCATAAGAAACTGAAAAAACACTTTGAACTTAATCACCACACATTGACTGAAGAAGACATAATAGCGAAAATTATAAGTATAAAGAAATCACCTAAAACCATCTACAATGTAAAACATCTTATTGGAAACTGTAAGACATTGACTTTTTTTCAAAGTTCAAAGTCAAAAACCTTTATTTTAACCATGGGTTTGATTTCAAATAATCCTATTAAGTTGATTTATATAGCGGCACATTATAACTTCTAAAGGCACTTTACAAGACAAACAGGTCCATTTCATATCCAATTATAATAAAGGTCCAAATTCAGTTCAAACCAATTTAATTGATCCCAGTCCAGTTAAACAGTTTAATCACAGTCAGCTGATCATATAGAGCCAGTTGGTAAAATGTGTCTATCTTAAGGAACAGTTTAGGCAATAAATGTTGAGGTTGTTTTGGGAAACAAAATCCCCTTTGAATGAAAGAGGAAACATTGCACTATGTTCAGGAGATACTTGTCTGTCAAGCTGTTACATGTAATTAAATCAGGGCCAAATTCTTATTTAAATGTTACATTTGACAATGAAAAAATATTGACGGACATTTTAGATATTAACTAAATGTAAATAGTTCAACATCATTTATTTAATACTCTTTCCCATTGTGAGGGACCGAGCCGGACAAGCATGAGGACACAGTGGTGATTTTCAAGAAAAATGGGCTTTATTTCCCCAAAGTAACAAAAGTCCAAACAATAATTACAGGGGCGTTAAAAGGGTTCAAATGAAGGCATTAAGTCAAGGCAAACAACATCAAGGTTAAACAAAACCTCAAACTAACTGCCCAAACAAACAAACCGACCCTCCCACACAACAAACAAAGGGGGCTTAAATACTGGGTGATCGGACCAGACTGACACACTGAGGAAGATGTAAAGGGAAGATCTACACAACTTTAACAAAAAATAACTAAACACAGTTAGCTTAAGGATTAAATTTACATGACTAATAACTAAACACAATTACCAAAATAAGCCAATCACAAAAGCAAAAGAATAATTATTTGTGGGGTTAACGACTGTGTGGACGCAGGTGTGGCCATCACACCCTTATTGCCATTGAAGGGGCAAAGTTTTGACACTGAAGAAATGGGAATATTAAAGTAAAACCATAAGAATTTTTTTTAAATCTGAAACTAAAAACATTTTTTGATCAGGGTTTAAAAAATTTGGTGGTGAAACTGGCTGAAAAACACGAGATGGAACATTTTAAAAGGGAAATTTTAAAATGTAAAATGTGTCTATCTATCTATCTATCTATCTATCTATCTATCTATCTATCTATATATATATATATATATATATATATATATATATATATATATATATATATATATATGTATACATATATACACTGTACATACAATTTGTTATATTTATTTCAAAGATCAAAAACCTGCCTTACATTGTAAACTTTTATTTTCACTTAATCGATCATTCTCTTCCTCCTAAATCAATGATAAAAATATGATAAGAATCAAAATAGGTTTAACAACATATTACACATCTACTGATCCTGTGCTTTGTTTCCTTTTTTCTTCAGTTTGTCTGAACATAGTATCTTAACAGGACTTCCTAGTTAAATAAACACATAGAAATATCTGTAGAAGAAGCACTGGATCCAAGCAACTTACCAAGACGCTGATTTCAGCTGACCACGGTCAAACTGAGGGACGACAAATCGCTACCTCCTAAACTTAGTGAAATTTAATCACAGGTTATCAAAGTGATCTACCCTAAACCCACATATTTATTGGTTATTACCATCTAATGTAGAACAGATTACTGGATCAATGTGTGCTTCTGTGCTTTCTGCGTCTCTGCTCTGTCTTCTCTAACCCCCAGTGGGTCGAGGCAGATGACCGTTCATACTGAGCCTGGTTCTGCTGGAGGTTTTCCTTCCCGTTAATGTGAGAGTTTTTCTTTCCACTGTCGCTTCATGCATGCTCAGCATGAGGGATTGCTGCAAAGCCACGGACAATGCAGACGACTCTCCCTGTGGCTCTACACTTCTTCAGGAGGAGTGAATGCTGCGTGTCAAGACTTGATGCAATCAACTGGGTTTCCTTAAAGAGGATTTCTTTTTGACCAGTCTGTATAATCTGAGTCAATCTGTTTAATCTGACCCAGTCTGTATAATCTGATTGAACTTGACTTTAGAAAGTGCCTCGAGATGACATATTTCATGAACTGGCGCTATATAAATAAAATTGAATTGAATATTTCAGGTTTTACTTATAAAACTGTTCTACTGATTCTCAATGATGCTGTGTCTATAACATAAAATATATTACATTTGATGTCTTGTACCAGATACAAATACTTTTTTCAAAACAAAAAGTAGACGTTATGTTGCATTACTGTCTGATGTGATTAGGTCTACTTTATATCACTCGTTCATTTGACTTTTATAAGCCTGGAGGACTTTCCCTACCAAGCATGCCAGGCTTTCTTGTAATCTTTGTTGCTTTGATGAATAATCCTTCAGGCTTTCTGTACATTCAGTTCTTCTTTGGACTTTGGCTCCTGGACCCGCTTAAAACAGAGCATTTGAAAGAAGGGCTTGGTTTGAAACTTCTACACAGTGCTCCGCAAGAGGAGGAAGGAGTCGAGCCTGGAATCGGATGTTCTGGAGGGAAATTGTGTGTAAGAGACCCAACACGGTATTGTGAAGAAGAATATGTGTGTTTTTAAAAGGATAAATTACAAGCCAACAGCAGAATAAAGCCAACAGCGCGGCCGGAGTGAATCAGTGAGGAAAAGGAGCCGAGCATGTGGAGAGGAGATGGCTTTAGGCGACTTGGCAGGGACTGTGAGCACTTCTGTAGCAAGGCGCTGATTCTGTTGCCGAGGCCCTTGAGCCAGGGGCATTAAAACTCAACAGCGGCCAAGAACAATGGCTAACAGCCTCACAAATGGACAACATGAGAGCCGAATTACAATCCTTACCGCCTCAGACGAGAACATCTGGAACTCCGAACCTGAAATCAAGGCTCAGGGCAGGGTGTGGGGGGGTGCTGAAAGGTGAGGGGTACGGCCGGGGCACGGTGCAGGTGAGCCCCCTGGAGGCGGGGTGAGGGGGGGGGGGGGGCACCGTGGTGAAAAGTGTAACCTGACAATCCGCTGACTGAGACGCTTCTCTCATTCCGACCCAGTTTCCCCCCTGGGACTCGTTTATCTGTGGGGCGAGCCTGGCTCTCTCTCTATTTTTTTTTTCTTTTTTTTTCTGAATCACCTACACTGTAATGTGTGTCGCAGCTCATTACTGACAAGGCTCGCTGTGATACAATCCCAGGGGGTCTCAGGAGGAGGAAGGTGACTCATCTCACGGGGGTTATAGGCTGGCTGATACCACCCTGTGTCCGCCGGGGAGTCTCTGCCGCATGAAAAATATAGAAAAATGCGTGCTTTCTGCTTGCTGCACTTTGATGCACTTATTGGCCTTATGTCCCTTTGTAAAATAAACAAATAAAACTCTCTCTCTCTCTCTCTCTCTGTCTCTCTGTCTGTCTCTCTCTCTCTCTCTCTCTCATATATATATATATATATATATATATATATATATATATATATATATATATATATATATATATATATATATACAGTGTGCGATTTGCAAAAAAAAAAAAAAAAACCGAGGGGGGGGGATCATTTCAAAAGTTTTATTAACAAATAAAAGTTTTATTAATAATGGTTAGCTAGCAGGTGCTCTTTCAGGTAGCTAGCTAGATCCAGTAGGTTAGACTTTTGTTTTTAAACTTGCGCCATCTACTGTCGGGAATCGGGAGTGTGTATTAGTTTTCTTTAACCGCTTTTAGCAGAAAACGTAACAATACTCTTTAAAAACAAACAAAAAATTAAATTTACAAATGTGAAGGACACAAGACATGTATTAATATAAATTTTGAAAAATCCTCACTTATTCAGATCGGGGGGGGGATGTAACTAGACCAGAGGGGGGGGACATCACAAACAGAGGGGGGGTAAATCCCCCCCAGCAAATCGTACCCAGTTTATATATATATATATATATATATATATATATATATATATATATATATATATATATATATATATATATATATAGTGAATTGACAATGATGAAACACAGTTTGGTTTCATTTCACCAATACCAGCCAAGTCTGATTACTGTTTAGAGCTGCAGAAATGAGGCATTTCTTAAGCAGAGCCTGTCTGACAACATGAAGTAGGTTAAAAGATCCCCAAAAGTATCAGCTTAGACCCAAATCTAAATAAAATAAAATAAACCGATGAGAAACAAACACTTTGTAACCTTTTTCAGTGATAGATGTCAAATTCATTTCTAAGGCTTTAAGACTCCTCTGAGCCACGGCGAGAGTCATTATCCACTCGTCGACAACTTATCAAGGCGCTAACAGGGGAACCCAGAAGAACATCTGCAGCACGGCAGATCTAATTTAAGAGCAGCGTTCATGATTCTATGATGAGACAGAAGATCCATCTCAAATTTACCAAAGTAAACTTCTGGAAGATCCACCAAAACCTTTGGGAATATATTCTCTAAACTGACGTCTTCACAATCTGGTGTGAAACTGAGTTAAGAACTTCAGGAAAAGAACGCACAGTCAAACAGGGAGGTGATGGCCTGGGGTCGCTTTGCTGCTTTCAGGACCCCGGGACATTCTGTGATCTACTCGTTCAGTCCCACTTGGGTCAAGCAGCAGAACAATTACTCAAAGGCCCCCCCCCCCCCCCGGCAAGTCCTCCACAGAACGGCTCATAAACATAAACCAAAACAAACGAAGGTTTTGAAATGGTATGGACAAAGTTTGGACTTACTGTAAGCAGAGCCGCTGTGGCAACTCCTTATGCAAGTCACTGATGATCAAAAACCCTAAAATATGGCTGAATTAACACATTTCACCAATGAAACTCCTCCATATTTATGGAAAAGACTCACTGCCAGTGGCTGCAGACGTCTCATGGCGGTTATTATATGTATGGGGTGATCACTTCTTCACATATAAGTAAGACCAGGCTGCTTTAGATAGCCTTTTTTACCCCTTAACGGATGAAATCATCATTTAAAAACTTAATTTATCTCCTGTATCAAAAACTGGTTTCATGTTTAAAAAAAAAATGCCAGAAACAGGAAGCCCGCACTGCAAAAACGGATCTAAAAATAAGTAAAATGTTCTTAAAATTTGTGTTTTTGTCCTAGATTTGAGCAGGTGAATAAGACTATCTGCCAATGGAATGAGTATTTTGACCCCTAAAATAAGATAATTAGATATACTGCACTTGAAATAAGATGACGGAGATACATTGTTCCTATTTTAAGTGCAAAAATCTTATTCTATTGGCAGATCATCTTATTTACCTACTCAAATCAAGGAAAAATACACAAATTTTAAGACTATTTTACTTATTTTTAGTTCCGTTTTTGCAGTGCGACCTGAGGAAAGCTGTACCTTGAGGCACACACTTTATCCCAGCTCTGTAAGCGTACGCACGTGTGTTTGCAAATGTTGCCGTGAATGTGTTCCAGGCGGAGCAAGTGATGGCTATCTATCAGCCGGAGCGCTATCGATTTGGCTGGGCTGAATAATTGGCCGGGTCTACGAGCTGTCATGTTTGGCCTGATTGCGGAGCATCGGTGCTGTTGTGCAGTTATCTTCTTCCGTATCCCTCATCCGATCCATCTTCAGCCTCCTTAGCCTCCTCCCTGGGTGCATTGATCAGGACTCGGCGTACGTCTTTAAATCCGGACAATAATCTGCCGTTGCGAAGCGCTGTGGTTGCAAGCTACCCGCCTTCCACGCCTTGTTTTGTTAAGAGGACGTAGAAGGAAGAGGAGAATGCAGGATGAGGACGTTTGGAAGGGCCAGAGCAGACGTCAAAGGGACCTGGCCTAGTTTTTCTTGACAGAGGACGGCAGTTTCTGCAACATAAGGGATCCCCCTGGTAATTTTATCACAGGGACTTAAACCTTTTTGCTGAAATGATGGACTTCTGGGAGACTCAACGTGCCATAATCTATCTAGATTTGATGTGACGGTCACCAAGAAAAGGTGCAAAACCCCATCCTAAAATTTCACAACCGATTAAAGGCATGAGGCGCTTTGTAGGACGATTTTCACAGTTTGGCAACAGTGCAGCCACGAGCTTCAACGTTTTGCTGTCGCAGCTCTATCAATAAACCAACACCAGGTAGTTGCAGGTAACTGGAACGCACCTTTTTTTGTTTGATTTACAAATGAAAGCCTGAGAAGAGTGGCGTGGATTCGCGTTCGGTTCTCTTTTCCCGTGACAGGCTGTTCTGTGAAGGCCTCGGAGTTTTGTTCGGAGAACATTTGAGAGCAAACAGCGTCGCTGAGACCCGGGAGCACACAGCAGGGAGGTTCAGGGAGAAAGACGTGAAGACGTTTAATGCAGGGTTAGGATATTAAACAACCTGCCACCCGTACACAGGAAGAGCATCGGTCACAGAAGCAGCCTGGAGGGTTATGGACACTCTGGAGGAGCAGCACAACTCAAGTGGAAGAATTTATTGACAGGACGGCTATTAGCTGAGAAGTTGTGGCCCTCAACTAATAGTTGTTTATTATCATTAATATATCAACCTATTTTGACTGAAATAAAGCTGAATTAATTTATAATTATCAACAATAATCGTACTTGTGTCAAATATAAAAAGGAGAAACGTTCAACTGTGGATCATGTTCAGTTGATTCATAACCCTGGCCACTAATCATTTAATTTGACCAACCCATCCCATCTAATTTTAACGCACCCGTTTTTGACGGGGATAAACTACTTTTATCAAAACAAATTCTCCTTTTACATCGTTTGAGAACCTTGCCTCATTTCCGACCAGATTTTTTTTAAAAACAAAACCTGGTTAATCTGGCAGGGGCGTTGGATAGTTTTGGGTTTAGACGATGTGCCGAACAGTGGATAGCTGGGAGGGCCCCAGTCCGGGGTCTGTCCGGGGCCCTGATCCGTGTAGGACCCACCCTGTCATATCAAACAGCCAGCTCCACGATGGGAAGGCTGGGTGTCAAATATAATAATATATATATAATATATATATAATAGGAGCCCCTTCTTTTTGGCCAGCAGGAAGCCAAGTCCTTAAAGACCACTGAGGCGAGGAGAAGATCAGTAGCGACCCCGCTCGAACGATCAGGAGAACTGCAGCCTCCTCCTCCTCCTCCTCCTCCTCCTCCTCCTCAGAAATAGATTTATTATCCAGGCCGGGAAAACAAGTTGAACGCATTGGGGGAAAGTGCGTCATTTACTGCCACCTGTAGACTTATGCTCGTTTTAAATCATGTCTTTAATTGTTTTTTTAGTCTTTATACATGTTTTTTCTTACCCTGTAAAGTGGTACAATAGTTTTTTTTAGTTACACAAAGCAATGTGTTTACACAAGACTACATTAAACGCGCAACGATATCACAACTCATACTGTTAATCGGTGCTGGTTCGTTTTTTTTTTTTAAATCCAGCTTTAGGTCCAGCCTCCCAAAACGCGCTCGCTCCACCGAGCCTGGAAGTTTCGGGGAAAAGCTGGGGAGGAAAAAGAAAAAAAAAGTTCATGCTCTCTGTTTCCTGCCACGTCTGAAGCCCCCCTGGTTCGGACCCAGGCTGCCTGCACTTCCTCCGGAGGCTCAGGTGAAAGGAAGGAGAAAAAGAGAGAGAGAGAGAGACGAGTGCATGAATTCACGGTAAATACGAACAAACCGAGCCTTTTCTCTCCTGTTTCCTCTCTGTTTGTCGTCAGGATGTTTTTTTCTCCCTCTCTTTCCCTTTTCTTTAGGAAATCAGAACAGAGTAGGCAGAACCAGACAGCAGCTGTTTCCCGTCTCTTCACAATCAATAACCCGGGGTCTATTTAGCCCTCCCCAACAAGATGAACGACTTTCAGTGTATCAAATTCACCCGCTTGTTCAGTTTGAAAAGCTTTTTTTTTATTACAACTTCTTCATCAAACTTAATTGTCGTACTTTGATATTTTTTTTTATATATTTTTTTTTGTTGGCGCTGCGGGAGAGATAATTATCAAGCGGGGAGGAATTTACAAAAATCCAGTTTGCTGCCGCCGCGGCTCTGCAGGAGCGCGTTGCGCATGTGGGAGTTTGTAACGGGGAAGAGGGAACCCTCAGGCTGTTTACAGTGCTTTATCTCAAATATTAACAGCGAGTTAAAGCAGCAGCGCAAAGGGGACGCCGGTTTGCGCGAAGAACAGAGATGCGCTCTCATGCTTGCGTAATAACGCAGAGGGGGGCGTTCCTCCCGCCCCTCTTGCCATGCGCACACACGGTGCAGGCCTGAGAGATCCATCCCCGCCTTAAACCTTTTCACATTTTATCACCTTGAAACCAGCTGTATTGGGAGATAAGTATTTGCTCACCTTCCACGACTCACCTATGAACTCCTACGTAGTTCTGGAGTGTTTATGGGAATTTTTGACCATCCTTCCAGAAGCACATTTGTGAGGTCAGACACTGGTGTTGGACGAGAAGGCCTGGCTCTCGGTCTCCACTCTAATTCCTCCCGAAGGTGTTCTGTTTGGTTGATGTCAGGGCTCTGTGCAGGCCCGTCCATGTCTTCCACAGCAGACTGTCTCATCCAGGGCTTTGTGGGCCTTGCTCCTTGCACAGTCATGTTTGAAGAGGCCACGATGCAGTCAGACAAGTGCCGTTCGCCTGGCAACCGCCAAACCCAGACTCCGCCATCAGATCGGCAGGCGGAGAGGTGCGGGTAGTCACTCCAGAGAACGTGCCTCCACTGCTCTAGAGTCCAGTGGCAACGTGCTGGACGCCGCTGTCTCTGACGCTTTGAATATGCTGCTATAGGCTTAGACTGCTGGAGGACATCTGGGTCTATTTTTCTCACTGCTGAGTTCTCCTGCTGTTCTCCGATTTGCATTGTTTGTTGTCTTATTTCAGCTTTTAACGTTACTGTGACATCATCCAGGGGAGTCCGCTATATCCATATAAAATAGAAAGGATTCCTGGATCAATGTGTGCTTCTCTGCTTTTTCTGTGTCTCTGCTCTGTCTTCTCTAACCCCCAGTGGGTCGAGGCAGTTGACCGTTCATACTGAGTCTGGTTCTGGTTCTGCTGGAGGTTTTTCCTTCCTGTTAAAGCGCCGTTTTCCTCTCCACTGTCACCTCATGCATGCTCAGTATGAGGGATTGCTGCAAAGCCATCAACAATGCAGACGACTCTCCCTGTAGCTCTACGCTCTTCCAGGAGGAGTGAATGCTGCTTGTCGGGACTTTGAAGCAATGAATTGGTTCCGTTATATAGGAAATTTTTGACCAATCTGTATAATCTGATTGAATTTGACTTTGGAAAGTGCCTTGAGATGACATGTTTCATGAATTGGCGCTATATAAATAAAATTGAATTGAATACCTGATTCTGATTAGTTGGATGCATTTTGTCATTATAGTGCATTATTTTAGGTATGACCAACGCAGAGTAGAGCATAACCATAAAGGGATTTGATATATTAGCGCAGGTAAAAGTATGAACGTTGTGGCATTTATTCTGATTCAGCCCCTTAGAAAGTGCAGCGGAAGGTACTTTATAGAACCAGGTTCTGCTGTATTGTGCTCCATCCATCCTCCAATACTCTCACTACTTTCCCTCTCCCTGCAGAACAATCCCCCCCACTGGATGATGATGCTGCTGCCTCCGCTTTTAATAAAAGGAGTGATCTGGTCAGAGCGATGGGCCTTGTTGGTTCTCAGCCAAACAAGATATGTCTCATGTGGGCCAAACTTTTTTTTTTTTTCCAACAACGGCTTTCCTCTCGCCACTCTTTCATAAAGACTCAATTTACTTTTGCGTTATTGATTGATTGATATTGCCTGGGCAATATATCGGGATTTTAAAAAATATCACCATTTTAAAAAAAAGAAGCAAAATAGGACTATATCATTTAAATCGAGATGGTCTTTGTTACGTTATAATATTACTTTTATGTATTCCCGTAGGTTCTTTTTCAGCCGTTTCTCATATTTATCTGCCGATGTTTGTATAAAAAATGTCCCTGTGAGACATTTGGGACAATGCTTTGATTCAGAGAAAAACGTATTGAGATAAATATAAAAATATTAGTTTTGGCCCGTGTCGCCCGGTCCTATTATTAACTAAATATTGTCTGTGCTTTGGACGAACTCCACCTGAGCTGTGGATGTCTGCTGCTCCTCCAGAGTTACTAAAGGCCTCTTGGGTGTTTCTCCTTAGCCAGTCATATCTGCAGACATGAAGGTTTGCTACGACAACGGCCAAAGACATAAAAAAAAAAAAAAAAAGTGTCACAATTGTCCCAAGATAGAACTAGAACATGAGGAAGCTAGGTGTTATTCCTTTAAGCCCCACTTACAGCTTCGGAGGTAAAACCCATCAGCATTTGTTCCCTGCAGGGCTTGTAGCTGGTTTCCCTGTTACCACTCCTCCATGAGGGCCAGATTTGTTCTTTCCAGGTTGCAATTATGCAGCAATTCCCGTTGCTTTGTCACGTGAACTCTTACTAAAATACTCTGAAGCTTGTTGTAACCATAGCGTCTCACTCTGCCTTCTCTTTTTGCGCTCTCCTTACAGGTCCACGATGCTCGCTCTGTGCCTCCTGCTCTCTCCGCATCTTCTCCTGGTGCAGAGCGGCACCACTGAGCCACCAAAGAGCGCCGTTACCCCAGTGAGCCCCGCTCCTCCTCCTCCTCCTCCCTTGAGCGACTCGAGCTGGGCTCTGGGCGTGCGCCTGTACCGGGCCCTGCGCTCTGACCCCAGCTCCGTAAACCCGCTGTTCTCCCCGCTCCTCCTGGCCTCCTCGCTCGGGGCGCTTTCTGAAGGCTCCGGGGGCCAAACCGCCGGCCAGATCCAAGATCTTCTCAAGCCGCCGTCCGAGGCCAGGGAACCGTTCGGGGAACAGCTCTCCGCGGCGCTGAGGAGCTTCGTCGACGCCAACCGGACCGGCTTCCACGTGCGCTCGTCCTCCGGCGTGTTCACCAAGCAGCCGCCTGCCCTCAGCGGGGCGTTTGCCGGGCTGAGCCAGAGCAGGTTCATGCTGCGGCTCCAGACGCTGGGGAAAGGGGACGCCGAGGCTGACCTGAAGCAGCTTGGCGACTGGGCCAAGGCTGCACTCGGCGGGGAGGAAGGAGCTCCTTTGGAGGCAGAGATCGAGGCTGAAGCCGGGACCATGATCCTGGCTAACGCGCTCCGCTTCAAAGGTTTGTGGGAAAAATCCAGTGTTACAGCAGGACGGTGTGAACAGTTCTGGATTTTTGTCTGCAAGGGTCAGTCCGGCTTCAACCTTTGCCCGCACCTTAACCCTAACAAGTTCCTGATACAGGGCCACACTGAGGGGCGGGGGAGGCGGGAGGGTGTTGTCATGTAGACAAAGGGTAAGGTTGGGGAATCTTGGTCTTTAAAAAGTAGTTTGTCAGGGTGGTAAGAGTAAAGGAAAAGCAAAAAACGTCTCCATTAAAATTATCTTTTGATTTTCTGGAACACTGTCAATTCTCCCAGATAAACTTAGACTGATGGTGTATTTCTTCTCGATTCCACAGCTATGGCTGGTTTAGACGTTTTCTGATTCCCTAAACGTATGGCATCATGCCCTTGAGCAGGGCTTCTTCTGAAGCTGGTTCTAAACCGGTTCTACGAAAACAAAAAGCAGAACCAGTTTGGTTTTCCTTGGCCAGCGAGGAAGTGAACCCCTCTTTACTAGGTTACTAAAAACGTCCCCTTTAGTAAATATTTGATCCTCTATAAAGGTAAAGAAATGTATAGAAAACACTGATAGCGTCATACCTGGTGGCTGACTGTAATGCCGAGGCTAACAAGCCATTCACTAAGGGTGAAGACTTGATCTTGTATGCCACTAAAGACATTTGCCGTGAACTTCTAGGAGAGGCTGTGGAATAATGGCGGCATTAAAAAATCCAGTGTTACAGCAGGACGGTGTAAATGGTTCTGATTTTTGTCTGCAAGGGTCAGTCCGGTTTCAACCTTGGCCCGCACCTTAACCCTAACAAGTTCCTGATACAGGGCCACACTGAGGGGTGGGGGGGGGGGGGGGGGGGGGTTGTCATGTAGACAAAGGGTAAGGTTGGGGAATCTTGGTCTTTAAAAAGTAGTTTGTCAGGGTGGTAAGAGTAAAGGAAAAGCAAAAAACGTCTCCATTAAAATTATCTTTTGATTTTCTGGAACACTGTCAATTCTCCCAGATAAACTTAGACTGATGGTGTATTTCTTCTCAATTCCACAGCTATGGCTGGTTTAGATGTTTTCTGATTCCCTAAATGTATGGCATTATGCCCTTGAGCAGGGCTTCTTCTGAAGCTGGTTCTAAACTGGTTCTATGAAAACAAAGAGAAGAACCATTAGTAAATACTTGACCCTCTATAAAGGTAAAGAAATTTATAGAATGCATAGGGCTGGGCAACGATTAAAATATTTAATCGCGATTAATCGCCCTGATTAACCGCGATTAATCGCGATTAATCGCATTGTATTTACAAACTCCAAGAATGAATTCAAAAGTAGTGTAAAAAGCACTTTTATTTTAATGTTCTGCTGCCATATGAACAAAAGTGTTGTAACATTTGTAGCACTTATTTTATACAGGATATTTTCAACCCATCTATTGAATTTAGTGCACTAGTTGATCTTTTCTTCATAAGAGAATAGCAAGCACTGCAGCCAAAATATGGCCTTTTTTGACCTGCTGTATATTAGCCAGTCCCTAAGCTTGATGTATCATGAAACTGTTGATCTTTTGGGTTTTGTGGTTTTTATTTTATTATTACAATTAAATAATAATAATAATAATAATAATAATAATAATGTTATGTTCAGTGTTTTTTCGCTAATCCACCTCTTATATATTTCAATCCTTATGTAATTTTGTCTGTGTTGTGTGCACCTGCCTGTTGCTTTAATCCTATAAATTTTCCCGTCGTGGGATAAAAAAAGGATTAGCTAATGTTATCTTATCTTAAATAACACTTTTTAATATATGTACTGGGTTCTTTCAAGGTCTTAATTACATGTTATGTGTGGGCTTCAGTAACATCCATCCATCCATCCATCCATCCATCCATCCATCCATCCACTGATCTACCTGGATGTTCCCTGGAGGACTGAAACGCCTCAGTCAGAGACGTCAGTCTGTGGGTCTGTCGGGGCAATGAGAGAAGTTTTGTCTCCTCTCTCCGTTTCTGGGGCTCGATGTTTTCATGTTTTTTCACGTGCTTAGATAAATTTGTTGTGTTTCCACTAAAATGAACCGGCTTTTTACAAAACATACAGCTTGATTTCATTTACGGTATTAAAATAAAGCCAAACGGTGCTACTTCCCTGTTCATGTTTTTTCGCTGCTGCGGTCTCTCTCAGCTGTTTCTTTAAGTTTGTCAGATGGCGCTGAAGTTTGTGTGAGAGCTGAGTGCGCGGGCCAGGCTGAGCCTGCGTGCTGATTGGCTGGCGCCGCTGAGCCATGTACGAGAGGGGAGGGGGGGCGGGAGAGTGCTTCCGTGACAGCGCCCTGCAGTCAGCGCGCGTGCTGACTGACACTGACTGAAAGCATTTGAGCAACATGCGTTAATGCGCGATAAAATAAATATCGCCGTTAATAGTCTAATGAATTAACGCGAAATTAACGCGTTAACTTGCCCAGCCCTAAGAATGCACTGATAGCGTCGTACCTGGTGGCTGACTGTAATGCCGAGGCTAACAAGCCATTCACTAAGGGTGAAGACTTGATCTTGTATGCCACTAAAGACATTTGCCATGAACTTCTAGGAGAGGCTGTGGAATAATGGCGGCATTAAAAGTGTGTCAGGATCGTCGCAATGAAGAAAAATAAAATTGCAGAGTAGACTGGACATAAGGAACCACTTGTGTCATCGTCTCCCATCACCCCCCGATGGGACCCTCTTATTGCAGAGGCTCAAGCTGATTGACATTGCTAGTAAATATTTATACAGTATTATTGTATTTAGAAAATGTTTGGTACCGTTTTGTTTTGTCGTATTTATCCGCCACACCTTTAAAGCCGGTCTGGGAAAACGTCGCCTGACGTTTAACCAGACGAATGAGGTTGGGGATCACTGCTCTGATCGGAGCGAACGGCGGTTCTACAAAGTGTCGACTCAGAGGGGCTGAGTAAAAAAAAAACAAGCCCGACTCAACTGGTTTGCAGCCCTACTAAACCAATTCTATACCGTGGATCTGGGCGGATCTCCAGTTACATAATTGTTTGGATGATACAGACACGAAACACTGGATCGTTTCTGCACCGAGCAGAGTCATTTTGAGTTATCCAATCTGTTCATTTTGGACTCGCTCGCTGCTCTGAATGAAGAAGAGAAAACTTTGCGTGTGAGCATGGCACCATTTTTCTCCCGTTCAGACTGCAACGTACCCTCTGCAAGGCCGCGTGCCAGCATGGCCACCTGCGCACCAAGTGCGCATCCTTGATGCATTGGACTCCAGCTGGTGGACGCAGCGGATAAAAGATGATTCTGGGGTTAGTCGCTAAGAGCTAATTCATCTTCCTTTGGCGGCGGCTGGCGGTAGCGTGGGTGGGGGTGATGTGTCGTCTTAAATAATTGAGTAACAAGTGTCCGGACCCTCTGCCTCATCGTCATGCCTAACATCTGCGCTCGTAGCGCTCCAAGTCTGTCACGGCACAGCTCGGCTCTGTTCTTTTGTGGCAGGCTGCAGTGGTGGAAAGTTGTCATTGTTTCGGCTTCGATCCAGTCCCTCAGAACCTCCATCTGTGATTTAATAGCCGCATTCCCAAAACGCATCCATCTAATCCTTATTGGCGCTTCATTGTAGCGGCAGAGATGCATCATTAAAGGTAAAAATGTTCTTTTTTTTTCGAGGGGGCTGTGGGAATTTTTCTCTATTAGTCAAACAAAAACGGGCCCATTGTCCGTTTTCGTGACAACCTTTTAAGGAGCTCAATCCCAAAGCGAATGTCCCAATGAAACGCCTCCTGTTTGCTTCCTCTGGAAAATCTGATGAGGTGTTAAACATTTTCTTCAGTTACGTTTGTTCTCATTGTGCCGTGTCCTCCCTGTTTCTCTTGCTTTTGTCGTTATTTATCAGACGGCCTTATCTCCCCGCCGGCCCTCCTCCTTCTCTCCACTCGTCCCCAGTCCGTGTCCTTATCTGCGTCTATCTGCAGCTGTTTTGCCCCTGCAGGTTTTCCTTTTATTAGGAAACGGCGGCTGAAGTGGGCACACGTTGAGAACCCCCTCCAAAACAACATTCTCTAAACAAAGTAAGCATTGATAAGCAGCTTAATTAATTTTGCTTTGTTTGATGATTCGACTCTATTATGAAATTAGTTTTTCTTTTTTTTTCTTTCCTGTGCAGCAGCCCTCGTTGGTTCATTAATTTTGTGGTTGAAAATGTATAAATTAGATTATTCCGACCATGACGCCTCACCAAGTAGATTACAGAAAATTGGATTCCTATTGTGTTGATTCGCAATTTAAAAGTAGTCGATAGTTTGCATCTTGCTCCCACTAGCTGCTTCTTTTTTTATTTTTTTTATTTGGTTTTGATTTTCAGGCTCCCAAATTAGTGATGGCAGTGATTGGGCATCGTCCTCTGACAAGGTGCCAGCTTTCCTTTAGCTAAAACTTGAAGAGGAGATTTAAAAAAAGCCATTTGCCATCTGTTCTGCTTTCTGCTGTATGTAAAGTTTAAAAAGTTGAATTCAGGGTATAACTAGAGCCATGTAGTGATGAGATGTTAACTGTGGAGATGTACCGATCAGTTTTCTAGGCTAGTTCAGATTTTTCCAGTGCTGCAACAGTTAATTGGCCCGTGATCAGAATCTGTCAGTTTTCCAATTTATCGGCAGATCAGGTCCTGTCAAAACAACTACAGTCACATTCAATAAGTTAGAATACTACTGAACAGTTAATTTAAGTAACTCAGTTCACCAAGGGAAACACATTATACAGATAAACACTGACTGATGATGTTTTAAAGTCTTTATTTCTGTTAATTATGATTCCTCCCCCCCACACTTTCAGCTGATAAAAACACAACATTCAAGATTAGAAGATTACATCAGACCAATAACATCATGCAGGAATCGCAGCTTGAATGTTGTGTATTTTTTTATCAAAAGGTACTTTTCATTTGACGTGCAAGCCACCTAGAAATGGATATTCTAATTTAAGGAAGTTGTGTATCTACTTTCTGCATCGACAGACATAATGTTCATTTCCACAATTCTTGCTTTGAGTTAAGTAGAAATGTGATAAATACATGGACCATAAAGCGACATATTTCATGCAGAAATGTGGACAACCATGTAGTTAATTAGTTTTCTGTTGTATCAAGGAAACCTAAACATGTCCTTGCTTTTATAATTAGGTTTGTTCAGTTGTTTGATAAAAGATACACAAAATTATTTTGTACAAAGCCTTGCAAGTCTTCATGCTCCTTGAACTCGTTTACCTTTTGTCACATTAAAACCTCAAACTTCAGTGTTTTTACTGGGATTTGGAGAGATGAATCGATACAGCTAAAGCTATAGCTGGTAATCCTGTTCAGAAACACTCTTTGTTATTCTGGGTAAAATCATCCTTCCATCCTGAAAGTAGTGAATACATTATGTATTCACAAAAAGGAGACTAAAAAATAATTCTCTGTGGGAGCTGCAGGCCTGTTAAAATGATAACCAATCTTTGCTGTTTGGTCCAAAGTGTAGGGCACTGCTAGTGTTTATGTATCCGGTTAGCTTAGCGGTTAGCTTAGCAGTTAGCCGTTCATTGTAGCTCCGCTGCCCTCACAGTAGGCTTTGAAATTGACTGAGAGTCGCAAGAGGCGAACCACATTCGTGTTTATGGGAAGAATGGGAAGGACTCAGTCGAAAGAAATAAGACCAGAGTGGATTTGGGAGATTTTATTTCACATGAACACCCTGAAGAGTTGAAGAGGAAGGTAACTTGGAGAAATTTCCGGAAAAATCGCAGACTCTAGCTTTAAGTAGTGCATAACTGTGAAGTGTAGGGAAAATTATACATCGTTTTCCAATTATTTTAGTTTTTTCAAATAAACTGAAAAGCCTTATGTGCGTTTTTATTCATCCTTCATGAGTCAATGTTTTATAAATTTGTATTACCGTATTTTTCAGACCGTAAGGCACACAGTGAATTAACATGTCCATGTATGCGCGGCGGCCACGCAGAATACGTCTTAAGTGCACTTCGAGTACCCGCTTACCGAGTATGTGGGCTGCCTTACATGAATGCACTTCTAGTTTAGACATTACAGTCAGGCAGTCTTGTAGACAGCTCAGTGGTCCGATCAGGTAGTGACACAGTGTACCGTAATGCTCCGAATATCCATTGAGCGGAGCGGCTTTTTGCTTACCAAAGTCGTACTCGTACATTTTAACAGATTTTTGAGCTTAGATTAGTAAGTACAACGCTAAACATATATAAAGCACACCATCACATTTTGAGTATGCCTTATATTTTCAAAAATACTGTATTATTTTTGCAAAAACCTCAAACTCAAAGTTCAATATTTCTATAGAATTTAGATCTGGATTTTGACAGGGCCAGTCTAACACATGGATATGCTTTGTTCTAAAGCATTGCAGCTCCGGCTGAACGTTGAGCGTCGTTGTCCCACTGCAAGGTGAACCTCCGCTCCACTCTGAAGTGTTTTCCAGCCTCTGGTAGATCTTTTTTCCCAGGATTCCCCTGTATTTAGATCGATCCATCGTCCTATGAATTATTCATATTCCATGCTGAAAAAAAGAACTATTCCCACTACGTGATGCTGCCACCACTATGTTTTACCAGGATGACAGTGTGCCCAGTGCTGGACAGTGGTCATTTTTAAGATACAATCTACATGAAGCCTGTGTATATCTTTTGTTTGTCGTGCTTTTTTAATACATAGAGATAGAGATATGATTGAAATGATTCTTGATTTGGATTTGACTTAGAATGTGCTTCCATGTTCTTAAAAACGGAAGCGCAACACTTGCTCAGGTGCGAACCACCAGAAATGAGAAAGACTCCTGGATAGGTGTCGAAACATTTTCAGAAAGAACTGAGCCAAAGTCTGGTTGCCTCCGATTTAAGTCTGTTTGCTGTTGCGATGACCTGGATAACTGAGAATTTGCACAGGCATCTTTGATTCTTCTTAACTCAGCTGCAACTTCCACACTGAACATGCTGTTGCTTAGCAGTTCAGCTACATTGTGTTTACTGATTGGTGAAAAAAAGAGAATAAAACATTTGTTTTGGAGTGGCCAAGCCACAGATCAACAATTAGAACAATGGTTGGTGTTATTTTTGTTTAAAACGGAGCCAGAAGACAGGCGGAAAAGATTAGAATAAGATGCCTGGATGGATTGAAGACATTTAGACATTGGTTGAATTAGTTTGTGTTAAATTAAGGGGTGAAACAAACAAAGAATAGTAAAATAAGAGACATTGACATATGTGGTTGGGAGGGAAATATTGGTGTTTAAAGGCTTATTTTGGGAGTTCTTGTACATGCTGCTTAATTAATTCAGGATTTGTTTTGTTGGAGAGCAACGTCGGTGACAGCGGTATAAAATAATACCATGAAAGGAACAGGAGAGACACAGTTACACAAGGCAATGCGACAACATGGAGGGAAACAAGTCCCTGCATATTTATCCTAAAATAATAGCTTCTGAAATCCCACTTTGCCGTGCAATCAAAAGTTGAAAGAAAATGTGGTAGCTCTAATAGATTTTAGTCTGGACTTCTATTTAAAGTTCAAGCACTTTTTCAGACTTACATTTTTTATGCACTAATTATGTGCATGAATGTCAATAATTTTTTTACATTACATTTAACTTTTTTTTTAATCTGCTTTAAATTTTTTTTTTTTTTAGTTAACCGTTGTCTTTCAAGGGTTATATCATGAAACAGGAAAAAAAATAAATGATTCTTAAAAACAACAATAAGGTCCACAAGTTTAAATTTGAGGTGCATTTTCTCTAATCCACACAGGGTCAATATTATACATACAGGATCAAATACATACATTAACCCCCACTAATACTTGGGCCAATCTCCCTGAGGAAGTTACACCTTGACCACACACTTTCTGCAGCCATTAACACTAAATGATTTTAATATACTAGTGTGACAGTAATGTAGTTAGTTTAATTTAGGCATAGCTGGGCATAAATCTGACCCATAGATGGCAGCAAAGGACTTCCACTGTGATCTTCGGTATGTGTAGAATTTGCATCACCAGGTATTGGTGGTAAACATATCACCTTGGATGTGCGGGGGTAGTTTCAATCAAAAGGGTTAATGTTGACTTCCAAAATGTTACAATTTCTATTCTCATTGTTTTCTTTTTGTTGTACAAATTTGCTATTGAAACATCAAAACATGACATGTGTGATGAGCGAACAAAGAAAAATAGATTTAAATATGAGGCTTCTTCAATTCAAAGGGCTTGTTATCACTCTCAGATTGTCTCCTACCTACATTCTCTCTCTTTGTTTTAGTTTAATTTCTAGTTATTATTTATTTCTCTTGATGCAACATTGTTTAGTCCTTTGAAGTTTTCAGTTTTCTTTTTCTATAAAGAGCTAAGTTTAGACGACGTAAACCTTCCTCTCAGTCTTTTTTTTCAAGTACTTCAATCTACAGATGTCACCTTGGGTGCTTTTTGCCTTCAGATCAAATCGATAATCAACAATACGAACAAAACATAAAGCAGCACACTCCTTTTTTTTTTAATCAAAAGTCTTTAATCATCATAAGTTCTCAAACTGTCACTTTTTCTTTTTGGACCTGTTTTCGCAGCAGCAGTATTGTGTGCTGAGAGTGAAGATTTTTCCAAAAGATTAATCAGTAATGAGTCATCGCTTGTTGTTGCCAAAGCCTGTCTAAAGTGTCATTCACAAAGGCCCAAATGGTCATAATTTCTTCAGCCTTCACACACACACACACACACACACACACACACACACACACACACACACACACACACACACACACACACACACACAAAGCGATGCTCCAATGGCTTTGAGAGTGTGTTTTGAGGTTATTACAACAGTAATTCCACTGCTCTCAGCCCCTCTTAAACTGACAGCTGTCGGGGTTGGGGTGGGGGGGGGGGTGGGGGGTTAGCGAGGCCAAGTGGGACGTGTCGGACAATGAACAGTACACAGTGGCCTTCTGGACTCTATAACAGCCTCTGCAAGCCTCTCCGACTCAGCAGCTTTGGGAGGGGTTTACATTGTTTAATTGGTTGTAAATAATCGATAATTCATGTTCTGTGTCACTGTACGAGGCCCGCATGTATTCTTAGAGATGTCTTGTCCTTTTGAGTGTCTTTAATCAGCCACAACTTTCAGCGCATGATGATTTTCTTGCAACCTTTTCATTTTTTTTTTTCTGTGTTTAAAAATGTCTGTGTGTTCAGGGCTGTGGGAGAGGGAGTTGAGCGAGGAGAGCACTGATCGCCGTACCTTCTTGGGCAAGAAATACACCAAAGTGGTTATGATGCACAGAGCAGGTAAAAAAATAAAAAATATATAAGCATGCGTTTGGGTGTTTTTTGATGCTAAATAACCGCAACTAAAAGGGATTCAGCTTCTGTAAGGTCCGATCAACTTCCTTCCCATTTATCACTGTGCACCTTATGATTTATTAAGCAGGCTCTTTATATTTTATGGATCGTCTTCAAACAACAACAAGGCAGAGTGAATTTCTGCCATTAAAGCAGTAAAAGATGTCAAAAAGATGCATTGTGCTCATTTTAATGCTATTTCTACAACGTCGTTATCAATTTGGGAGAAACGTAGCTCACTCTATGGCCCCAGCTGAACGTCTCGCTTCCTGTTTGACTTCAGCTGAGCTGAACAATGAGAACTCAAGTGGCTCCGAATCATTGCACTGCAAAGAAAAATCATGTCTCCCGAGAGCTTCTGCATTCAAGCAGTAAAATATAAAATGCTCCTGCCTTCAATGCTGTGATCTTTCCTCACCCCTCCTGCAGGTTTGTACCGCTTCCATGAAGATGTTGACAACATGGTGCAGGTTCTGGAGGTGCCTCTGTGGGGAGGCAAGGCCAGCCTCATGCTCCTGCTACCCTTTCATGTGGAAAATCTGGCCAGGCTGGACAAGCTGCTGACCCTAGAGCTGCTTTCCAAGTGGCTGAAGAGGACAGCCGTTACCAGTGCGGCCGTCTCACTGCCCAAGGCAAACATCACAAGCGCGCTCAGTCTGCAGGTTGGTGAAGCACTGTTAGCTTGACAGTTGTCACAGTTTTCTCGTAGATTGGTGCTCTTTAAAAACATGAATGGTTTTAATTATGTGTTTATATGGGCGATTGATTTGGCAGATTTGTCTGCAGATTTCGTCAGTGCCGACAGAGCATCTGCATGGTGTATCATAAAACAATGTTAATTTTAATTCATTGCTATAACATTTGTAAGCACTTCCTTAAATTTCATAGCATTACGGAATATTTTATGTCTCAGAGTTGCAATGTTCTTGCTGCAAAACCTTTGACTTGTTCAAAAAGTGCATGGCAGCCTGGCTTAGCTGCATCCAATTACATATGCTGCAATTCCAGATGTGAAGGAGGGCGATGCTTGATCGTCATTCCCCTAGGTCGGTGATCTGCAACCTTTACAATTCAAAGAGACATTTATGCCCTATTCCTAATAAATTAAATGCACCTCTTTGAAAAAAAGCTTAACACGTTTTATGAATAGCTACCATAGATGTTCTTTATTATTTATAGTTAAAATAGATAACAAAAATTATATAAGTTGTAGCTTTAAAAACAAAGAAAAATGTCTACCCTTTACAAGACTCTTAAAGGTATATAGCCACGTTATATGCTTAAAGACTATGACCAAAAAACATTTGATCATGATGAAATAAAGTTATATACAAGAAGCCTCCATCCTGATAATATTTTGATGATCCTTATGGTGGATGAAAATAGTCCCAGTGCCGGGCGTGATGACCAGATATAAACGGATGTGGCGCCATCTAGTGACAGTATCACAGAACTATCATGCCTGTTTGCTTAATTAATAAAACAGTATTAAATAATGCCAGACCGAGTCTGACCCTCTGCAATGCCTCGTGGTAAAGCGGCTGCATGGCGTGATCCAAGACCAACCGTTATTAATTAAATAAACTGATCTAACAGCAACTTTAATAGCCTCATATCAGAACATTTACTCACGTCAATCAACTCTACTGTTAGATCTGAGCCTCGGCAGGTTTAGTGTCCGCTTCAGTGAACACCAAAGTTCATACGGTACTCTCAGCAATATTCCAGTCTTTTCCGTCTTTGAATCATATATTTTTTGCTGTTTTTTCCCCCCACTGGATCTTGGACCATTCATGGACCATTCTTCATTGTTTGGAGATGCTAATAGCCGTTAGCCGCTTCCTTGTTTTATCCCCTGCTGCACATGCACAGTATTGAATTTCCTCTGTTATTAAAAACAAACAAGAAAGGCTTTATTTACTAACTAATTGAGTGGAAACAAAATGCAAAAATAACAACTAATTTGCCAGCAGGATGTAATAATCTTTCATAAAAAATATATATGCAACCAGGGTGAGCTACTGACATATAAATGAAAACAAAGTGAAATTATGTGGCTACGCACCTTTAAACCATTGTTTTAAATCAAATTCTGTAAAACTATGGAAAATGAATACAGAACATGTAGTTGTAATGCCTAACGAAAACAAAAGAAGAAAAAAACTAATGAAAAAAATTGGTTGTATCATTTGTGTCACTCTGTTGTAGTAATTGTATCCCAATACAGCACAAAAAAACAAATAAATTGATAGAGCTTGTTTTTTTCCTTCTATCTTTTACATTTACAAAATATTTCTCAAGTCCTTTTTGGGCCAAAGTGACAAATAACCACTATGGAGAGCCTAAAGAGCCATATATGGTTGCAGAGCCGCAGGTGCCACACCCATGCCCTAGCATATTAAAACCAAGGCGATGCGATAATCTGATGGGCATATTAAGAAACGATTGAAATCATAGGCTAAGATTTTACTGGAGAAGCATTCACTTGCTGTAGTGTTGTAAATTCCATTACTGTGTTAGAACCAGATGTTCTGTTGTGTTTTTAGTCAGGCACCCGTTTGGACAGCTACGGTGTGCTGAAGGGTCTTAGTGAGGTTTACCCTGAGTGTGTAGGGAGTTAATGAGCACATGCTGCACAGAGAATGCTTTTCATCCACATAGAAAAATCATTCTACATGCTACACCCCATTTTATACGTTCATCTTAAAGTCAGCTTATTACTCTGAAGAGTCATCTGTAATGCTCCCAGATGTCAGGTTCTTTATAACGGATTTGAACTGTTCCCTGGTGTCTGCGGCCACGCTCTGACCGGAGTTGCCTAGCTGGATAAAGTCGTTCCATCAAACAGATAATAGCTCCACTGTAACTGCAATAATCTGACTGGGACCAGATCTATAAAGGAAGCTTTTTGGTAGTTTTCATGCTCTCAGGCTTCTTATACATATTTGTTGTTACGTTTCCAGACTCAGAATCACCATACCCTAGTTTTGTTTCTACATTTTCACAACAGTCGGGGCATTTGAGTACAAACTATTAACCTTGGACCTGCTAGTTGGTTCTTATTATCTGTGGGTTTCACAAATAAGAAAACAACACAATACTGAAACTGGCTTCAAATATTTAGTATAGTACAGGTGTTGATCATATAATTCGAATATCATGAAAAAGGTTTTTTCATGATATTTGAATATAATATGCATTCATGACACACAGACTGATATATTTCAAATGTGTATTTCTTTAAATTTTGATGATTATAACTAACAACTAATGAAAACCCCAAATTTAGTGTCTCAGAAAATACGAATATTACCTAAGAGCAAGAGGAAAAAGGATTGTTGGCCAACTAAAAGGCATGAACATGAAAAGTATGAGGATGCACAGCATGCACAGTACCTAGTTGGGGCTCCTTTTCCCTGGATTACTGCAGCAATGCAGCGTGGCATGGAGTCGATCAGCCTGTAGCACCGCTCAGGTGTTGTGAGAGCCCAGGTTGCTCTGATAGTGGCCTTCAGCTCTTTTGCATTGCTAGGTCTGGGGTATCACCTCTTGCTCTTCACAATACCCCTTAGATTTTCTATGGGGTTAAGGTCAGATGAGTTTGCTGGCCAATTAAGAACATGAATACCATGGTCCTTGAACCAGGTACTAGTAGCTTTGGCACTGTGTGCAGGTGCCAAGTCCTGTTGGAAAATGAAATCTGCGTCTCCATAAAGTTGGTCAGCAGCAGAGAGCATGAAGTGCTCTAAAACTTCCTGGTAGACGGCTGCGTTGACCTTGGACCTCAGAAAACACAGTGGACCAACACCAGCAGATGACATGGCACCCCAAAGCATCACTGACTGTGGAAACTTTGCACTGGACCTCCAGCAACGTGGATTATGTGCCTCTACTCTCTTCCTCCAGACTCTGGGACCTTGATTTCCAAAGGAAATGCAAAATTTACTTTAATCAGAGAACATAACTTTGGACCAAGCAGCTCCAGTCCTTTTGGTCTTTAGTCTGTCGTTCCAGAGCGGCTTGACCCAAGAAATGCAGCAGCTGAAACTCATGTCAATCTGTAAAACCACATACTTTTACAGGACTCTGGAATATTTTCTTTGACCTGAATACATGCAGCTTCTTCTTTTTCTAACCATTTAAGTTGACGTGAAAGCTGGTCCCTTATTCAGAGGTCACCTCAGCAAGTCATTACAATTTGCTTTCAGACTTGACAGAGTTTTGACCCTTCCTGTTATGCAGATTTGTCATGCATTCCTGTTAAATATCTTGCTACAGGGAATCATTGGTATTTCTATTCAACTTTGTCATACCTTGATGATCTCACACCGGCACGTCCAAACCTACACACCGTTCCCGTTTTTTTTTCTGCACGCCCTCCTGACATATTCAGTCTCAATCCTATCTCCATAAATGTTGGGCTGCAGCTGCCGGTAACAAAGACACGTGGAGCAAAAAAAAAAAAAAAAGACAGACTGCAAGGTTAGTTGGACCAGACAGATACAGATGACACGGCAGTAAAACCCTTTTCCTGCAGGTAGGACACGCGGACTGAAACCGATTACCATGTCCTCCTCGCGTGCACGCTGTAACCTCATCGCCGACTAATGAAATCTGCTCTGCCCTCGTTTCTACTTTGACAAACATCTCTGTAGAGCCGCGCTGCCATGTTGCTCCGCTGGCCGTGCCCTGAAGAACAAGCTTTTGACATTAACATTGTCAGGACTCTCCGGGGGGAGGAGGAGGCCGTAATCTAGTGCTGAAGCCTGGAACGGCTCCTTTTGACACGGCTGCGGCCCCGCTTGAGGAGGCGAGAGAAAAGAGCCGGTGTTGCACAAATCTTAATTTGTTCCATGAAGGAGTTTGTCAGGCTGAAGGAAAACAAGCTGTAACTCCGGTAAATAGCGGAAAGTGACTGTAGAGCGGTTGATTATGCAATCAAATCTGGCCTCTGATTGTCTGAATCATCGCAGGCCAGCTGCGTTTGAGGGATGGTGACGAAAAGGCTAAGGCTGGTTGCCGGTACCCGGGTACACCAAGGTTTTAAAAAAATACCACCGACATTGTGTCACACTGTTGCTACAGCTTCAGTGGGCTGCAAGAGAAAATGATAGAGAGCAACATTGCTGCACCTCCCCTGCCTGTTCTGCGCACAGCCGGTCAGCTGGCTGAAATGACGACTGCTACACATTTCCTTCACTTATAAGAATGACCAAATATTCATGGTTGGTAAACAAAGAGACAATCATTGTGTGGAGTCAGTCAGTCCTAACTAGGTAACGCAGTTATAAAACTACAGCTAACCAGCAGTTAGCCAGTAGAATTGACCAGCTAACATCAGCTTCGTATTTATTCGTTCGTTGAGCAAAATCTTGTGGCAAAGGATCTGGCGCCAATGAAACACTTGATATTTGGGATTTTAGTGGAAATCTGTCTGAAGCACTAACAAGTTGCTGTTTTAGTTGAAGCTTTTCATGAACTTTAAAAATGAGCAATGGATTTTTCGATTTTTCCCACCTCAAAAAAAAAGCACCAAAATTGTATCGTGTCTTATTTTTTATAAACCCGATCATGCTGAGCTGGATGTGTCATTACAGCTCTACCTGTTATACATGGATTAAGCTGCACCAGATAGCAAATAGATCAATGTGTTAAAGGAGCAATAAGCGGCATTTCACCACTAGGTGGTGCTTGAGGACTCTGTATACCAAAAACAAGACGTGTGACAAGCCACACCGCTCTCTACCTTCACTCCAGCTACAACCCGGCGCCTCCTTTCTCTTCTCACGGGTCGCCTCGTATGGACATATTTGTAAAGGATAAAAACACAGCAAATCAGCCTCAGCTTTCAGAGGAACATGTCTAGTGAAGAGGTAAGTTACTCATAACTTTATAATGCTGATAGCAAGAGAACATTTTAATCTGCTGGGGGTTGATCCAACGCTGCTCTGCTCTGGCGGTGGTATTTTAGGGCAGGGCGGGGCTGAGCTCTGAGTGGCAGCTGTTCACATGCACGTACGTGCACGTGTGGCCGGCCCGGCTACATAAACAAGAGCCTCGAGATCAACACAGAGAGAAGTGGTGTGACTTCATACCATAGTCCATCTGAAATGTCACCTTTAGTTCTTCACATCACTATTTTTAGTGCTTTCTATTGAAAATAATGACATTTAGCTTATTGCTCCATTAGAGGTGCATTGCGCAACTTCCAGAATTTTTGCTGACTTTGAAATGACACCAGTGTTGTGCACGCACATGCCAGAAGAGAAAAAAAAGCTAACAATTAGAACATCACAGTTTTTTTTAAAGAGGCGTAACATCTTCTGAGGTAAGAAAGTTAGCAATATTATTTTGTACTATGATATTATAAATTAAATACCTGATTGCCTTTCCACTTTTGCAGCCAGTCTCATAGACAGCACTGTCTGCTGTCTTTGCAGCCAGGACGAGGCCACCCTGGTCCTGGCTGCAAACCCCACCATGTCTGCAGGCAGGTCTAAGCTTCACAGCGGGGTTTGCAGCCATATATCTATTTTGTTTTGTCTGCACCACCAACACCAAGTCAAATTCCTTGTAGGTGCAAACCTACTTGGCAATAAACTTGATTCTGTTTCTGATTCTGAGAATGAGGCAGCAGCAGCAGCTGTCTGTGAGGCTGAAGTGGAAAGGGAATCACTGCTCCCCCAGGTAGCCGGTGACACAGAAAATAGACGAGCGAGCCAGCGCATGAACGCCATAGATTGTTATCAGGAGTTATCAAGTAGTTGGTTGGCGCTGAGGCGGAGTTGACTGGATTCACTGTTTCTGCTGAACGCACGCTCTCGACTCGGTGGATACAAATTTTGTCACAGCAACTTATCTTTGTGGCAAAAAGAGAGCCAACTGCTGGTCCCTTTTCATTCCCAGGGCAGAGCGGAGCTCCCTCCATTGCTTGAAAATGGCCCCGGTATTTTCTCTGGTTTTGTTCCTTCGCTGATCTGAGTCCAATTTTGCCCTTTTCGTCGCACTAGAGATAGTTTTTTTTTTAACTCTCGTGTGGAGTCTGTGCTGAGGTCTGAGAAGACCTTGTCGCTGGTCCTTTTTTGGTCCATCTTCCAAAACAGTCGGTGTTCTCTAATGCCTCAGTGGCAGCTGAGACTTTCAAAAAAGTAACAATGGAACAACAGTTCGAACCGTTTGAATGAGAGCGTCCAGCGCGTCACACGCTTGCTCAGAGGATTCGGCCCGACTCTCTCTCTCTCTCTCTCTCTCTCTCTCTCTCTCTCTCATAAACTGACTAATGGGGCCTATAGAGTGAAATGCGGTAAATAGAAGATAACTAATTTTACACATTGGCCAATTGTAAGGGCATAGGTGGGAAATAAATAATATTTAACTTCAAAATTTGCGCCACTTGTGCTATGCACCTTTAAGGCAGAGCTCCCAACCTTAAGCTCACCAAGGACATTTCTTGCAGACCAGAGGGTGTGGTTGGTTGGTGGGGGGGTTTGGGTCGCTTGTCAAGTGCCCCACGTTCTTCCTCTTCCAAGTCGGCTCACATGCACGTCTTACACCTTTTAAGCAGCTGAAAATATTAAGTGCTGCTTTTCAGTTTTAAGTATGAGCATTTAAATAATCTGCATTTGTTTAACATCTTACCATAGCATAAGAACTGCACATTAGGCCATGCCTCATCTACACTGAATTGTTTTAAACATAGTTTTGGATGTTTGAAATCTTTATTTGTGAAGCACAAAAAGAGTCTTTTCTGTGCCTTCCTAGTATCACGGCAACCTTAGATTAAGTCAAGCATAAACACAACAACGACTGATTAAACGTGGACTGAAATGTTCATTACAGATTCTTTAAAACAAGTTGTAATTTCCAAAAACATTTACTCTTAGCATAAGCAAAATAAATCCGTATAGCTATTTTCTTTCCCTTAAGGTCTGATGAAATCCTATATAGTTCTCGTGAACCGAATATCGTGCATCGCCTCACTTTGTCAGCTGAACGTATCCTTAAAACAGCAGCAGCGGGAGAAGCTGGTGTGTTAAAAGGGCTTAGCTGAAAGGACTTTTGTTGCTTTTTTATTTAAAATGGCATGTTGTTTTGCACATGTGGTTAAACTCTACCTGTTAATGCCACAAAACCATTGTTTACTCAAGGCTACCATCAGAATCTCTTACCTCTATATGCATTTTCTATAATTAACACAGACTACTTTTTAAAACAGCTTTGGATTTATAAATGTTTGACACTATTTCTGAAATATACATAAAACATTCTGTTTTCTTTGTTTTGGGGGGGTATGTGGACCCACTTAGGTTGAGACGTGCATAAAAACTATAACATGCAGACTGGTCAAATATGGAGAAGAATATTCTTGAGACTCCTTATCAAACATTCTGGGAGATCTGGGAAACATTTGCAGCATCATTTCAAACAAACAAAAATGTAGATATTTTGGTTTTTTTCTCTAATAACCGGTAAAGTATTGTGTCATTCTCATGATATCCTGTAACGTCTCGTCTCTGCTTGTTACTCTGTGAGAAACAGCTGAAATGTGCGGTATTCTACACAAGAAGTACCTTAAAACCTCTAAATATCTAAAATAGCAATAATCAATCTTATTTTATAAACAGAATGCGATGTTTGTTAGTTTTCTGTTTAAAGTAAAAGAATCAGCTCATGCTTTGAACTTTGGCGTTAATAACGTCATTTCATTAAAACCACGGTTCACTCAAGGTTGTTATTGGGTCAAAATCTCATGCCCTGTCTGCACACAACTGGTATTTCCTAAAGCCCAGTTTTAGATTTAGGAAATCTCAATCCTTAGATTGAGACCAACATAAAAAAGTCAGTATAAAGACAGGCTAACCCTGAACTGAAACGTTCTACTTATTACAGACTTTATGTTTGAAAATTGAAAGGAAAATCAGATCCTCAGTTACTCCTCCAGGAAAGAAAATTTTCCCTCCTAAACCCACCATTGCCTATTTCCTTTAATCTATATATCTTATTAAGTCTATGTGTCAAATTCAAGTTACAGACATGTTATCTTATTTCAGCAGCTGTACAAACAACAACAACAACAGTTGATCGTGTTTTACGGCAGGAAATTTTCCCCCGCGTCACGCGTTCCCACCGCCCCGCGAGAAGCTCTAATCGGGCTGAGCCCCGCGGCCCGCCGACAGCCCACCACGTCTTCGTTGACAACTCTCCTTCCGAGCGAAGTCTGGAGCAACGATTGCCCATCGCCGTTGGTTAATTCTGTTTACCGACTCCGTCTGTCGGCGCTCCGGTCGGCCGTGGAGATTAGAGGGCAGCATCTGGACAAACAGATGATTATTGCTACGTCTGCGTGCGTTTGTCCTGTGCGGGGGCGCGTACGCGTGTGTCTGGGTGTATGAGAACAAACAAACATGAAACCCTCCTTTGGAGTTGTGTCGAGCAGATCCCCCCGCATCCAGACGCACCTATCCCCCCCCCCCGGCTTCTCTGACCTATCGTTCCCGGGGATCTAAATCCTTTCCCTTTTTCTGCGGGACTCACATGTTCCTCTAATATGCTATCGCCGAGCAAGTGTATCTCAGCCCCGCTGACCTAAATGGAAGTGACATTCGGCAGGGAAGTGAGCGAGAGATGTGGAGGAGCATGGTGGCGGCGGTGGTGGGGGCCAAAGATTGCTCAGGGACAAGGTGGAGAGCGTAACACGGGGCTATAAATAGCCCTTTCTTTTTCCCCCCTTCGTTTTCCAATTTGTGGTGTTTTCCTCCGAAGGGCGCATTACGTTGGGGGTGGTGGGGGGGGGGGGGGGGCAGGGGGTTCTCCAGCTGGAGACGAAGAGCCCTCTTAACAAGAGGTCAGCGATAAGCCACCCTTTCTCCCTCGGCGATCCTCCTCGGACCTGGCCCCCACGCACACACTAATGGCCAACGCCGAGGCTGCGCCTCCGGTCGGTGACTAAGACGTACGAGCGCGCCGCCGCAGAGCTCACTCAATCACGGCTAATGAGGTCAAGAGGGCATCAAATATTTACAGGAGCTCAGTCCGCCGTGTACGGTGTCAGGGGTGGGGGGGGGGGGCTGTTTTGATGCCGCGTCGTACGAATTAACCAGATGTGCTTCGTTTGCGGAGCCTCACACCAGAAAGCGAAAGCTCCCTTCGTTTCTTTTTTTTTTTTTTGTGCCGATGTGGCCTTGTGGAATAAAACGAGCCGCTCGTGTGTGCGTGTGTGTGTGTGTGTGTGTGTGTGTGTGCGTGCGCGCGGACGATCTGAATGAGACACAGAGCATATTGACCGTGCAAAAGAGGTAAAAGCCCATGGAGATAATACACCAGCGGAGCTGATGAGATTCAATAAAGGAGGAGAGAGGCTTTGAAGTCTTAAGGGAGCTGTGAGGAATAGAGCTTTTTGTTTATTCCTTTCTCTGAGGCTGCATCATCATTGGCTCCATGAAATGAAGCCGCGACGACGCCAGGGCCGCTGCGTGCTGCTTTAGAGACACCCACTCACGACGTTACGGGCAGCGCCGCGTCGAGCAGAGCGTGGCTCCGTTTGTTCGAGGCGGCAGCGGCTTAAGGGAGCATCTCGGCGCGGCTGGCGGCGAACGGGGAGGGGGACACGAGACGTCCGTCTGTCCGGGGGGGGGGGGGGAGGTAGAGGCCTCATTTGCTCCAGTCTGGTTCTGCTGGTGTTCACAGATGTCACGGTTTGAGCCCAGGTGTGCTCTTTATCAGCTACGCCTGTCTTCAGAACGGTCCGGATTAGCTTAGCAAGAGTCGGCCTCGCCACACCAGAACCACTGGGTCTCTGCACTGTTCCGACTCAGGCCGGAAAAATATGGGCTTGGATTTCAGTCCTTTCCGGCAAAACGTAGAGTTTTGAAAAGAAATGTGTATTTCAAGACTTTATTCTGACATTCAATATGAAAATGTAGTGACCTTTCTTCCTTGATTGTGTCCTTCTTCCCTTCCTCATGTCCTTCCTTTCATTTTGTGTATTTCCTTCCTTCCTTTCTGTTTTCCAATCTCTTGCTTGTGTCCTACCTTTCATCCCTTCACCTTTCCTTCTATTGAGCTTGCCTTCTCCCCGTTGTGCCCCATTTCTGTCTCGCTTCAATTTGGGTTTTTTGTTCCTTTTATCCAAACCTCCTTTCTTATTTTCCACCTTCTGTGTCCATGTCCATTCCTTCCTTAATTTTGGCGTAACTTTCTTTTGAATCTTTCTGCCTACTTTATAGTGAACTTTAAAATGAACCTAAATGACACAAAGCTGTAAAGGTTGTCTTTATGTGAACATTTGTGGTACCCTGTCCCCAGTGAAAACAGTGAAACATTACTGGATTGTGACAAATATGCGAAGGGTCATCTCATGGTGAAAACTGTGAATCTCAGCTCACATTACTTCCCCTGCAGCTTTCATGGCCGTCCTGTGGCAACGATACAGCCATCAGGCTCTCAACTGCACTAGGTTGGGTTTCTGAAAATCTGGTGGACTGTTTTCCGGTACATTTAGGAGGTTTTTGCAGCCCCTGCCACAAGTTCCAGCTTTGAGTAAGCACCATTGGTGTCTTTGTGATTTTATTAGCAGCCTGAACAGGTGCAAAAATGGGGAGGGGGGGGGGGGTATTTTACACAATGTCGCAGCACTTGGTGGTCAGAAAGAATCATGGACACCAAATTCTGATTAATTTATTCTTTATGGTCACTCTGAGCGGATCAAAGCTCTTAATCCTTGTTCTTGTTTCCTTAAGTCGTTCTTGGTGCTGGTCTCCCCACCGGAGATTCTCAGGTCCGAGTTCCCATTTCCAGGGCAGATCAAACGTTGCGTTGCTTAGGTTTAACTAAACAAAGCTGATTCATACCTGGCTAACTTGAATGCAGCGCTGTTCCCTCTCATAATATCCAGCAAAAACAAACATATTAGGGTGTGAACGGCTGCTGTAAAGTGAAGTCACTGCTGGAAAAACTCCTGCTATTTACTGTGGAGAAGGTTTGGACATACTTTTCTCTGGTGGTCAGGATCTGGGTATGTTTGCACGGTCCCACACGTCTATAACTTTGTGGAAAACAGTTTTCCACAATTGCAGAGGCCGGCGTGTAGCCCACAGAGGTCCTTTTAAACCCAAGTTCACTAGTTTAACATAGCAGTAAAAAGATATTTAATGGCATTTAATTCAATGTAAATAAAATGTATTTATGGAGGTGAAACAGACTCGGTGTTACGGGTTCATGTGATTTGATGAACTTTTTCCAGACTGTTCTGCTTAACTGCCAGACAAATTACCACAATTACTCAATTCCTTCAGCTTTCTGTATGCGTTCAGATGGTTGATAGCATTTAACATTTATCAACACGCCACTGTATGCATTACATTTGCTTTTTCTTAAACACGCGGGACTTATAATCTGCTGGCAACAGAGATTGGAGACAAAATATACAGATCAAATTGATAAAGCAAAGTTCACGGGCCTGGAGTAATAAAGCCGGTAAGACTGATTATTGGGATTTGTGGTCTAAAAGGTGCCTAGGGTAAAGCTAATCTCATAATGGCTTCAGTTGTAGATTCGGCAATCTGGCCGTGAATCATTACATGCCAACCTGTGAGCGTATTTTAACGTGAAGTCATGTCAGGATGTGTGTGAATATTCCAGCTCTCCTTCGCTTTGCACTCAGCTCAACATACAGTCATGAAAAAAAAAATAGGCCTCCCGAGGGAAAAAAAAAAAGCCCGGTTTATAGGTAATTTGATTTTCTATCTTTGAAAACAAAAAAAAGGTAATATAAAAGCACTCAGAAAAATAACTTTTTTACACACAAAATATATATACAAAAAGGGTTTTCTGGCTGAGGAAGCTGCTTTGAACCACTAGTGCTGCCCCCTTGGGTGAGAAGCTTCTTGGAAAGCATCGCTCTGAAGCCTTTTCGCCACTCCGCACTATCAGCTGTGACGTGTCTGACGGGTTTCCTGCTTGTAGAGCCTGTTTCAAGCCACACAGCGTCTCAATAAGATCAACACCCAGCCTTTTGACCCGCCCCAGGACTTTACATGTGTCGCTTCTCAGCCCAGACTTGGTGGTCTCTTACTGGTATGCTTTGGGTCATCGTCATGTGGCAGGATCCAATCCTGCTTCAGCTGTGAGTTTTTTATTTATTTTTTTTAAGGATGGTCTCACATTTTCCTCCAGCACCTTCTGATACACGCTACAATTCATCGTGGACTCTCTGATGACGCCCTCTTCAGTTTCTGCTGCATCGTGACCCTTCCACCTCCATAATTTACACCTGGCATTAAGTTCTTTTCCTGAAATGTTGTGTTGGGTTTAGGCCAAACATGTCCTCGCATAGGCATGCATTTTCACATCAACAGTTGTGAAAAGATTTTAGTGTATTCTGAGACTTTTTTAGCATTTCAGGTTCTTCTTTTTGGGGGTGGGTGGGTGAACTTTCTTGGGATGGACGAAGCTCTGACTGTCTTCAACTTGTAGAGAATGGGTGATTTTAAAGTCTTTTTGAGACCTTATTAAATCCCCTACCAGACCCATTAGCTGCTAAAACCCTGTCTTTCTGAAGGTCCTAGACCAGGGGTGTCAAACATACGGCCCGCCGAACAATTTAGTCCGGCCCTGTGGCTAAATGCATTATCATTATTAAAAATAAATAAATACATTTTTTTTTTCCCAGTGTCCTGTCTGGCAATGTGCCAATAAGAATTGTTGTCTTAATGCCAAAGAGAGCTCATCAGATTTGATTTTCACAAGTGGAGCAGTACTGCTTTTGCCGTAGTGCTCCGCTTGAATTATGGATGTGAATAGTTTTATTATGATTCATGTGGGGAATATCTCAAATGATATGGACACTACAATGGGAAAGTAGGAGAGGAAAGGAAGAACAGGAAGAAAAAAAACAAAAGGTAAAAGAGGAGATAAAAGGAAGAGAATGATAAAACAATTATTGAAAAAAACGTACTTTGTTTAATTGAAAATCTGCAGTTCCTATATTGTCCACGAGGGGCGCTGTGTTTTAATCATAGGATTAAGCTTCAGGTGTGGAAAAATTTAAATAATTTCTTAATTTTTAACTGTTTGATGTTTTTTGTCATGCAGGACAGTGTTTTTAAGATCCAAAAAATGTGAATAAATGTTTTTCAACATTGTACAATCACTGCGATCAGTTCTTATGCATAATGCACAAGTAAATGTTTAACTGAGTAAAAGTATTGTTGAAATTGCACATACTTTTCTTAAAAACGCTGAGGTTATTCATAATATATTGTGTAAAAGTGAAATTAATTTAATATAAAAATCAACAACAAGTCCACTTTTATTAGTTCTATTTAATCTTGCAATGAGTTTACTCGTGTGGCCCTCTTGAGATCAGATTAAGCTGAATGCGGCCCCTAAACCAAAATGAGTTTGACACCCCTGTCCTAGACAGTTCTTTGGATTTCACCAAAGCGAACGCTCTCACTTCAACAGTCAGGAGCACTCCAGTACATATGTCTTCAGTCTCAAACAGGGCAAACCTCATTTAAACTGCTGAGGTATTGCCACTATTTGCAGCATGTGCTCTGGATTTCATAGTACTTGAACGATTTTAGTCATTTTAATCAATTGTATATTTAAGTCTTGTTTCAAATACTACTTTAAATGTTTGTTTGCCTTAATGTGTCAGAAAAGCTATCGTGTCTCATGGCTGAAAGAAACTAAATATGCAACACAAACCTCCACGCCATAAATGTTTCATCAGAGCTACTGATCAAAACACGATGAATTACTTTCCGTCGTTCAGTGTGTACGGCTTAATGGATGAAAAATGAGTTTGCTCTCTGTGATTATTGCTACCAGTAATTTAAGGGTTACAATCTCACAGCTCCTTCACATGGGTTTAGTTCTGAGGTTACAAACTAATATCCAATTGAGAAGCTCAGCGAATTAACTTCGATGTTGACTCTACTAATGGGAAAACTAGACGGTATATGACAGCTGTGTCTGTGGAAAATCAGCAGAAACCATGTTAACTGCAGAAAGTAAGGCTCATTAAGTTTGATAACAATTAACACAGTCAGTGAACTGAACTGGAATTTAAAGCTGGAGTTTGGATCTGTCACTCACTGCTGTAGAGGACTCATTATTAATACAGTGATTGATGCAGTTCAGACACTGTAGTGCAATGTAACATGCACCTACAATTACCAGCTGCGAGTTGCACAAATAAAAGCCAGCGAGAACATGTGTAACCTTGTAAGACCCGTGGTTTGAGAACTAACCTCCAGCTTGTTTTTATATTGTTGGGAAACATCACGAGTCCTAAAGTTCGAGTCCGAGTCTGGAGCCTTTTAAAGGGTGAATCCTAGTTCAGCCTCTATTCTTCAAACACGTGTGTCCAACTCAAGTTTTAAGTGATAACCGTTGTCAATTTATTTTATTTTTTTTAAAGTTTGAGGTCAAGTATTGAGTCTAAAAAATACGAGTCCACTGTCAAGTCTGGTGTCTTTAAAGCTTAAAAGCAAATTATATGTTAAGTCTTCAAACAGTGACTCATGTCCTGGGTCTTTAAAGAGTCCAGGTCAGATTTTGAGTCTCTAAAGCAGTCTTTGGTGAGAGAGTACACAAAAAATCTAGTCCTTAAGTCACTTAAATTTTTTTTTTTTATAAAATTTTATTTATATAGCGCCAAATCATGAAACATGTCATCTCAAGGCACTTTACAAAATCAAGTTCAATCATATTATACAGATTGGGTCAGATTATACAGATTGGTCAAAAATGTCCTATATAAGGAAACCAGTTGATTGCATCAAGTCCCGACAAGCAGCATTCACTCCTGGGGAACCGTAGAGCCACAGGGACAGTCGTCTGCATTGTACATGGCTTTGCTGCAATCCCTCATACTGAGCAAGCATGAAGCGACAGTGGAAAGAAAAACTCCCCATTAACGGGAAGGAAAACCTCCGGCAGAACCGGGCTCAGTATGAACGGTCATCTGCCTCGACCCACTGGGGGTTAGAGAAGACAGAGCAGAGACACAACAAGAGAGACAAAAAAGCACAGAAGCACACATTGATCTAGTAATCTATTCTACATTAGATGGTAGTAAAACGTCTTTAAAACCAGAGTCAAGTCTCAGGTCCTTAATGTATCAATCCAAGAATCTTAATTGTCACCATGTGTTACTATAGTGAACGGTTTTTGAGACAGACACAGGCTAAATATAACACTCAGACACAACAGAGTTTAATGCACTCACCAGTGTGCAGCTGTGTATATATATATATATATATATATATATATATATATATATATATATATATATATATATATATATATATATATATATATATGTATATGTATATATATATATATTCCTCAGATCCTTAACAGGATACCACTAGATTATCTTATTTAAGCTTACTTTTCTCCTATGAATGCCCCCTGAGAACTCGTTTTTTTTTGTATTTTGTGTTTAATTTTGCTCTGTAGACTGCTTTTATCATTGGACTTTGCTTGCTCAGCAAAATTCTTAAAATCATGTCTAAATTGCGCGATAGCATGATAAAATAAAAATGTTTAAACTTTCCTCTTGTCTTTGTACCACTGCTTACATTTTGAGTATCTCCTTGAAGTTTCAGTTTATTCTGCGTGCGTTTGATCATCTTTTGTACAGTATTTGTACCAAAAATTACCAATGGATTCACTTTTTTGATGGATGTCAGTTTTTATTTTCAGGGTTTTTTGGCGGATTATTTTGGGGGGGAAAAATTAATTGTACCCTTGGGGAAAATTTCCGCTTTCTCTGCTGCGGTTCCGAAAAACAATAAATGCAATATGCAGTTTGTAGATATAAAACTTCACAAAAGACAATTAAAAATAAAAAGAAACGGTGCAACTGGGGCTACAAATAAACCAATTAAGTTCCAGATTTTCAGCTTACCTTTTTTTTTTTTTGTTAGTTAGTTTGTTTTCTTTTTTTTTTTTGGGCTTTAATTTCCCTGACAGCATTACACCACCTGTCTGTTGGTGGAAAAAGTCATTATGCGTGCTGTCTTGTAGTCTCAGGTTTTGATCTTGACGTCTTTTCCCTGTTCAGATCTCCAAGTTGCATGCAGCAGTGGAAAAAGAGCTTCCTCTTGTAGAAGCCTCTGTTTGATCTCTGCTTTTTTTTCTTCTCCCCACCTTGCCGTAATTAACAATGCTCCTGCTTTTTAAAATCTGCAGCGATTCCTTACAGACCCTCTATTATGCCCTGGGTGCCCCAGACTGCCCTTTCAATGACCCCCACACAATCATAAATACAAAAAAAAAAAAACCCTACTTAGTTTGTCTAACCATTAAGGTAAAAATAATGTGATGGAGGAGGTTATCTGTGCCCAGGGGCTGACGCTTCAGCTTCAGGGATGGCATGCGTACACAGTGCTGTAGGCCGGAATAAGCCTCGCTCACGTGCGCATGAGGAAGAAACCGCCAGCTTGACAGCGCCTCCAGCTCTCACTCGCAGACAAATGTCTTGTGGAGGCCGCGCGCGAGGCATCAGCAGTCCTCCCAGAGCTCCTCCATCTAAGATTCATGCGGAGCGCCGAGGAGAAAGGGCAGCCAAAGAGCACCTCCCAGAGGTCTTTGCTCCCCATATAATGCAGTGCCACACCTCTGCAGGGCTCCTCTTACATCTCGTCCCCTGTCCCCCCCCCCCCCATGCTGCTTCACGTTCCCTTAGGTCTTACCCTTCGCTGCTTCGCAAAACAATTAAGCAAATTTATTTATTTATTTTTTCTGCTTTGCTGCGATGTCAAAGATGATCAGATTAGAGAACTTTGTCATTTGAAGTTGATTTGTGCTGCTTATTATAGGATTTGGCAGATTTTTTCATATTAACTGGAACTACCGCAGATCCAGCTCTAAAACGTATTCAACTAAGCTGATTTTTATTAATTGATTAACTTAACTGATTTTAAATTTGACCTAATCCCAGTAAAGGAAAGGCAATGTCGATGGTTGTACAGAATAGCCTGGATTTGGTTGATTTTTCTGCTTTGCCAAATGGACCAGTGATCAGGATGCAGCAATTTAAACATTGTTGACTTTTGCTCTCATTTGTCAGCCTGAGTGCAAAATCTTGATAAAGAGTGAACAAATGTTGATGCACTGATTTCATGGAGGTGACTAAATATGTTTTTTTTTTTTTTTTTATGTTTTAGAAAACGGACAAATGACTGAGAGTTCCCGCATTTTTTATCGAAACACTGCAAAAATTTTACCATAAATGACAACCTGACAAAAATATTTAAAAGCTGGAGTAAGCTTTCATATCTTTAGTCAAAATTGTCCATCAATCAAAACCAGCATTGACCAGCACTAGAAATACATTTACTTAAGAGGATTTTGACTAGAATTTGGAGCCTGGCTGAAACATTTTAAAAGCAAATCCTGATGAGGAGCAAAACGTCTTGATGCTTCGTTTGACTCGCCGTTTTTTAGCAGAGAAGTCAAAAGTCTGAAGTTGGGTTGTAATTGATGTTTAATTTAAATTGTTTTAAAACCTGACTGATAAAATATGTGTAGAGTTAATCCTGATAAAGATTATAAAGGAAATGTTCGGGGCAGAGATGCGATCTTGTGGATTAATTAATTTGCGAAACTCGTAACTCTATCCAGGACTTCTGTCACTCAGTGGCCTGAACTTGATATGTAATTTTCATTTGAAAATTTGGCATTTTTAACTTTTAATCATGACGAACTAAAAACGTCAATACTAAACTTGGCAAAGAGAAAACAATTTAACTTCAGGTGATCGAATTCGGTAGATTTTCCAGCTTCACCGCACTACATCTAATCCAGGACATACAACTCAACCTGGGATGTAATTTGTATACATATATTTGAGATTTTCAATAAAAGGCTTATCTGAGAGAATATTTTACTACTAAATTTCGACAAAGAGTTGAAAAAAAATGGATTGCAATATTTTTATTTTAATATTAATGCATTTTACTTTGAGTCCTGATCAGGGAAGTATTTAATAAAAAAGAAACTGAGAAAAAGAGAGTAAAAAAACTTAAATGCAATGAATTCAGTGGATCTTTCCGCTTACATTAGTTGACCGTTTTCTTGTATACCTAGCATATAAAAGATAGGATAAGATAAACTTTATTACTTATATACTTTATACTTTATTGTCCCCGTTATTGTAGGGAACTTCATTGTGGGAACAGGGAATACATACAGACCCATTGCAAAAAAACGCAAAGAGAACAAGACAAAACAAAGATGGATAAGAAAACCCGTACTAAAACGTGGCATTAAAGCGTGGGACAATAAAATTACACAAGAGTAAATAAATAAGAACTGTTGCACGTCCCAGCGCAACACAAGTTAATAAATATCGCAATCACAATAACAAGCAATAAAGAGCCAATAATGAAATACGTTAATATAAACTGTAATAAATTGGGGAAACATCAACATAAACTAAATAGTAAAATAGCCGTCTCCACCATGCAAGCAAAAAAGGCGGTCAGGGTTTATCAAGAAGAGAGATGAAAGTTGGGAGAAAGGTTAATTGAAAGTGGTTGCTTTTGTACCGAATAACTCTGTAGCAGGGATCAGAAACCTTTTAGAAGCTGAGAGCTGCTTAATTTCCATCGTGTGATACGAAGGGCTACCTTTGAACTAGAAGAGTCAGAGCTCACGTTAACTTTATGTAATATAAACATGTTTCTAATGTATTTCTCATTTTAAATCTATGTAAGTACAAGTAAGATTAAAAGGGAAGAGCAACTAAATAAAATAACATTTTACACGCAGCTCACTGGAGGGTTGTGCTATTTTATTGAACAGGCCTGAAGGCCCCACATATGGTCCTGGGGGGCTACCTGGTGCCCGCGGGCCCCATGTTGGTGACCCCTGCTCTGTAACGTGTACCCCGAACATAGTAGTTCGTAATCGGAGAACGGCATATGGGACGAGTCCTGCAAGATCCTCTTTGCCTTTTTGATCACGGAGCCGTCACAAAAGACTGCAACGGCAGAGGCTGGAAGTTCACCCTATTATTTTCACTCTATATTTGTGAGTCTAGATTTAGATTTAGCGTGTGAGCCAAACCAAGCACCCGTGCCGTCTCTAATTATACCACCAAGAACAGCATCATAAAAAATCTGCATGATCTTAGATTGGACTCCAGACAGCATAGGTCTGCTTAAAAAAATGCAGTCTTTGTGTTGGTCTGGAGCAAAAGTAGGCAAGCATGTCTGCTCTGGTCAAGTAGCCAGCATGAGTGCATCTTAACCCTACAACTTCAAATGTATAATTTTTTTAAAACAAATATTTCTGATACCTGTACCTCTTCAGCAAAGTCAGTATCTTTTATTATACAATTTACAACATGCAAATCAATATATTTTACACACTCTACATAAAATTGCAGAAAACATGAGGGAAATGTATGTTTTGGTCTAACGTTTTGTTACCAACCTGGCTCCTAGTTGGCTCCACAGACAAAGGAAAGTAGCAGGAAAGTAGGACCAAACAACCAATAAACTGTAACCAATAACATTACCCCTTTTTGTCAAAGCAATCCCTCTGAAGGAGACAGAGAAGAGAAGAGTGAAGGTCCCGTCTACTGTGTTGGAGCCACCTTTATACCCAATCACACCTACTTCACAGGGGCCACTTGGTCTGTAACGAGCAAAACCAATTACCACAGAGAAGGAAAAACTAACGGGCCAACTGGAAGCTCTCCGCCATCACAGTATCAATTACGACACAATGGAAATTTGAAAACCTGACATTTCATTTAAAAAAAAAGCTTTAGGGCAACCAAAGGTTGATGGTCCCTAGAGTCCCTAAAAGTAGAATGGGAGGCAGATCCTTTAGCTATCAGGCTTTCTGCTCTGTCTTCTGTAACTCCCAGTGGGTCGAGGCAGATGACCGTTCATACTGAGCCTGGTTCTGGTTCTGCTGGAGGTTTTCCTCCCTGTTAAAGGGGAGTTTTCCTCTCCACTGTCGCTTCATGCATGCTCATAGGTAGCCTCGTGAGACCATCCTGATCTCGCGAGCTTTCAAAGTTTCACTCGCAGATCAGTCTGGATACTCTCCGTTAAAGAAAATTTGGAGCCGTTCACCAAACGAACGTCCAATCAGCGTTGGCTTTGAGGCGGGTTGAGGTGTGACGCAACGAGAAGCGCGACAGTTCAGTCTAAAGAACATGGCGGCTTCAGCCGATGAAACTAGCGTTAGCGTGGCTATCGAGCAAGTTTTATCGGAATTACAGAGTATTTCTTTGCTGAGCTAACGAGCCTTTACCTGCAGCAGCAAGAGTAGCTTGGCTTGTGGTTGTGTTTTCGTCTTCGCTCTGTTACGAGCGACGACGAATCTGATTGGTTCATTTGGCCCGTCTATCACCAACATAGGCCAATCAGCTAACCAGTATTTTCGCCCCTTCCCAAAATTACTTCAACGGAAGGTTTCCAGATGGATATGTGGAGCAAATCTATCTGGCGGAGTCAGGTAAGCTCATAGGAGGGATTGCTGCAAAGCCATTGACAGTGCAGACGACTGTCCACTGTGGCTTCACGCTCTTTCAGGAGGAGTGAATGCTGCTTGGAGAGACTTGATGCAATCTACTGGGTTTCCTTAGACAGGAAACTTTTTGACCAATCTGTATAATCTGATCCATTCTGTATAACGTGATTGAATTTGACTTTGGAAAGTGCCTTGAGATCACGTTTCATGAATTGGCGCTATATTAATAAAGTTGAATTCAATTGAAACATATTTTCTTTCTTAGAAATGAAGTTTCCTCACAATTACCTGTCTGAGGCTTTAAAGGGTTAACTGAAGTGAAACGGAAACGAGCTTGGGTTTAGTTATCATCATTGATTCATGACTTGGGGATTTTCTGTACTTCTCAACATTATTTTGCACTAAAAAATACAAGGTTGTTTACTTCTCTTCTCTCCTAAACAGTTACTCCAGGCAAATTATGATGTTTTTTTTTTTTCTTCAGTCCAGAAAGACATTACAGCAAAGCCGCTTCTCATTTGGATTCTATTTCAGTCACCTGAAGCACTTTCATTTCAGATTTCTACTCTTTGACCTTTTCGAGAAAACGATAATGAAATCCTCATCTTAATTTTTGTTTGTCCTTTTTAAAATTCAACTAGAAATGTCTGAATAGCGACGCTGTGTCTTACGTAGAGGAAAAAGTAGTGGACGAGCAGAAAACCTGGACGGATAGGCCCAAAACAATCCCAGCGTCTCCTCACGCTCGCGCGGTCATTTGTCTTGGCCGGCTCCAGCCAAACCAGCTGTTTCCTGCAACGATAAGAACGCTCGAAATGGAGACCCGGGGAAGTAGCGAGAGCAACGAGTAACTGTAGCAGACAGGTTGCCAAAGAAGAATGAGGTGGAGGAGGGAAAAGGTTCCAAGTTGGGAACGAAAAAAAAAAAAACGAGTGGCGCGGATGAACGATGGGCGACGGCAGGGCGAGTGGCGAAGAGGCAGAGGAAGACAGTGATGTAGCGGCGGCGGGGGGGAAAGCAACCAGGAAAAGTGGAGTAATAATGGATGAAGACAGTAGAAATGCATTAGAGCTGGAGGTGGCATTTGAGTTTCAGCGGAAGGAGGCTTTGCATTAGCGGGCACATGTGAATACCCCTGTATTCCTTTTTATGCTGAGGCGTGACACGATCGGGGCTCATTTGCCTGCCAGTGCTTTTGTAGAAAAAAAAAGCAGATATTCTGTCTGGATGATTAATAATTGACTTTTAACTTTATTGATCTCACAATGGAGAAATTCACTTGTGCATCTTAACCCATCCCCCTTGGGGAGCAGTGGGCTGCCACCGTGCGGCGCCTGGGGAGCGATTGGGGGTTAAGGGTCTTGCTCAGGGACCCAGAATGGCAGCTTGTGGGAGTTGAACTCAGAACCTCTGGGACCGAAGCTCTGTGCTCTAACCTCTAGGCCACCACCCACTGAGCTATATAATACACTGGAGTGCTAATCGCCCGCTGTTAGAACGAGTTGCTTTGAAGCCACCGGCCGCCATATTGGTACTCCCTATTTCCCCCCAGTAACTAGGGAATATGTGCGCTACAGCATCGAATAACGAGGATTTTCTCATGTTCAGGGGGGGCTTAAGACTTTTAAAATGTCAAATGCCATATACTTTTATGTTATGTTCTAAAACTATCAAGTACTGAGAAAGGAATGTGCTGAAATATTTTGCATTTTATTTATTTAAATATATATATATATATATATATATATATATATATATATATATATATATATATATATATATATATATATAACATTTATAAATATATAATTTCCCAGTAGTTGATAGTGTTAGTACATCCACTGACTGTAGAATTACCTGTGAAACATTTTCACTCAGCCAGAAAACTGCTTGTTGTTGCAACCAAATCCTATGGGATTCTGTGAGAGTAGGGAGTAGCAAGATGGCGGCCAGTGACTTCAGTTTTTCGGCAAAATCAGCACTCCAGTGTATTATATAGCTCAGTTCCCCAACCCCACCCCCCACCCCCCCCCACAGCAACTTGTATTGACGGAGACAGCGATACGCAGGAAATGTCACCCTCCAGATGATTCAGAGGATCAAATTTCCACTTCAGTCTGCCGCGGTGTAAAGCGTGCCAGGAAGATCACGTCGTCACCCTCCCCGGCTCCTCCTCCTCGCCGTCCTCCGCCACACAGCCACCCCACCCACGCGCTCCCCGCGTGGCCCCCCGGAGAAACCTGTCACCGTGAGTGGCCTTCTGCCACGCGAGGATAAACTACCTGTCACGCCGGCTACTTTCTCTGGAATTCATATCAGAGGCAAAACAAAGAAGGTGCCGAGGTCACGGGGCATCACTCTTACATTATTCATCCGCTGCTTCCTCCTTCCGTCTCCTCTCGGCCTGTCGCCTACTTTGTTCTGCCGGATCACAACAAGGGCAACTGTCAGCGTCCTCCCCCGTCTCCCGCTTTTAGGATACAAAGTAAATAAGCGGTACGCCCGGAACCCCTTGCGGAGACGACGTTCCCTTGTCTGGGAGGGTGTGTTGGGTTCGGGTAAATCACGTGACGCGGTTCAGGAGAAGGAGCACGTCTTCACTTCTGAATGTCACGGCGTCATAAAAATTTTAAAATATGCTTCCCCTCCCACTCGTCGTTTGGTCTCCCTGAGTGCATAATTTATCAGCGTCTTGGCAGATGCTTGTTTGCATACGCTTTGCTGGACGTCTCCGAGTCGCACGGCCCGGAGATTCAGGGGCGACCGAGTCGAGACCGTTCAAACGTGGAAGGGTTTTAGGTAAAGGCGACTTTTTGTGAGCTCTGTTGGGAAACTGGTGAGAAAAAGTTTAAAAATGGATGCTAAATCCATCCAACCATCTGTTTTCTAACACGTCTATCCTTTGTGGGGTCATGAGCGGTGCCGGTGCCTATGTCCAGCTGCCAATGGGCGAGAGGCGTTGTACACCCTGGACAGGTCGCAAGTCTATCGCAGGGACACTAAATGAATGGAAGAAATAGTTAATGAAATATGTCATTTAAACATAATAGTATAATTATTTTTATGTTTATATACAGTTGAGCACTAAACGCCTTGCAGATTTAGAGTAAAAACTATAACCCAAGCAAAAGATTTGTTACTGACACTCAGATAATAAAACTGTGTACAAGAAGTTAAAATGTTCTGAATAATTTGTGTGCTTTTGTTTACATTTTATTTAAAAAATGGCATGTAGAAAATGATTTAGACCCTTCTCGGTAATCTATGGAAAATCTTTTTTGGACTTTCTTTGGTGATGTGGTCAGAGGTCAGAGGTTGCAAGGCTTACTTGCCCCCATCTTGATCCTGAGGTCCCTCCAGAGGTTAACCATCCATCCATCCATCTGTCCATCCAACCATCCATCTGTCCGTCCATCCAACCATCCATACATCCGTCATCCAACCATCCATCCATCCATCCATCCATACATACATACATACATACATACATACATACATACATACATCCGTCCATCCATCCATCCGTCCATCCATCCATCCATACATACATACATCCGTGCATCCAAGCATCCATCCAACCAACCATCCATCCATCCGTCCATCCAACCATCCGTCCGTCCATCCAACCATCCGTCCATCCATACATCCATCCATCCAACCAAACATCCATCCATCCGTGCGTCCAACCATCCGTATCCATCTATCCGTGCGTCCAACCATCCGTTCATCTATCCATACATACATCCGTCCATCCATCCGTCCAACCATCCGTCCGTCCATCCAACCATCCGTCCATCCATACATCCATCCATCCAACCAAACATCCATCCATCCGTGCATCCAACCATCCGTATCCATCCATCCGTGCGTCCAACCATCCGTTCATCTATCCATACATACATCCGTCCATCCATACGTCCAACCATCCATCCATCTGTCTGTCCATCCATCCGTCAGTTTGTCCCTCCATCCATCCATCCATCCATCCATCCATCCATCCATCCATCCGTTTGTCCATCCATCTGTCCGTTCGTCCATCCAGCCATCTGTCTGTCCATTCATCCGTCCGTTCGTCCCTCCATCCATCCGTCCCTCCACCCATCCATCCATTCATCCATCCATCCATCTGCATCTTGAAAAACAAAATAAAGGGTTTCATATCCACCACTTGAAGACTAATAAAAAAAAAACAATTTGAAAAATTAAAAACAGTTTTACCACTAAATTATATTGGGTGCTACTGCACAGTTAAGAGCATTTTAAGAGCATGCTCTTTCCAAAGCCCTGGCGTGTCCCCTTACAGGGCATTAAAGCCAAAGTGGTGCCTATGTCCACGTTTGAGACAGTCTAATAACACTATTACTTTTCCCCTTTTCCCAATTCCAGAGACAGCTGGCTGCTCTGGGCCTGACCGATGCCTGGGACCAGAAGGTCGCAGACTTCTCCGGGATGTCCGACCAGAGCAAAGGGAAGCTTCACCTCGGCGGCGTCCTCCACTGGGCTTCCTTGGAGCTTGGTCCCAAGGCCGGCAAAGGGGAAGCGGATCTAGAGGAGGAGAACGTAGAGCAGCCCAAGATGTTCTACGCCGACCACCCGTTTATCATCTTGGTCAGAGACAACGCCACCGGAGCCCTGCTGCTGATGGGCGCTCTGGACCACGCTGAGGGAGAACTCCTACATGATGAATTGTAGCATCTCTTTTTACTTCTTGTCTTTTTTTTTTTTTTGTTCGTTTCCTCCCCGGCCCCTCTGCCTGAGACAGCTTGCTGGATTCTGAGTGCAGTCGTTGTCATTCACCGCGGCACACTTTCACATCACGCTGTCATACGCTGACACCGCCACAGTCTTTTGGCTGACTGACACCGACGCCACCGTATCCGACATTTACACTGTCACACATACAGAGCTACACCTATGCTGCATGTATAAATGATAACTCTGTACGAGACATTACTGAAGCTGACGGATACAGCTTAAACCTCCGACTCAGAGAAAATCAATGGCATCTTTTTTTTCTTTTTGGTTTCTCTCTCTCTTCCAACATCTGCACCCACACAGAAACTTCCAGGGACTGATCAAGTCGACAGAGACGACAAACAAGAGCGCCGCGGAAAAAGAACCGCCTTCCTGGCATCCAGGAGTGGTTGAGGATTTTAACACAAACTGCCTTTGTCTGAAAAACACTAGACCCAGCACAGGGCCTTCTGAGGTTCCTCAGAGGAAGACCGGTGGCTCATGGGAGTGTTTTTATTGATGAACCAGCGAAATGCTAATGATGCGTTACAGCGTGTCGACAACATGGAGAGGATGGGGAACCTTTTAATCTCTTAAAGCCGTTGCTGATCTGCTGTGCCCTTATACTACTGGCAAGAAACTTCACTGATGTTGCGTGACTTAAAATGTAAAAATTTTGTGTTTGATGAATTCAAGAGGTCGACGAGTTATTGAAGGGGACAGTTTTTAGAATAAATGATCTAAAATCAATAATCCTGTTTTTTTCCCCTGCCATAGACATCTTCTGTTTATATTAGAAACAGGTCCGTCATCAAGCATTGTGTGGTGAGCAATCGCTATAAAAAAGAGAGAGTTGACATTTCAAAACAGTCCTTTAGCATCTTATATTAGCGGTTTATGGTGCTAGCATCACTCAAACTGTTGCCATCATTTGTGTTTTTTATGAAGTATTAACATTACTCGGAAATTTTTTAAATCCAGCATGCTCAAGGACAAATGTCCTTGTTAAAATCCCAAAAAGATCAAATAAAGCATTGAGCCTTCCTGTTATCCGCTCATGTCTCGCTCTCTCACGGCCTCCGTGAACCGCAGACATGTACCAGCCCTGTACTTCCCTGCTGCATTATGTCTTCTCTCTGTCTCTGCACTGTTTCTAAGCTGTCACCCTAAATAGTGCTCCTCTAAAGCCGGGCATACACTGTACGATATTTTCAATCGTACTCATATCCAGCTCAAACTGTACGACGAGACCACAGGGTTTAAAAGTTCACCGCTCACCATATCTGTTCTCACACTGTACGGCCCGACGCTCTGATGTGATCTGACTGCTCACACCGTAGGTCTAAAAACCACATGTGGGACTCAGCCCCGCAGAGAGATGGCGCTACTCGGACTCGTCTACCCGTAAGCCGAATGTAAACAGTAGAAGAAGAAAAAGACGGAAGTGTCAAAGCTCACTGTTAAATATGAGGCTCACAAGAACGAAACGCACCGCTATGGCACACGTACCACCGCCATGTTTCTCTCCACTCCTATGTTTTCGTCTGAGAAGAAGAAGAAGAAGAAGAATTTCCTTGTTTGCCCGTGCGCAGTGCGCGAGGTTGGGGGAATCTGGCTTGTAGACACTTGGAGCTCCGCTTGAACAGCAGGAGCTCATGATCACTCACGAGGGCCGACTGAGTTTCAAACATGTTTGATTTTTATCCGACCGTCCGATTCCTGATCAGGAGGTGGTTATGAGAGGCTAACCCCCCCTCGGTACCACCCTGTTTACTACATGACGCAGGACGCACGACGAAGCTGAAACTCGGCCCGATCCAGAAAATTCTCGCAGGAGTGAAGAATCAGCCCAAAAAGGGCAAAAAAAATCGACAGTGTACGCCCGGCTTAAGTAGCTTAATCGTGGATTTGATATTAAGTGCATTTTTACATCCTCATTTGCATGTCACTTTGGAGAACATCGTCTTTTACCTCGAGTTTGAGAGAATGCCATAGACGACGCGTTAGCCATGCGTCCATGTCCTCCATTGCAGCGTTGTCTGTGTCGCATACAAATCACGTCACCTTTCGGACTCTGGAATAAATACATTTGACCTTGACCGAGTCAAAATATGGATATTCAATGTTAATGCAAGGTTTACAATTGGCCAGCTACTTTTTCCACATATAGGTTTTGATGGGCTATTTCCCGCAACTTAAAAGGAAACCATCATTTGAAAACTGAATTTTGTCTTTTCTGTGGCTACCCTTTTGTCTGTTAATCAAATTTGATTGTTGATCTGAGATATTTGCGTGTGGCAGAGAAGCAAAAACCCGAAGGGAATTCGAAACGGGCCGGTGTATTTTTCACAGCACCGTGTTCAGGGAGGAGAATACTCTGAGGAATATGAAGTATTTGTGAAACGGGTCTGTTAAAACCAAGAGGACCACAGGATCATAGCAGAAATACACAGAGATCAGGAGACTGGAGGGGGAAAGAAAAAAAAACTAAAACTCACTTCAGCTCTTTCGTGATGTTTGGGTGAGCTCAGAAAGTGCATTTCAAAAAAAAAAAAAAAAAAAAAAAAAAGGTCGAAATCCACAAAAGCATACTCTTAGTCCTCAGCATGAACATAAACGCTCCGAAGTGGTCGGCTATCCCTCTGCTTTTTCACTCAAGTCAGCAAGTCCTCCCTGCGGTCGAACACAACAAACATCTGTTTCCATGTACTTCAGGCTGGCTCTTTCTCCTGACCCGTCTCCAGCTCTTAGCAGCAAGCAAGGTGAAAATGGAGGGGCCCCCTCAGCAGCTCTATCAGCGAGCTGACCCTCAGTTGAGTCACTTCTATGATTTTCTTGTAAAGGCCAAGTACTGTGCTGTAATTGGGATGACTGTGCTCTGAGTGCTCTTCCTGCTGTCTCACTCTCTCTCTTTTTTTCTTCTTCTTCTTCTTCTTACCAATCACTTTGGCCAGACCAAGAGGTGAACCCATCACACAGGGCAAAGGAGAAGACAGGAAGTTTACATTCCCCCTTTTACGTCATGTTTTATTTAAAAACAAGGATTATACATTAAAACGTGGTTAAGACTTTTCATGTGAGAAGAAAACTGCAGTTGGTGTTGGTTGTCAAGCCACTAAAGGAAATTAAAATGAATGTTAATTTCCCTTTTTTAGATAATTCAGTTTAATTCATCTTTAAAAAAAATTTTGTGCTAATGGCTATTTCATTTTCTTTTCAAAAAAAGAGGCAAGCAGAAACAAATATTAAAAAGAAAAGACTGATATCTTTTTTGAATGGCAGAGTTGGTGTTTTCCATCATCTAAATATCCTGAGTAAACACAGGTACAGCATGTAAGGTTTTAGTTAAGTAAAAGCATCCGAGTTGTGGCCAAAACGGCCAATTGAATTATCAAAAGTTTCCTCCTCCTCTGAGATCAAATAAACTCTCTTTATGCTAATTAATGCTGTGTTTGGTTTGTTGGCGCTCAGCTCTGGGAATTGCGGTCCCACCCGAGCTGAGCACGTTCTAGACGGAACACCAGTGGGAATTTATAATTGTTGAGGTGGTAACTATTCATGGCAAAACAAGCCAAAAAAATAACAACATTTCTCTTAATCTTATTAGTTTGAATAATTAAAGAAGACGTCTTAAAAATATCATACAATACTATGCGTGCCCATGGTTTACGGTGGTACAAAAAGGTCTAAAGTACTTCTAAATAGCTTTTATCTGCAGTTTAATGGAATTTAAATGGATGGCAGCCATAGTAGACACTGATCCTGGGGCTGCTTGGAGATGTCAGACTTTCCACATATGAATTAAAGTAGTTAACGCTGCACCATATTAGGAAAACATGCAATGTGCAATAACGATAGAGTATGTAGTGATGTTACACAGAGATACGCTAACAACTAGTCACAGTCAAGATAATAAACTCAGGCTCGTGGAAGTCAAGATAGGAGCTGGTGAGACTCAAGATAATTAGCTAATTGGACAAGCTAACGGCTAGTTTGTCAGGCTAAAACCTAGTCGGTGTTTTATATATATATATATATATATATATATATATATATATATATATATATATATATATATATATATATATATATATATATATATATATATATAATCCATCCATCCATCCATTTTCCGAACCGCTTTATCCCTCATGGGGTCGCGGGGGTTGCTGGTGTCTATCTCCAGCGTTCACTGGGCGAGAGGCGGGGTACACCCTGGACAGGTCGCCAGTCTGTCGCAGGGCTATATATATAATATTTTTTTTTTATTTTATTTTTTTAAAGGATGGTATTGTGCAATGGCTGTTATCCACAAAGGGACTTGAGCATTTCTTACCTACATTTCTGGAAAAATCGTCCACTATAACTTTAAGGGCTAGAAAAGTGGATTTTGCATGAGATGTCCCCTTTAAAAGAATAATACTTAAACCATTGGTGGTCTAAACATTAATTACACTGGCACATACTGTATTACGTCTTCCTCGGGTAAACTGGATGAAAAGAAAGCGGGACTGCTTCACAGAACTGTAAATTGATTTCTTTTTTTTTTTTTTTTTTACTCCTACCTGCCTTTTCCTTGTAAGTGGCGTCGCATTCGGCTGGATGTGAGTCGATGTAGACATGCATGTGTTTGTCAGCGTTCTGACCTGAATAAAATGTGAAGGCGAAGCCAGCTGGGAGCTGGTGTTGGAATAAGCAGGATTGATGTGCTCACAGCAGACAACCTCAGCTCCATCATCGGCCTGTCTAAATTGAGCACACGGGTTTATTCATTGCGGAGTGTACCTGCAGCACGCTGCCCTTTTTACAGGTCTGAGCCGCGCAGGAGGCCTCTGTGGAGAGACGGCTGCGGCAACGCTCGCTGTTGCTAAGCAGAGCTGCACAAAGGGGGCTAATTTGGGTAAAAGCTGGAACACCGGAGTGTTTGAAAAGACTTTGTTGAATGCCATGAATCAGACAAGACCAGCTGTGTGTCTAGACAGTGTTCCTTGCTGTAGCAGTATAACAGAACAGTTGTGGCTGATATTTACTTTTTCTTTTTTTTTTACCTTCGTGAAAGTGCATTCCTTTTTCTGTTTTTTTTTTCTCCTCCTTTCTTTTTCTTTTTCTTCTTTCTGGGCTTTCAAGGCATCTGGGAAGGAAAAACGGCACCAGTGTTTTGTGTGTGTGTGTGTGTGTGCAGACAGATGGACAGTGAGACTGAAAAGTTGTTCTTTAAATAAAACACTGAAAACGACGACGGTGCCAAATGCAAACAGCGTTTTGAGAGGGGAAAGCAAAAATGGAGGGCCGTTTTCTTTTCTCCCTCCAAATATTTTATTTCTCAATTATTCATTTGCGTAAATGGAAGAAGCATTTGGACCGCGGGGGATGTGGGGGATGCTTCGAAGCGGTCGCTGAGTGTTTTGACAAAGTTAGCGCTAGACTTCCAAGTCGCATCACGTGTCGCCACAGAAATTCAATAACTGATGCTGGTTCGCGCCTCTGAATCGACTTCCCTGAAGCCTCGAGGCCCGGCGTCAGTCATTCCAGCTCGGCGTGGAGGAGAAAAGTAGAAATGGCTTCACGACATGAAATTCACAGCTGTCTTATAAAGATAGCTGCGGCATTTCCCACATTGCTGTTAAACGATCACACTGTATTTTGGTCGTACTTGAAACCCGGTGAATTTTTATTTTTTATTTTTTTATTTATCCTTTATTTAACCAGATAATACCCATTGAGATTAAAAATCTCTTTTGCAAGGGAGACCTGGCCAAGATAGGCATCAAAATGACATCACATCATTACATACGTACAAAGACACACACATAAAAGCCAAATATGCACTTACAATGAGATCTCAATTAAAACATTGACATGTGAGGGAGTCCAACTCAAAGCATCTCATTCTCAGCTTAAAAATACTCAAAGGAACCAATTTACTAAGTTTCAAGTTATTTTGCAGCACATTCCATGTAAAGGGAGCAGAGTAAGCAAAGGCCTTTTTACCCAGTTCAGTATGTATGTATTTGTACCCAGAATACAAATACATACAGCACTGTGCAAAAATTCCTTGAAAAGTTAGATTTTTCTTTCTTTTTTTTTTTTTGGGCTAAATCCATAGATCAACCTACGAATCCAAAAAAATTAAAACTGAATGAGACCAAAGCAATATGTTTTCAGACCGTTCTCCATGTATTACCATCTTCGACTCAGTTGACTTTATGTAAAATGTCTACAGTTCTGTGATCGTATTCTGGATTTTCTGCTAACGTATGCGTAGCTGGGAGATGTCTTATACATAGGGTGTGCTGCTGTGTGTGTATCTATATATCTGGGTATGTAGTTAGCTACCAGTGTTTTGGAGATAAAAAGCTCAATATGTTTCCCAGACTTAAGAATAGAACGGGCAGATCTCGTGTAAACTGGATGGTTTTCTGTCACAGATCCAGCTTTTAAGCATAGAAGGTCATTTGAGAGGTGTAATCTTTCGTGATCTCTTCCACAGACAGTTCATCCCAGTTGTATCAAACAGTTACGTCCAAGTTTCTGCCACCAGACCTTAACAATCACTATCACGTAACGAAATCCATTGGTTAGGATGTTCAGAAAAAAATACAGGCACTACTGAGAACCAAGGCTATCAAGAACTGAAAGCTGCCAATGTCCACAGTGAAGCCAGTTTAACAATAACATTTAACATCTGGCAGCTTTAAGTCAAACAGAGATTTATGGTCAAACGAGACAAAGATTGATCTGTATTTACACAGATATCAGTTTGGAGGAATCAAGGTGAGGATTTTATACCTAAGAACAATTCACCCGCTTTCAAGCATGGCGGTGGCAGCATCATGCTGAGACTGAATGTTGGGTCTGTTTTACATTTCTTTAAAAGATGAAGGATTTCCCCCCAATTCTTGACTTCAGCTCAATCAACATCTAGATGATTGAAACGTGAACACGGTTGGGTGGTCCTCTCTGTGATAGGAAGCCAACCAAAGCTGGTTGGTTCTACCAACTCTGCAAAATATCCAGACAGGATTACGCCAGAAGTTTTCTGATGGCTTAAGTCCCGGCCCCTGTTCTGGGGAATGGGGCTCAGGGCGTTTTTTTTCCTGAGTATGTGCTCAAAATAACATGCTTAAATCTAAATGCGTTTACTTTAGCAATCACAAACCCCACTGTAAACATTTGCGGAATCTACCGAAATTTCTAATTGTTTAAAGAATAGGTACCACCTTACAAAATGGCTACCCTTTTAGATGGATAGTAAATAGTCTATAGATATGTTATTAATCTTTTACACGTTATACCTCATTCATAGCTGTTTATTATGCATTATAGGGACAGTGTGTAACTAATTTGGCCTTTTATCAGCAAAAATCAAGTATTGCTTTCATAAATACATATGCTGGCAAAGTCTAATAACCTTACATCTAAAATGAAAGCGTTCTCATAAGTTAGTAGTTCATAAATGCATAGGTGCACCCACTGGGAGGCGCCATGTTGCATTACTATTTCTGATTTCAGTTGCCGAAAGGGGCCAAACTTGTCAGCCTGACACATTTATCCTATCTGTCTCCTATATGAAGATGGGACGTCGGTGGAGAAGAAAACCCGTTCGCTGTCTGTAGTGCAACAGAAAAACCGTCTCTACTCGTGTTTATAGTTGCTTATATTAGACCCCAAATAATCGACTGTAGGTTCACAAACAAGCCTAAAAAAAATGCGACTCTGAATTTACAAGCGGACTTTAGGAAAAAAAAAAACCATTTATCACGATGACAGTAGCTAATGCAAGGATGACGTTCACATTGTCACACTTATTATGCTCCGAGGCTTCCTTAGTTATTACGCATTTAACGGCGAGGTCTTCGCAATTCATTTACAGCGGAAAAATCTTACACACTGGGGCTTGAAGGGTGAGCAAGATTGGTTTATGCTTACGATGTAGTAAATTAGTCTGAAATGTATAATTATAAGCAACTCTAGATGAAAAATATAGTTGAAAAGATTAGGCTCACTATTTGGCAAGAAACCGGTCAGTTTTGTATCTTCCTCACAGCTAATTAATGCTAAATAAACACTTATGAATGAGTAATAAAATGCTCACATATTAATTTAAAAAAAAATTTTTGTCATCTATTAAGGGAGCCTTATTGTAAGATGGTACCAAAAATATTAAAATACCTCCCTCAGTATTGGGGGCTATGGGGGCTAGTTCAAGGCCAGGGCTTAAGAGGTTTTTAAAAAAACCACATGATTTCTGTCCAAATTTAAGGTGAGACTTTGTCAACAAATATTATTGACGGGTGTAAATATACTGTATAGTTTAGTCCTTCTGTATGTTTTGGCTCTTTGAATATTAACCTTAACCTTTACACGCGATTTCCTTTTAGAACAGAAGTTGTTTGTTGTATGGTCCCTCAAACCTGGAAAAATAATAAATTCTAAGTAAATCATTAAATCACCTATAATGATAAAACATTCAAGTTGATTGTATGCAAACCTCTGGTTGGATTTTCTTAATGTTCATTATTTCATGACCTCAGGTATGTCAGTTCTCTTACGCACGCTTTCAAGCTTCCTCTAAGAAGTGAACCATTCTAGTGGAAAATAAACTTTAGCTGCCGCACTAATTGGCTGAAGCTAAAAACAGAGTGCTTAATGAGTCCAGTTTATTAATTTTTTTTTTAATAAAAGGTTAAACATCACATTGATGTTTTCCTTCTACACCAGCAGATAGTTAATATGCCAGAAGCTGAAACTTTGCCGCAGCCCATATTAATGTTATTGATCACCGTCAGCTGCCGTGTCTCCTATAGCCTCTGATCACACCGCCCAGCAGTCTCTCTAGTCTTTTTCTTTCCAACAAAGGTATGTGTTTTTTTTTTTTTTTTCATTAGCTCCCATCTTCTCTTTTCTATTCCCCAATAAGCTGTCTCCTTTATTACACACAGTCCTTAGAAAGTGACAGCTAGGGGAAACTGAATCAAGGTTTCAATAAAGTCTGGTCTGCTGCGGGCTCTGACGTTTGAGGTGGATGGAGGAACAAAAAGAGATTCGAGGAGGACATATCAGTTCAAGGGAGATAAATAGTTCATGAAGCTGTTGACTCCGCCATTTTATTACTTTTGTCTATGAATTCCCCACCCGCCTGCAGCTCTTTCTGTCCACAAATTATTCATCGAGTGCCCCACAGGCACTGTCAATTCCTCTGATTTTTTTTCTTTTTCTTTTCTTCCTCTTTTGAAAGACGCTCAGGTGTTTTCATACCTGGCAGAACACCCGATCATCTGTAAACGCTGCCATTGGGCCATGTAATTGTTGTAGGTACATTTAGAGAAATGCAAGTTTTCTGCGATAAAGTTATTTTGTTCAGGAAGAAGTTTTTATCTTGTATTTTTTTCTTTTTTTTACTCAAATTAAAGTTTGGATTTATGAGTTTGAATGTTATGCTATTGCAACAAAGCTGATCTTTAAGGCGTTTTACATACTATTAGCCTGGATACCTATAGGGGCTAAGGGTACAGTATTTTGTGTCTTCCCGAGGTCTAGGGGTTCAGGGGCGGCAACATAAAAATGTGTCCAGAGAAATGAATATAATAAAAAGGTGATTTATTACAAAAACAATGGGTTTTAACCACTGAGCTATATAATACACTGGAGTGCTGATTTCATCAAAAAACTGAAGTCACTGGCTGCCATCTTGCTACTCCCTACTCTCACAGAATCCCACAGGATTTGGTTGCAACAACAAGCAGTTTTCTGGCTGAGTGAAAACGTTTCACAGGTAATTCTACAGTCAGTGGATGTACTAACACTATCAAATACTAGGAAATTAGGTGCTAAAATATTTTACATGCTATTCATATTATATATATATATATATATATGTATGTTTTTGTATATTGTTATTTATATATTTATAAATGTTATATATTTAAATGAATAAAATGCTAAACATTTCAGCACATGACTTTCTCAGTACTTAAAGGTTTTAGAACATAACATAAAAGTATATGGCATTTGACATTTTAAAAGCTTTAGGCCCCCCTAAACAGGAGAAAATCCTCGTTATTCGATGCTGTAGCGCACATATTCCCTAGTTACTGGAGGAAAATAGGGAGTACCAATATGGCGGCTGGTGGCTTCAAAGCGACTCGTTCTAACAGCGGGCGATTAGCACTCCAGTGTATTATATAGCTCAGTGGTTTTCACAAACACAAAACAATACAATACAACGCAGTTTAACACAAAATAAAGGTCTGATAATCTTAACAGTGCTTAGTGTAAATTAAATTACTATGTGTTTAACCAAACTAGGAAGCACAACTAATTCAAAATGAGGCCCAAAACAATTTGAAAACACCAAAGGTAGGGGAACAGCTTAATAAAAGCCGCTTCCTACTAGCTGTCCCCCTAAAGAAGGAATGAGTTCTGGAGTCTTTTATACTGGTTCTGGGTCTCATGAGCAGTCTGATTGGCATGGCAGTCCTCTGCTGGTCCAATGAGGTTGCAGCTCCTCTGCAGCCTCCTGGCAGCCAATCGGGTAGGTGTTCTAACACAGCTGACATTGTTCCTTTAAGCCAAGCCAATAACGACCCTGAAAACTCCTCGTTACAGAGGAGTGGACCAGTTTTAGTCCAATCTGCTGGCTTAATGGCTTTAACGACCGCCCATTACTAAGGGGTGGACCTGTTTCTGTTGAATTAGCATGTTATCTAAGTCATTACAAGGCCTTTGTTTGGGCAGTAGTATAAAGCTTGGTACTCCACATTACTCCAGACTTTTTGAATTGAGAAAGCTTCCTGGAGAGGAAGCGAAACGTCTTCAACTACGGAAAACTAGTCCAGTTGCTTTGTTTTTTACCTTTTTTTGGAACACAGCTGAATTTGCATAACGATGAAGCCTGCACAGCCTCCAGAGGCCAGGGACCGTAACATCCTACAATATTAGATAATGGGGTAATTCATGCTTTTCAATTTACATTGAAACCTGTCAAACTTTATTCTCGCAAAAGGAGATTTACTATTTGTTTACTATTATCCCTTTTTGGTGAAGAACGCAACACTGTCAGATCATGATTTATTTTTTAATTATTTTAATACCTGTTGACAGCTGAAGGTGCCCAGAGAGCCTCCAGACTAATGAGCAGGTAAAGGACAAGATTAGTAAAAACAAATTAGTCAACATGTGTCCTCTTCTCAGTCACCATTCCGCTGTCAGCGGTGCTCGCTTTAAACTTCCGTCTTTTACCAGCGATACGTTTCAGTGCAGGTACGAGGCTCACGAAATGCCAGATCGGGATAATATGGAGCAGGTTGAGCCTGCTGCCACCTGCTCAGTGAAGCCACACAGTCACTCTGCTCTCATCAGTTGAACTGATGCAATTAATTACTCCTCTCTGCCTGGGAACACACTGCTGGCATTTACATGTGCTGACCCATAATCCCCCCCCTTCTGCAGCGCCGTGTGTTCGCGTGTCCGTGTCAGCACGCGCTCGTGAAATTGAACAGCTGCAGCGCGCGGACACAGATCAGGCCCTGCCTTTGGGTGCGCTCTCTGGCAAATGAACGATCTGCTGTACCTGCCTGGTGGCGTTATGCGATGAGACAGCTCGCTGTATAATCTGCACGCTGATTCTGTTTGGGTAATATTACAGGAGGTTTGGGTGCCACCTGCTTCTTTGGTGAAATTGCTGCTGAGGAATGAGGCCAGGTGGGCGTTGGGGGTGCTGGAGTGAGACCACAGCCTCTTCTAATTATGATATACAGTGTTATATCATGGCCATGCATGTTTTTGGGTGTAATTGTTCAAACCTTGTTATCTCACCTCAGTCTGGAAAGTCTAAGATGTTACCCTGAGCTCTTGCCAGAACTACAGTAGAGACACAAAATAGTTTTAATAACACGTGTATATATATATATATATATATATATATATATATATATATATATATATATATATATATATATATATATATATAGAGAGAGAGAGAGAGAGAGAGCGAGAGAGAGAGAGAGAGAGATAGATAGAAATATCTATCTATATATATATATATATATATATATATATATATATATATATATATACAGTATGTTTTAATGAAGTTTGTTATACACAGTTGACCGTTCTTCATCGGTTCAGAAATAGAAAATTTTAAAGATTAGATAGAAAACAACAAATAAAAATAAATCCGGTGTCTAGAATGGTTAAAACCACAAAGCAGGTTAAAGCAGGTAAAAGCAGGTTAAACAAGGGTAAAACTGGTTAAAGAAGGTTAAACAAGGTTAAAGCAGGTAAAACCAGGGTAAAGAGTGTTAAAGCAGGTTAAAGATGGTTAAAGCAGGTTAAACAAGGGTAAAACATGTTAAAGAAGGTTAAACAAAGTTAAAACAGGTAAAACCAGGGTAAAGACTGTTAAAGCAGGTTAAAGAAGGTTAAAGCAGGTTAAACAAGGGTAAAGCATGTTAAAGAAGGTTAAACAAAGTTAAAACAGGTAAAACCAGGGTAAAGACTGTTAAAGCAGGTTAAAGATGGTTAAAGCAGGTTAAACAAGGGTAAAGCATGTTAAAGAAGGTTAAACAAAGTTAAAGCAGGTAAAACTAGGGTAAAGAGTGTTAAAGCAGGTTAAAGAAGGTTAAAGCAGGTTAAACAAGGGTAAAGCATGTTAAAGAAGGTTAAACAAAGTTAAAACAGGTAAAACTAGGGTAAAGAGTGTTAAATCAGGTTAAAGAAGGTTAAAGCAGGTTAAAGAAGTTTAAAGCAGGTTAAAGAAGGTTAAAGCAGGTTAATGAAGGTTAAAGAAGGTTATGCAAAGTTAAAGCAGCTGAAAGAAGGTTAAAGAAGATTAAAACAGGTTAAACAAGGTTAAACCAGGTTAAAGCTTAAAAACATAGTGTGTTTACAGAACAGAACAGCAAAGCTAACTGGGAGTCCTAGTGTGCGGTTGCTTCTCAGGAGCTGGGCTTGACCCCTCAGCCCGGGCTCAAGGATCCCAGATCATTAAAAATCAGTGTGTCCACTCGCGTCAGCCACATGCAGGTGGTGTCCGGCTACCGAGGCTGTGCAGCGCTGCAAAAAATTACACAAGAAGAAAGTTTGACCGGATGCCGCAGCGGTTCCCGGATCAAACTCCCGAATTTTACGAGCCAAATGGGAAACGTCGGGCGCCAGACAGGATAAAGTTCTGTTGAATTTCAGAATAAAATCACCCCACCAACGCACGCTAACTTGACAAGTGTAAACAAAACGGCAACACAGGAAACGGAGGGGCTATTGGGGGATGAAATGGGATATTTATGCACACAGACAACAAGTTTCCTACAGTAAAGGAAAACCATGGCTGGTTTCTAATTACTTAAGAGGGATAGCAACAGAAAGGACCATGTGAACTTCTGTTCTCACGAGCGGCAAACCCTCTCTGGATCAGAACCATATCCTACACTGTAGTCATTGTGAGTCTGGGTTGGTGCCAGTGAGGGGAACTCTGAATGTTTCTGCAGACCAACAGATTCTGGACAACTCCATGGACCCAAATTTGTGGGAAGAGTTTGGAGACGACTCCTTCCTTCTTCAGGGACGACTGTGCACCAGACCACAGAACGAGGTCCATAAAGACATGGACGAGGGAGTCCTGACCTCGACCCGACAGAACACCTTTGGGATGAATTAGAGCGGAGACTGAGAGCCGGGCCTTCTCGTCCAACATCAGTGTCTGGCCTCACAAATGTGCTTATTCTCAAAATCATCACATTAACAGCTGGAAATTCCTGAAAGAGGCTAAAAACTAAACCATTAGCAATGGCACTAATATGATGATCGATGAAGTAAGAAGACTTAAACATGATCTCTGTCACCCCGTCTACTTTTAAGACTAATCTTAAAACTTACCTTTTTGACAAAGCTTATAGAGTGGATCATGTTACCCTGAGCTACCTCTATAGTTATGCTGCTATAGACTTAGGCTACTGGAGGACTTCTCTCACTCTGCTGAGTTCTCCTACTGTTCTCCAATTTGCATTGTTAGTTGTTATTTGAACTTTTAACTATTTGTTCTTTGTTTTTTTTTTCTTCATAGTAGGTACACCTGGTCTGACGTTCTGTTAGCTGATATCATCTTGTTGTGTCTCTGCTCTGTCTTCTCTTACCCCCAGTGGGTCGAGGCAGATGACCGTTCATACTGAGCCTGGTTCTGGTTCTGCTGAAGGTTTTTCCTTCCCGTTAATGGGGAGTTTTTCTTTCCACTGTCGCTTCATGCATGCTCAGTATGAGGGATTGCTGCAAAGCCATCAACAATGCAGACGACTGTCCACTGTAGCTCTACGCTCTTTCAGGAAGAGTGAATGCTGCTTGTCAAGACTCAATGCAATCAACTGGGTTCCTTAATATAGGACATTTTTTGGCCAACATGTATAATCTGACCCAATCTGTATAATCTGATTGAATTTGACTTTGGAAAGTGCCTTGAGATGACATGTGTCATGAATTAGCGCTATATAAATAAAAATGGAATTGAATCTCTAATTACTTAAAGAGAAAAGTTGGAGATATATTTACCTATTATCTTTGGCTGATAAAAAGTTTAACTCATCAAATGGTCTCTCTCTCTCTCTCTCTCTCTTGCTGGAAAACAGCCTCAGCACAGGACCGGCTGGTGGAGTACCTTCATTTTGGGCCTGGAGGATTGTCCTGTATCAACTCAGATTAGCTTCCCATTCCCTGCTGAAGAAAATCATTCCCACATCATGCTGCTGCCACTTCCGTGTTTCTCTGTGGCTGTTTTGCCTGTAGACCAAACGGTCCTACCAGAGCGCCTTCTTCCTATCGCTCGTGGCAGACATGACTTCTTTTGGCTCTCTTGCAGCACTTTCCCAAAGGCTAGATTTGAGGAGTTCTCCGCGAATTGTCGTCCTGCAGGTTCTCAAAGCTCGGGATATTGTTTCACATCGTAACCCCGCTCCTCCACATCTCGTGTGACCATCTGCGCCGCACAAGCAGAGAAAGGCGTTCCCAGTGCCTTTGTTCGGGTTCTGTATGAAGTCTTGTCCAGTGAGTCTGATTCCTGTTCAGCTTTCATCCCGACTAATGGAAATGTCAAAAAAAAAAACACACAGCAGAGGAGCCGGACGGCCCATTTTCCACTCAGATGGCAAAAGATGTGAGGGAGAGATAGGAGAGGAGCCGCGCGACACAAACACACACACCTCAGACCCACAGGCAGCCCTCTGCAGCTGATAAGAGCTTTTGTAGTTTTTTTTTTGTAATGATGTCTCTGAATGCCAACCTCGCTTCACATAAAGAGACCCGCGGGAATTAATACAAATGTCTGCCGTTTTATGACTGCAGTCGCTTTCAGTTTTCTGACATTACAAAAGAAAATCAATGAATGCCACAATTTAATTATGTCTTTCATGAGGTCTCTGCTTTTTGGAATCCTGCATCCTGAGCTCAATCCCGCTCTTTGTCTCTCTCTCTTTTTTCTTTTTTTTTTTTTTACTCTGTCCCCTTTCCTTCAATTTTCTCCTTTTCATTATCTCCACACTCGTTTTCATTACCCCCATCTCCATCCACGAGTCCCACCACATTTCCTATTCTGGCCTCGTCCGCTGTCCTTTATGTCTTCAGGCCCGCCCAACTTTCATCCCCGTGCTCGCTCCCATTAATTTTTTTCCCCCTCCGCTCCGGGTCTTTACTTTGACAGGTGGCGCAGCAGCTGGCCGGCTATGTCCGCGTGTCAGAGGCGGTAATCACAGAGGAGATGTTTGATGCGGCGCTGCAGGTTGGCGAGGTAGCGGGGCCGACCCACCCAGGGCCGAGCAAAATGACAATGTTTGCGTGACCTCACGGCTGAACCCGAACCCTGATGGGAGGGGGGGGGGGGAGCACATCGGGGACAGCTGGGCGACTGCACAGTTTTGACGCAGGTACGTGGTCAGTGTATGGGTATACTGCAAAAAAGCAATCGGATGCAACCCGCTGTTGACTCGGAGCGTGCTGTTTTGATACCTTTAACTTATTTGAAACCCATTTGAAGAGTTTTTTGTTGTGTTCACCAGAACAACTTGAGATGAATTTACTCCCCCAACTCGTTGCCTCACACCCCAAAACGACTAAAGCGATAAAAGGGTTGAACTGGCTGGTGTCCCTTTTGCTGCCTGAGAGGGATAAATACACTGAGCTATATTATACACTGGAGTGCTAATCGCCCGCTGTTAGAACGAGTTGCTTTGAAGCCACCAGCCGCCATATTGGTACTCCCTATTTTCCTCCAGTAACTAGGGAATATGTGCGCTACAGCATCGAATAACGAGGATTTTCTCATGTTCAGGGGGAGGCTTAAGACTTTTAAAATGTCAAATGCCATATACTTTTATGTTATGTTCTAAAACTATCAAGTACTGAGAAAGTCATGTGCTGAAATATTTTGCATTTTATTCATTTAAATATATATATTTAACATTTATAAATATATAAATAACAATATCTAAAAACATATATTTACATATGTGTATACATATATATACATACATATATATATATATATATATATATATATATATATATATATATATATATATACACACACACATACATATTTCAGCACCTAATTTCCTAGTAGTTGATAGTGTTAGTACATCCACTGACTGTAGAATTACCTGTGAAACGTTTTCACTCAGCCAGAAAACTGCTTGTTGTTGCAACCAAATCCTATGGGATTCTGTGAGAGTAGGGAGTAGCAAGATGGCGGCCAGTGACTTCAGTTTTTCTGCAAAATCAGCACTCTAGTGTATTATATAGCTCAGTATAGCTCAGAATAAATTACCGCAACAATTAAAAAAAGAAATGGCATCAAGGATTTCATGCTTCAAATTGATTACAGCCCACATATTTATATAATGAGTGTTGAACCTGACGGGGAGCTGGGTTAGAGATCCACCGCCTCACACCCTGGACTTCGCCTCAAGCCTGGCGTACACTGTACGATATTTTCAATCGTGGTACTCAGCTACGGCTCAAACTGTACGACGAAACCACAGATTTTAGAAGTTCACTGCTCACCATATCTGTTCTCACTGTGCGGCCCGACGCTCTGATGCGACCTGACTGCTCACACTGTATGTTCAAAAACCACAGATGGCGCTACTCGGACTCGTCTACCCGGAAGCCAAATGTCAACAGTAGAAGAAGAAAAAGACGGAAGTGTCAATGCTCACTGTTAAATATGAGGCTCACTACAATGAAACGCGCTGCTTTGGCAATTCTACGAATTGCTCCTCCGTGGTTTGACTCCATGGCACACGTACCACCGTCATGCTTCTCTCCACTCCTATGTTTTCGTTTAAGAAGAAGATCAGCTCGTAGACGCTCGTAGCTCTGCTTAAACAGCAGGATTTGCTCACGATCACCTCACGAGGGCCGACTGAATTTCAAACATGTTTGATTTTCAGGAGGTGGTTATGAGAGGCTAACCCCCCTCATTCCCTCCTGTTTACTACACGACGCAGGACGCACAATGAAGCTGAAACTCTGCCCGATCCAGAAAATTCTCGCACGAGTGAAGAATTGGCCCAAAAAGGGCAAAAAAAAAATTGTACAGTGTACGCCTGGCTTAAGTAGCTGGTTGTCTGAATGAAGCAGCTGGATGAACCTCTGGAACCTCTTCCAGCTCCTCGTGTGATCAGCAGGACTTCCTGTCTGTCTCAATCTTTGCACGGTCAGCTCTCAGTCTGCAGGGTCAGCTCTCAGACTGTGCAGCGGTCTGAGCCTTTGGTGTCCAAAAGGAACGTCCTGACAAAACCGATGTGGATTCAGCGTCTCTGATGCACTTTTCATTGAAGCCAGGGCCGAATGGTCCAAAATATGAAGAGAAAAAAGAAAAAAGGATATCCGATCAATTACCGACTCCACAATCTTTTTTTTTTTCATTATGTTACCATAATGTGGTTTTGGCGAGACGCCGGCTCAGAATGGATGGATTACACACGACACGCAGACGCAACAGGGCATAATGTTTGCAAATTCTAGCTTTTCTGTTTCTTCAAGAAATCAGTTGATTGCACCAACAACGCTTCCTGAGACGCTTAAAGCGAGCAAGTAGTCCTCGCCATCTGACAAGATTCATGTTTGAGTCAAACCGGCAGACAGCAGTGCCGTTACAGACGATGTCGAGGACCGTCCAGCTGGACGAGTGTTTCAGTCCAACGTCGACTGACAAGTTAGAAAGTTTGCAAATAGTCCTTATTTTAAAAAGAGGAAATATTCACGTCGAAATGCTCAAGTTAATTGATGCTCAAGACACAAAAGACCGGTAGCAGTCTGCTTACCAGATGATGTAAAATACTGTGCAATAATTTTAAATCTTTAACACTGCAAAAACATGACTAAAAAAGTTTTCCTGAAATTAGTGTTTTCATCCTTGATTTGAGCAGCAAATTTAAATAATCTGCCAATGGAATAAGATTTTTACGCTTAAAATAGGAACAACTCATCTCCATTATCTTATTTCCAGTGCAGTTTATCTAATTATCTTATTTTAGGTGTAAAAATACTCGTTCCATTGGCATATCTTCTTATTTACCTGCTCAAATTAAGAACAAGTACACTCATTTCAAGAACATTTTACTTATTTTTAATTGAGTTTTTGCAGTGAAGTTACATAACTGTGCAGTTTGCCTGCTTCCTGAGAAGCTAAAAGGGTGCAAATAGACTTCAGCATGCAAGAGACTGTTTGAATAATTCTCAATCGGATCAGGAACATATGGAAGCAGACCTGGCTTCTGGAAAAATCTAGTTGTTGGTGACAGTACCAAAAAAAAATAAATCCTAATATTGAAATCTGGGGCTCCGCTGCTTCTTTCAACCTTCATATCTGGCTGCTCTTCCAAAGCAGTTTTTTCCATCTTGCTCTGTCCTCTGTTTTTTTTTTCTTCTCTCTTTGGTCATTCTGGGTTCTCTCTGCTTCCTCTGTGGTTCTTTTGTCTTCTCCTTGTGTCTGTTTCGCCTCCTTTTCGTTTCAGGACTCTATTCTCTCTAACTTTGCTCTCAACTCTGTCCGGTAACTTGGTAAAAACCTATGTGCACGTGTTGTGGAGCGCAGGACCTTTTCCACCTGAGCTGTTGATCAATGCAGCTCCTCCAGAATCATTTTGGGCATCTTGGCTGCTACTCTAAGGGGCATTGTGGTCTTCCCAACGCTGAATGTTCACCAATGTTCCCTTACAAACCTCTTTTCTTTCCTTTCTTTTTCTTACATGTCCTGTCTGGCTGTGTAGCACTAAGAAGAGAGCCCAACAGATTTATTTTCACAAGTGGAGCAGTGCTGCTTTCGCCATAGCGCTCTGCTTGATACATATGCCAAAACAAACTTAGTTGGATATTATTGTGAGATTAATTCGAGTTCAGTGGACACATAAATGTACAGAAGAGGATTAGGGCCACTCAAAAAAAAAAAAAAAGTCTACTCAATTCTGACTTTTTTCTCAGAATCTAACTTTTTTCTCAAAAATCTGAGAAAAATGTCAGAATTCTGACATTAATCTCAGAATTTTGAGAAAAAAGTCAGAATTTTGGGGAAAAAGTCAGAATTCTGGGAAAAAAGTCAGAATTCTGAGAAAAAAGTCGGAATTCTGACTTTAATCTCAGAATTTTGAGGAAAAAAGTCAGAATTCTGGGAAAAAAGTCAGAATTCTGACTTTAATCTCAGAATTCTGGGGAAAAAGTCAGAATTCTGAGAAAAAAAATCAGAATTATGACTTTAATCTCAGAATTCTGAGAAAAAAGTCAGAATTGAGTGGCCCTAATCCTCTTCCGTATAAACGCAAAAGGTTAAAGAGGGAGAAAGGAAGAGCAAAAGATGAGGCAAAACTTTAAAAGGGTGAAGAGGCGACAAAATCTGATCAGAAGAAAAAGAGAGTGCAAGAAAACATCCTCGGAGTCTGCTTCTACACCTGCAGAGAGAGATATAAAACGAATTCAGCAAAACCAACCATAAACATATTATATGTAAAAAGAACCAATCACTGAAAAATATGGAATATTGTTTAATACAAGATGATGATTATAGGGTTTGTATGGAAGTGAAGCTGTAGGCCCCTGTGATGCCTTCGAAGAACAGCTGGATTTATTCCCAGGTTACATGAGCTCTGCTTAGTAGTTCAGTGAATGCTGAAGGCTACTGGTGCTTGATTTTGATCAACAGTGTTAGAATAAAGGGGGCGAATGCAAATGGATGCCATGGCACACTCTTCTTCTTTTGTGCTAGAAATTCAGAAAATAATTCATCATTTTCCTTCCACTTCACAATTGGGCACCAATGAAACACGTGGAAGCGTGTCGATTTAGGCGAAACGTGTCGCAGAAACTTTTCTGGACGGCGGAAATTCCGACGGTCATCTCGATTTTTTTTTGCAAACGAATCCGGGCGGGTGGGGGGGACGGGGGTGGATGCTGGAGATCCGAGTTTGAAATGATTTGTTTTGCGTCTGGCTCTGAGCCTTCATTATTCCATTGTGCTTCACATCTCCGCATAGTTCTCCTCCCCTCTCTCAGCTCTTTAGCAACAAGACGTCTTAGCAACAATCTTTCTTAACAGCAGCACTTTTAATCAGTTTCACCAAAAGCTGCCTGGAAATTACCCTGTCATTTGTGCAAAGCGTTTCCTCTTGAAGAGGAAAAGTGCCTCACAATAAAGGTTACGGCGCTTCGCTCGCACACAGAATATCGTTTTGACAGCCAACTGCTGATCTTCCTCGAGTGGAACAACAAACACATCCAGGATTTGGACTTGTGCTTTTAATGTCGCAGCCAAAGAGATGTTTAGTGTTGTCGGAGAAAGCCGGGAGACGCCGGCGGATTGGCTGAATCGAGCGGGCAACCGGGGGGGGGGGGCAATCAAACGGCGTGCTGGTGCGCTGTGATGGTTCAATTCTCATGCTAATTGTTTCAGTCAGTGTGCAAAACGTGGCTGCTTTTTAAAAGGGGGGGGGGGGGGGCGTGCACTCTCTCTCTCTCTCTCTCTCTTTCTGAGCCGGGAGTAAACAGACTCGCATACCTCCCTCTACCTGACAGGGCCTCGTGTTTCCTGGCTAATCAGACAAAGATTGGATAATCCTGACAGAAATCCTTTTCATTCCTACAACCTCCCTTGCAAATTGTCATTTTGCAATATCGCTTTCAGTCGATGCTCCAGCAATCAAACGCGTTTCAGGGATGTGAAATTACTGAACTTTTAAAATCAGGCCAACAGAGTAAACACGTTTTTTTTTTCTCTTTAAACACCTTCCAGATCCCCTCACAATGATCTCAGACCTGCGAACGCTGCACACAGAGGGCCGCAGCAGGAAATGTGAACGGAGAGCACAAGTCACCTTATAGCTCCTGGGTAAACAGATCTCTCTCTCTCTTTTTCTCTGGCGTCAGGTTGAGTGGTCGCAATCATGCAAAACATTTATTTAGCTTGGAGCGGTGCTGTTTCTCAATCGCCCCCCGTCTTCATCCGTTCACTTCAAGAACCCGCAGGTCAACACCGACCGCCACGTTCGCGCGTGTAAAGCACAAGCAGGTGTGAGAGGAAACTGCGTCCAGCTGGATGCAGTAACAACACACATCTGCCGCAGAGGTTTCCACCTCAGTTGTTCACCTTTTTTTTTATGGCTCCCTTTAGCTCGTCTTCATTTCTAGTGCTGACCTAGCCGGATCTTTTTTTTATCGTCGTCCAGCTGAGAGCGCCGATGATGATTCGTTTTTAGTGTCTGGCAAGGGGGTCGTCTGATTGGTGTTTAACATGTTCTGGTGTTTCACACGAGTTAATTTTGTACAACAGGGGTTCCCAATGTGGGGGTTGGGGGTGCTAAACACCTTTTCGGGGGTCACGAGATGATTTGATGCTGATTCAGTTCAATTCAATTCCATTTTATTTATATAGCGCTAATTCATGAAACATGTCATCTCAAGGCACTTTCCAAAGTCAAATTCAATCAGATTATACAGATTGCTAAAAAAATGTCCCATATAAGGAAACCCAGTTGATTGCATCAAGTCTTGACATGACAAGCAGCATTCTCTCCTGAAGAAGCGTAGAGCTACAGGGAGAGTCGTCTGCATTGTCCATGGCTTTGCAGCAATCCCTCATACTGAGCAAGCATGAAGCGACAGTGGAAAGAAAAACTCCCCTTTAACAGGGAGGAAAACCTCCAGCAGAACCAGAACCAGGCTCAGTATGAACGGTCATCTGCCTCGACCCACTGGGGCTTAGAGAAGACAGAACAGAGACACAACGAGAGAAACAAAAAGCACAGAAGCACACATTAACCCAGTAATCTGTTCTACATTAGATGGTAATAGCGGGTGAGCCGTCTTCTCTGGATGATGTCACAGTTAACAGAACATCAGACCAGGTGTACCTACTATGAAGTAAAAAAGAGAAAGAGAACAAAAAGTTAAAAGCTGAAATGACAACAAACAATGCAAACTGGAGAACAGTAGGAGAACTCAGCAGAGTGAGAGATATAGACCCTGATGTCCTCCAGCAGCCTAAGCCTTTAGCAGCATAACTATAGAGGTAGCTCAGGGTAACATGAGTCACTCTAACTATAAGCTTTGTCAAAAAGGAAAGTTTTAAGATTAGTCTTAAGATCCTTACGGATCTGATGAAAGATTGAGCATTTCCTTAACAATGAAACCGATATCAGTGTATCACTTTACAAAATGCTCCACATTCCTCATTTTAATGGTGGATGGCTTCACCTTTTGGTCAGAGTTCTTAAAAAACTTCATTCATTCTCGTTATTTTACAACTTTATTTTCACAATTTACCAAAAACAAAGCAAAGAAAAAACAATCCCCGCTCCACAAAACGAGGTTGCCAGTCTCCGGCACTGTTATTGTTTGGGTTGCAGGTTGAACGGTTTGGTTCTTAAAGCCATTGGAAGCGAAACAGGGCCCGTATCATCACAGATCCTCCGTCTTACACAACCACATGAAGTACTTCAGCGTATTCGTCCGTTGTTTCATCCCAGAACTACCTTGATGACAGCGGAGAGGAATAAGTAGGGCTGGACGATGTAGAAAAAAGAAAAAAAAAAGCATATCGATAAAATAGAAATCATATTGATCGATGTCGATAATTATCAACAAATTCAAAACATATATTTTAGGTGCAGCCCTGGACATTTTATGCTGTTGGTTAATGACCTGCTTTTAGATACAGAACACACAAACACTGAATTCAAACTCAACCCTTTATTCAACCAACTTTTTACTAAAACTGGAAGTATTTAAAAAAACATTAAAAAGAAGCTTGCTATCTGAACTCTTTGAAGGGGGCGGAGCGTTCCTGGGTCTGCGTTTGTGATTGGTTGGGAGGATGTAACGACTGTAATGTTAATTTACATGGCTAGAATGCACAAGGAAGGAAAATTGTTATTCTATAGAAGTTTTTATTGACCCTTTTTTTTCTATAATCAACATAGTCTATCGATCGATATATATATATTGTTATTGAATTATCGTCCAGCCCTAGAAAGAAGCTTCCACTAAACAAAATGGAAATAAAAACGAATTAAAATGCAGTCATGGTCTAAAGAAAACATCTGAGAGACTTAACGTAAAAACGTTAAATTCAGATCAGACCTGAAACGGAAAAAAAAAGGAATAAGGGGCATGGCTGAAGACTTGTGCACCATATTGCACACTCACTTTCAAACTTTCAAAGGTACGTTTCTCCTGATATAAAATGTCTAGAAGGTTTAAAAATTGCAACCGCTCCAGATGTCTCGTGTTAAGGTTTGCAGAATTAAACTCCAGTGCTAGTGAACGGGTACTTTTTCTTTTAATGTTGCAAAGTAAAGGTCTAAATCAGAAGTCTAAACCAGTGTTTGTCCATTGGTAACCGCCACCTTTTAATGGGGGCTCCGTTATTTATAAGGTATAGATCCCTCAAAGCTGATCAAGCCTATCATCAACCTGCGTGTCTGTATGCTACCCAGAGGAACACATCTTTTTCTTATTTTCCAGGGCGCCATGTTTAAGAAGGTAGGCCACGTTGTGCCGTTTCTCCCATCTGAGGGTCAACAGCACAGCCCCGAGGAGGCCAGGGAGGATGAGACGGCCGTTTAGAGTATCTGTTATGTCGGTGCCTTTGTCTCTCCATTCATCTCTCTGGGGATGCTGCTGAAAAGGTCACACAGACTTTATCGTTTGATGAGCGATTCTCTGCTCAAAAACACCACTGAAGCCCCGGCATCTGCTTCCTGACTCCGACTCCTAAGTGTTTTTATTTAATGAGGCACCAAAACCCCCGCCACCTCTCACCTTCACATTTTCCACTGTTTTCAACATTTTTTTTTTTTTTTTTTTTTTTGGTCCCTGTACCTTTGCACTTCCACCATCTCTCCTCCTCTTTCAACCTGTATTTTTTTTAACCTTTCCCTGTGTCCTGTTTCTCACATCATTTCCGGGCTTTTTCTTGCCCGCCTCGTACCGGTCCTGATTCTTTTATTCACCACCCTTCCTTACCTTCTCTCATCTCCCTTTGCTGACAAAGAGCTGCTGATTGCTTGGAAAATGATTAGGATAAGGGGTACACCTGCTTCCCTGAAATTGGAAGCATTTTGGAGAGGCTGCTGAGTTGGTCTGTGCCGAGTGTAGTCGGCTTATTCTACTTGCTTTTTAAAAAAAAAGTAGGAAAAAAGCAGCCCAAAGTCTAGCACAATCAGAAAATAATGGGTGTTTTTTTTTTTTTTCAAAGGGAAAGGGTGCATGAAGTCTGCATATCATCTGCAGAGCATACACTCTGTACACAGTTAGGATTGTGGGTAAAACTAAAAGTACAAACTGAAAGCACATAAAATCCTATTTCTGTGTTAATAACTAAACTCTAAATGTTCTAAAAAAAACAAAAACAACTAAAAGCCACTTTCATAAATCAGTATGGACTCATGGAACAAAAATATTCACACCTCTTAAGTGTGTTCATGTTTTTATTTTTACTTTACAACCACAAACCTTAATGCATTTATTAGAAGTTAAGGTGATAGACCGAAATTAGTCACTAAATGGGAAGTGGAAGAAATTAGCCCCAAACTATTCCAACCTGTGGAAGATTCAGATCTTTAAATTAAATTTAATTTAATTTCCATTGAACTCGGAAGCATGTTTCTACTTGTTTGATTAAGTTTTTTTTTTTTTTTCCCGGACAGCTCAGGTGGACCCCCACCTGTTTTTGCAGCTGTGATTTCTCAAGGCAATCGGTTGCTCCACGTTTTTATTTAGGCGTATCAGACTAAAATTGGGGCAGTAAGCAAATGCATGCCACACTTTTTAAGTTTCTATTTCTGAAAGAAACTGTGTATCATTTTACTTCCACCTGACAATTTTGCAGTACTCTTTGTTGAGCCACCACAAACAATTTGGATGAAACGTTTTTTTTTTTTTTTAAAGTCTGCGGTTTTAACGGAACAAAATGTGGAGGGAAAAAAAAGGTGAGCGCTATTATGTGCACAGAAATGCCTCCGCCATTATCTTGCACACATACCAAAAAACCATCTGCGCGCTGACGGTTTCACAAACGGCGTGCGGGATTTGCCTTCCAGCATTTGTCCACGCTGCATATTGGCTGCTTCAAACTCATTACAGGAGCAATCTATGATGGATCGTGGGCAAGCTGAGAGCGCCGGAGCCTTACCCACTGTGCCTCTACAACTCGGAGTTGGCTTACCCGGCTAAACAATCCATAAAGCACCGCGGGGCCGGTCCTGCCAAACGGCACCTGCTTGGATGAGGAATTTACACTCCCGCTATGACTGATGACACTGGCTAATGCTCAAATCACGCGCCATTACCTTTGTTTAAACAGGAGGGGGAAGCCGGCATTTTTGAAGTATGTGGAAGTATTTAGACGGGTATCAAAGTGAGGAACGCTGGGTAACATTGCGGCATGTGGACAAACTGGAGCCGGCGGCGGCGGCCGGGGGGGGCCAGGAGCTCAGAGCGCCGTATCAATGTCATTCTTCTGTGAGGCGTTTAGAGAGGTAGTTGATGTTCATCATCAATCACTGAAGGTGGAACAACTGTAGATTACTGTGCACCTTCTATGTCTATAGGAATAAACATGAACTGCATTAAATCATTTGGTGTTACTCTTACCTTTTACGTGCTAGAAAGCAGGCAAAGCATACAGCCAGCAGGATTTTATATTTCCTTTGATTGAGCCTGACTGCGTCTTGTTTGTCCCACATGTTTAGAATTTTGGGTGCATACTGAAAGCCAGAGCAGTCTTGAGGAATAGGGCAAGAAGTTCAGTCTACTGGGTCAAAGTGTTGCTTGAAAGCTTCCAGAAGACGATTTGGCAGGAGGTTAAAATTTCATCTTCCATTTTCTGTACATTCCTCGCCAAGTTCATGGTCGGCCGGAGTTGGAGTTTATCCCGACGCAGAAAGTGCATCAGTCTCAGGAAATCTCCTCTGTTGCTTTAAGTAACTTGTAATTTGTAAATTCTTTGCAAATATAGGAAATAGTTTGGAAAACGCCAAGGATTGATTTATGGACAATCACTTTTTTATTTGACCTGTGGTACTATTGGTTAATTCCATTATGAGACTTTGCATTCATTTTTTTCACGCTCACAGCTCTACACTATGTTGCCAAAATTGTTTGCTCGTCTGTCTTTACGCGCATATAATTGTGTAAACAGAAGGCAAGGCAAGGCAAGTTTATGTGTGTAAGACATTTCAGTACAACAACAACGCAAAGTGCTTTACATGGTTAAAACACAGGAAAATAAAAACAGAATAAAAGCAAGTTGGAATAAAATGTAGAAAAATGTAAACAAAACAAAACATGGGTAAATGGAAACTAAGAGCAAATATTAATGATTTTAAGAACATTTGGACTGCAAACTTCCAATCCTAAACTAATGTGTTTTTAATCTTGATTTAAAAGAACTCGTGCCATTTCGCCTTTTCTAACCATTTTCATCCAAATTTTGGGCAAATTTGGATGGAGTTGGATCATGAGTTCTGTAAGTGTCACAGAATTGGAAGGAAAACAGGACCTTGATGAACAACTCCCCAAAATGTTATTTAGAGACAATAAATAGCACTTAATGTATGATAAATGAAAGCAAAGACCTTCAGCATCTCTAACTGCCAGTTTAGAAAGAGAAAGCGTTACCGTTTGTCGCCTCCTTCCAAAAGGACAAGGTTGAAGCTAAATTTACTCATCTATCTTGAATCCATCTATTCCAAGCTTCCCCCAAGGAAATGATTTACCATTAGGCATGTGTATTCAAGTGTGTTACAGAGTCATTTGATTTTTTTTCTTTTAGTTATTTTGATGTAATAGAAATGTTGTTGGTTGTATTTTCCAGCGTTCTAGAAATAAAGCAGAGACTTCCTGTTTTATTTTTATTTTTTTTGGAACCAGTGTTTTCTTACATTGCAGATGGCGTTTCTTTCCTACCACACCTACCAGAGTTTAGTTCTTCTGATTACTTGTGCCTCTTAAAAGGACCTTTGTTGTTTCCCCTCTCGTACGCTGCATCGTCAGGTTTACACACAGGCTTCCTTTCTGGATCTACTTCTGTAATTTGGATCTCACGCCACAGAACATGAAGCTCATTTTGATTGTATCCATTAGTGGGATTTTGATTGTAGGGTTAAAATAAAAGTGAGAACTTGGCCTTTTTTTTTTTTAATCGGCTCCTTCGTCAGCATCACAGGCTGAAGCGCCAAATGCCCATCATGCTTGATAAAATCCAAGATTAAACATCTCTACCGTAACAGAATAGGAGGTTTATATTTCAGTTTTAATTGCGTAAATCATGAGTGCGGCTTCTGCTAAGGTGATAGAAGATCAAGGAATCCCAACCAATGTTTCCCCTTAATTTTCTCTGTGAGCAACATCACACGAGCTCACTGAGGCTACACCAGTATTACGCCTGTCCAAAACCTGAGATTATAACAAGTAACATGGTTTACTAAAATAATCAAATTACAGCAATCATTTCTTTTAGATTACTGAGTTTAGACACAACTGATTTAACCCGATTAGATGAAAAAGACAAAAATCTTGGATTTTATTTTATGTTTTGTGTCAGAGTTGGGGTCCTGCTAAGGAAGAACTGAGATAAACGTACATCTTTCATACTTCAAATTGTATTGCACTTGGATTATTTAAATTTTGTGCAATGAGATTTACAAGCGTGTGGTTTTGTGTAGCCTCTCCTCCGTCAGTCTGCCAGAGGGCAGCTGTGGCTACAAAGTAGCTCCCCACCGTCAGGCTGTGAATGGTTGTTGGACTTGATAAAGCACTGTACAAGTACAAGACATATATATATATATATATATATATATATATATATATATATATATATATATATATATATATATATATATATTTCTATAGTCTTCAGGCATGTGCTGCTCATAAAATAAGATTAGTATAAACAGGTTTGCTTTTTTTAAAAGGGAGGTAGAAGACGGCTGGTCAGAAACCAACAGAAGGACTCAAACTGCAGCTGATAACAGCAGCGGAGCAAAAACACTCCAGAAACAAACAGCAGGTGTAGCACTAAAAAACAAACAAACAACCAAATTGGTTGAAAAACGGCACTTATGTTCTCAGACGAGCAGTTCCCAAAAACACAGCCACACAAAGAGCTGACATGCAGCAGGAGTAACAAAAACACACACCTGCCCAACTGTAAAGATGTCTGCCCCGCCCATCAATCAGTGGCGCTCCAATCAGAGAGAGGGACCATGGAACACCGTCTCCGTAGTTTTGCGTTCTATTGTCAGTCGAAACTCAGAAATCCCGTCTTCCAACTGGAAAAATCAACTGTAACAGCTGCCATAGTCGGACCTTCCCCTGGGAAAGTCGGAGAAACATTTTCAGGCCGATTGTCGGATCCAATATGGCAGCTCCTCGCATCAACAGTGAGCTGTGATAAAAACCTGTTTATTTTTACTAGACCCGTTTGTAAAAGTGTGTCTAAAATCAATACTACATGTAGCGGCTGCAGCTCTGAACCGAGCAAATTAAAGGTGGTGTTTGCATGTGGAAAGTTCAGCTTTTCACAATGCTCATAAGAGCTTTTTCCTGCCATATTGGAATCCTAACCTTTTGTTTCTTTGTTTTTATTTTTGGGAAGCCGACTTTTCCGACTGTATTAACCGGAACACTTTGTACTCGGGTTTACCACATTCCCAGCTCTTATTTTCGATTTCCGAGGCAACTGAAATGAAATATAAGTTAAGGTATTGCTCCATTAAAAAAATGGAGTAACTAATTCAAAACACAACAGCAAAACTGATAGGATGACTCGTTTTTGAAAGGTACATATATCTTTTGTTATCTCTTTTTGCTTTTTATTATTTTATTATTTTTGTCTCTATACTACATAGACAATACATACACATCTGTTCTACACTACTACAGCACTCTTAGGGCTATTTCTTTTTTTAGAAAGGCCATCCTATGCTCCATGTATTGTGAAAGCAACTGCTCCCCTTAGAGAATTTCTTTTTATATATATACATCATTAATATTTCCGGGGTAGATACAACATTTTAGATTTCACACAACATTTCTTTAGGGGAAACAACAAACCAACCTGGCCCTATGTGGAAAAGCAATTCTCCCCCACACAAAATTACTGTTTATGTCACCTGTGACAGTAGCATCTAAAATCAATCTTTTTTTTTTTCCTTAAGGTAAAAACAGACGAAACCTTTAAGAAATTTGCCACCGTGCTTCATTGTTACCATTTAACTTTCTTACCCGACGCAAACTGTAATCCAAACGTAACTAGCTGATCACGTCTGCTTTTTTTTTTGTCTCGTCTCAGCGCTGCTTCGTGCTCATCTCGGGTGTTTGACAGAGTGACAATACTCCGAGATGGAGACGGCAGAACAAAGGGCCCCATCACAGTTTTCATTACCTCGACTCCATTCATTTCAACAACCGAGAGCTCCGCGCACCGAGGTAAAAATGTTTAACCTCAAATAATTATGTTCTGAACCCTCACCGTTACGATCATTTGCTGCCCTGGTGCATGACTCTTTTAAGTGTGCCTTCATTGCAGCTTATTGCTCGTCATCTTCTTCTCGATGCTGCCTTTATTTTTCCCCACTTTCTCCCTCTGAAGACATATCAGAGGAGCGGAGGGCTCAAAACGAGACACTCTGTGTAATTGTGTCCTGAGTCTGGATGCGGTTGCAGTGATCTGACAGTATAGGAATTGTTTGAAAGCGTACTTTTAGCAGAATCAATCTTGTGCCCTGAATGGAGAAAGTTTTCAAGACAATTCAAATGATTCTTGAGATGCTGTACAAAAGCGTACAGAGCCAGCGCGGCATCACAGACCGTCACCAAACCAACAATTAATTGTAAGAGTTCTAATGTAAGAGTTTTGTTTTTTTTAATCCAATGTCCTGTCTGGCAATGTGGCAATAAGAATTGTTGTCTTAATGCCAAAAACAGCTCATCAGATTTGACTTTCACACGTGGAGCAGTACTGCTTTTGCCATAGTGCTCCGCTTGATTTATGAATGTGAATAGTTTTATTATGATTCATGTGGGGAACATCTCAAATGATATGGACACTACAATGGGAAAGTAGGAGAGGAAAGGAAGAACAAGAAGAAAAGAAAGAGGAGATAAAAGGAAGAGAATGATAAAACAATTATTGAAAAAAAAACATGTACTTTGTTTCTGCAGTTCCTGTATTGTCCACGAGGGGCGCTGTGTTTTAATCAGCAGATGGTAGGACTGAGCTTCAGATGTGGAAAATTGATTTAAAATAATTTCTTAATTTTTACCTGTTTGATGTATTTTGTCATGTAGGACAGTGTTTTTAAGTTCCAAAAAATGTGAATAAATGTTTTTCAACATTGTACAATCACTGTGATCAGTTCTTATGCATAATGAACAAGTAAGTGTTTAACTGAGTAAAAGTATTGTTGAAATTACATATACTTTTCTTAAAAACGCTGAGGTTATTCATAATGTGTAAAATTAAATTAATTTAATATAAAAATCAACAACAAGTCCACTTTTATTAGTTGTATTTAATCTTGCAATGAGTTTACTCTTGTTGCCCTCTTGAGATCAGATTAAGCTGAATGCGGCCCCTCAACCAAAATGAGTTTGACACCCCTGCTTTAAACTTAACCATCATAATTGAGTGCATATCAAGACATTATTTATAGATTCCTAACAGATTTGTGATAAAGCTTGCTAATCGACAAGCCTAGGAGAAAATGGTGAGCCAACGAGAATGTCTTACTGTACTATTACGCAAACCTAGAACATGGACAATTGAGCATTTAATACGTAAAAACCCAAACTGTAAGAATATCAGGATCCGAAAGGTTTTGCTGTTGTCTACAGTTCTGTTTCATCTGCATAGAGACGTGATGAATACAGTAGCTCTCAATCACTTGACCAAAACAACATGAATAGAAAGAGAGTAACAGAAGAAGGCCAAGGACTGATCCCTGCGGTGCATTTAACTTCAACTGAGCCATAGGTAATTCTTCAAAAATGGCTTGAAATAAAGATGCTGCATTATGACATGCACTAAAAACAAACCGGAAGCTGTAAAAACGTAATTTTTAAATAACCAATAATTACAATAATATAATTCATAAATGATGGTGACTGTGTGGTGACATGGGGCGTTTTTAAAACAAATAAAATAGCATCTTGATTCTGATAATTAACAACAGCTATCAACGAGGGACACTTATTTTCTTTTTTTTTCCCTGTACACTTGAATATCCAGGAAAATATCTATAAGCACTGTTTAATACATTTTTTTTAATGATGGGCATTTCTATCTGACGCTTCAGTAAGAATTGGCACAAAGTTACTGCTTTCTCATCAGCTACCGCATCATGGATGACACCGATGTATTGTTAAACTCTGACAAAACAAACTAGTACTTTAAAAAAAATGCAGTAAACAGACTAATTAGAAGAGCTAATGGGTAATAAATCAAGTTAACAGGGGAATTCATCTTCTTGCTCCACAACTTTTCTTCTCACAGTTTTGCTTCTTTTTTGAAGAACTGTAATAAAAAGTGAAACGTTGTGTTTGGATTGATTACACGGTGGATAGATTCATTGTGCAGAAGCACCTTTCCAGGTTTGTACCTGTGTTTTCTGTCCCTATAAGACAGACACAGAACACTGACCGTTTTTTCAAAAAGTGCCGCAGATTGAAATTGTTATGTTTCGTTGCACACCTGTCATTTTCGTCGGCTAACCGTAGGAGATGGTTGCATTTAAATGATGGTTTTAAAATGGATGGTTGAGGTTTTTGCAGCATTTATCGAGGCCTTGCCTTGGAGAGTCACGTCAGGTTACACATCTTCATCATCTGTACTGATGTGATGACATTTTCCAAAACTCTTTAAAGATGCAACAGAAGGCTTTTCGGTGTCCTCCGAGTCCTGTTACACCCTTATTTATTATTTCTGACACACGACAGGAAGGAAGCTATTTTTACTGCGGTTTGTGACCCTGGTAAAAAAGAATAATAACAAAAAAATTATATGCACAAAACGATACATACATGTTAGCTCACCGCAACATGCATGTTTAAAGATCTTAGAGACGAGTTAGTAGACAGGTCTCGTATGTCTGCTCCCTTTGAAAAGATCCGTGTTGTGGAGGCTGTGAAGAAAACTGGTTTAAATTAAAATTTGGAGGGCGTGCTCCAATGGCGCAGGGGTAGTGAGCACGACCCATATAGAGAGTACCTATGTTCTCGACACACAGGACGCAACAAACTACAGCGACTAGTGGCTTTCGCAGTCGGATCGCTTGTTTCGCAGAAATTCTATTGGTTACAAAATTGGAAGGCTTTCTGGAATTGACTGAAATTGTTCTTTTATGTCTATAAAAGAAAAATACAACCAGGTTGTAGAGGGACATTGTTCAACTTCTTTGCGTCTGGTCGCAAGCGCCGGTGTACGAGCTCCGAACTTCACACGCACGAATTTCGCCCGTTGCTTGGCTGGAGGAGGCAAGCAATTGTCGCCTCATTGCACAAGTTCCTTAGGAAATAGAATTAAATCCTAATGCGGGTTTGACTCCGACCTGAGGTCCTTTACCGAATGCCCCCCCCAACACCACCACCACCAAAATCCCTTTTCCTGTCAGCCTACTGTGTGAAAAAAATGAGCCACTAACCCAGAAAAAGAGCGAAAAAGAAATTTCAAATCTGATACTTTTCAGTACTTTTTTTATATATATATTTTTTTTTTACACTGTTCATTATTATGACACATTCTTGGCTGCCTTGTGATAGGGGAACGGGCTTCTCACAGGCTGTGTTTAAACTTGACACTTGGTGAGTCAGCGGTGAGTCAGCGAGTTTGTAGAGTGGCTGAAAAGTACAGACTACAGTCATGTGGTAAAAGAGAGAGAATTTCACCCATAAAATCTACATGTCTAGTAGCTGTTCTTCAAAGACTTGTCAGATACTACGCAGTCCAGCTTTACATGGAGTGACGCAGTCCTGCACGGCAACGGAGATGTTTTCTAAACCTTTGCATAGTAGCCAATCAGTGCTTAGCCTCAGGTTGGGGGGTCATTTTAGCTGCTGTTGTGACATTACGGGACGCTTGCTGGTTCAATCCCCTGCTCTGACCGCCTTCACCTGCATTGTCTGCTGGCGGTGGTCAGAGGACCCAGTGGTGCCGATGTATGGCCGCCTCGCTTCTGTCCGTCCGCCCCAGGGCAGCTGTGGCTGCTAACATAGCTCACCACCGTCAGGGTGTGAATGTATTAATGACTGACTGCAGTGTAAAGCGCTTTGGAGTCGTGGGACTTGATAAAGCGCTGTACAAGTACAAGCCCTTTACCATTTCAATCTTTCAAACCACGGGGCTAAAGTGTCCCTCTAAAAATCAAAATGTCAACGCTCATAGAGCCGCCAGATCCTGAGCCAATCAACCGTTTACACCATCATGAATCTCAAGCCTCCAGCATGCTGAGGTGTGTGTGCTACGGTGTTAAACGTTTGGTTAGGTGTAGTCTGCTGAGTGTGGCATCATGCTTTCCTCCTACTCCACTGAAATCAAAGACAGACATGGGGGCATTAGGACCATCAAGACATTTGGCGCTAAAGATGACGATAGTTGGAGTTCAACTGTATTGTGTGTTTCTTTTGTTATTGTTTTTTTGTTTTCATGCCAAAAAAACAGGAAAATCATGTCCGAGCTCATTGTCCTGCAAAGCAAGGCCTTGAGCGTGACAATTTTATATTTTGCTGCTTTGTATTGCTGTCTTTTCCTCCCCTCTCTCTCCCTCCCTCTCGTTTTGCATCGGGGGAGCGCAGTGTCTGACTTAATATCGTTTTGCAATCACTGAAAGGCTGCGGGGCAAGGACTCCTGACTGCTCTGTTTTGTTCCAGCTAATACCAAAGAGAGAGGAGAGAGGAAATAATAACCCCGGTGGTTCATAACAGCGGCGGTGATCATTCGGCAGTCATTTGCCTCCGGTGTACTGTAACCGCAAGCCGATGTTGTGTCTGTTTTTCCTGCTCTGCACTACACAGAGCTGCGCCATCGTTACAAGCTGTACAACACCGTCCGCGTGCTCCTCGTCCATTTGAAATATATTCAGTGCCATCTGGTTGTTATCACAGTGGGCTAAAACCAAAAAAAAAAAAAAAAAAAGGGAAAGCTGCATAGGGTACGATGAGTGGAAACTTACCTCTGAAAACACACTTGTCTGCTGTAATTAAAATCCCGTTTGAAGAGCTCCGCATTCGGAGAAAACCGATTATTCACCAGCTTAGCAGAAAACCTCCAGAGCGTAAAGATTCAGGGACATATGTTGTCTGCCCCATCGTTCTTTTACTTTCATTTTTTTATTTTTTATTTTTCTCCACGAACGAGAGGTAGAGGACCGATCGGAGGGAGGAAATCATTATTAACTCATAAGCTGGTTAATGCTGTAGCACTCTCAACCCTCAACTCAGATGAGCATTTCCATCATTTACATATCAATTTAATTTCCTGTGTTTTCCTCTCTTCTTTCTGCCCGCTCCTTCATTAAGAGCGGCGGCGGCTTGCTGGTGGGAACATGTTCTCCCAGCCGGGGAGCACATTACGGCGCGACTCGCAAACGGAGGAGGGGGGGGGGGGGGTTGAAAACAGGTAAACACTGGATGTCTACGCCTACATAATGTGACACCGGGAAGTATTCACCGCCCGTAACTTATGCCACGTTTTGTTGCATAACAGACTTGTTCTACAAGGATGAGCTTGCAGGGATCCACAATGAGAAGGCAGAAATAGCTTTTTAGACAGAAGTGCAATTTTATTTACTACCTATAGCCCCGATGTTTCAAAGTTGATCACATGCTTCCCACAACAATGAGGTGAAGCGTCTTTGGCAGCAATCACAACCACAAAACTTATTGGGGAAGTCTATAGAGGCTCGGCACACAGAGCTTTAGATACTTACTACCATTTATTCTCAACAGATCCTCTCAAGTACAGTCATACTAGATGAGTTTTGAGTCTATGCCCTGGATGGCTCTCTAAAGCAAACGGTAAATGGTTTGTACTTGTACACCACAGTCATTCCCACATTCACACCCTGACGGTGGTGAGCTACGTCGGTAGCCACAGCAGCCCTGCGGCAGACTGACTGAATGGTAAATGGCTTGTACTTGTATAGCGCTTTTAACTGGTCTTGACAACCTCCAAAGCGCTTTACACTACAGTCTTAGTCATTCATTCACACATTCACACCCTGACGGTGGTGAGCTATGTAAGTAGCGACAGCTGCCCTGGGGCAGGCTGACAGTGACGAGGCTGCCATACAACGGCGCCACCAGACCCTCTGACCACCGCCAGCAGGCAATGCGGGTGAAGTGTCTTGCCCAAGGACACAACGACTGAGACGGTCGGAGCAGGGCATCGAACCGACAACCCGCCAGTTACAGGACAGTACGTTCACAGACAACTCCCCAAGTCACGTCTGTAATGCCGTCTTATGTAAAGATGTAATACAGTTGGGCTTCAAAATGTACTAAAAAGTAATTGAAACCATATTATGTAACGATCAATGCAAAATGTGATAAAATACTTGCCATATGTTCTGCCATATTATCTAAAAACAATATTACATTTTGCGCAGATTATTAGAAAATGCTTAAGTCGCTCTTTATTCTGGAAAAATTATATTTCTAACAGTATCCTTTGATCTAAGAGTGTTTTCAGCTTCATATTAAATTCCTGAAGTCCAACTCTTGATAACTGATAAACAGGCTAGCGTTTTTTCCACGCTAAACGTCACATATTTTCACCTGTTGCTCTTTCACCAGTGGCTACTGATAGACAGGGCGTTTGCTTCAGCTTCAGTATTCCTGTCAATAACAAAATAATACAGGGGAAGGAAAAACTAATGTGGTATGATAGGTGAAAAACGTCTTACAGTTCAGTTCAGCTACAGTCGTTTGCTAATCGTAACTTCAGCTAAAGTGTTTCATGGCTTTCAAGTTAGTATTTGTCAACAATTCATCTATGATCTTCAACTGTAGCCTACTGTATTAAAAACAAGATCTGCGGAAAATGTTATAAAGTTGTTACGTAATGCGGCAGAATGCATTACACAATGAGTTCAAGGATTTTATTACATTTTGCGTCGATTATTACATAACGGGGTTTCAATTGTGCTTTATTACATTTTGAAGCCTGATTTTATAACATTATTATATATTGAGGCATTATTACATAATGAAGTGTTACACATGTCTTTGTTGTATGGTGTTCAGCTCATTGTCACCTTTGAAATATAATTGCTGCCCTTGTCAGAGGTTCAGAACTCTGGGTCTGGTTTTCTTGAAAGATCTCTACGTTGTTCACGCTCTATGCAGATTAATAGCCCAAATCCAGCCACAGAAAAGCATCTCCACTGCATGGTGCAGAGCCTTTTTTTCCTTTTCTTCCTTTTCCTCCGGTCACGACACCTGAAGATCAGGCCAAAAATAGCTTTTCTGGTATCATCAGACCAACGCTTTATTTTTTTTTTTTTTGCTCTCTCCAGGTCTTATAATCTTTAAGGTAGGTTTCAGCTAAATTAAAAGGGAGCCATGGAAAATGTGAAATAGCACACGTGCATACAAAGGGTAAAAGATTAGGACACAGATGACAAATAACAGTGGGTATTAAAGGAGAAAAGGCTTGTCTTTAAAACTCATTTTTAAAAACAGCAAGGGATGTACCCTGAAGTGGAAGCTCATTTCCCCTGTTTTAGGAGCCAAAACATGCAAAGGCTCTGTGTCTGAAATGTCTACAGCACAATGACGGTCCGCATGCGTAATGGCGAAGCAGCTCAGACAAACGAGAAGAGGCTGGATTATTAGGATACCTAAAAACTTAATGTGAAGCCGGTGAGGGGACGGTAACACTAGAGTTAGTCTAGAGTTGTGGCTTTTTTCTACAAGCTGTAGCCATGAGAGTGAAGAGAGTAGAAATGATGTAGGCAGGAGGGGATGGAGGCATGTTTCTAGATGGTGTTTTGACAGGAAGGGCTTGATTTTTGACAGCTGTCTCAGTGTTACACGGCCTTTAGTAGGAAGTCGTTTCCATGCAGCAGCTCTACCGTAAATGCCTGATTGGTGCTGAGTCCGACCTTGTAGATGCTTCCTTCACCAGGAAACACTGACGTTGTGCTCCAGGGACCTTTGTGTATTTGCTCACCTACCTTCTTACCTCGTTTCTCACTGTTGGGTCGGTCAGACTGACCTTGGTGGGGTTCCTTGTTGTCCCAAACATGTACAACTCCCAAAGAACGGAGTCCAAACGGCATTTCAGGACTTTAAACGCCGCCAAACGTCTTCTGTGTCCCTTCCCCACATTTAAACTCTTGGAAGTCCGGTCTTGGAGGTCTTTGGACAATGCCTTCAACCGCATGGCTTGGTTTGTCTTCAGTGAGTCCAACTGTGAGACCTTTCTAAGCTGTGATCAATCAATTCAATCATCTGTCATCAATTCAACACCAGGACGGTCTCCAATAAGCTTAAAGAAGCGTCTAAAGGATGAGAAAATTAGATGTACTGAGCCCGGTTCTGCCGGGGGTTTTCCTTCCCGTTAATGGGGAGTTTTTCTTCCCACTGTCGCTTCATGCTTGCTCAGTATGAGGGATTGCTGCAAAGCCATGTACAATGCAGACGACTCTCCCTGTAGCTCTACGCTTTTCCAGGAGTGAATGCTGCTTGTCGGGACTTTGACGCAATCAACTGGTTTCCTTATATAGGACATTTTTTTATGACCAATCTGTATAATGTGATTGAACTTGACTTTGTAGAGTGCCTTGAGATGACATGTTTCATGAGTTGGCGCTATATAAATAAAATTGAATTGAATGTAGGTGACCTAAACTTCCTGCTTACGTAACACGTTCTCAGACATAATGGGTCGGGTTTGTGGAGATTGTTCTCAATTTCTCAAGGTTGTAACCTTGAGGGGAAAAAAAGAAAAGGTGGGTGAAGGGTTTGAATATTTTTGTTAGGAGCTGAGTACCTGGCGCCACGTGCACACTGCGGTTGCAAAGCCAGGCAAGAAGGCGCGCAGGCGAAGCTGCTCCGTGGGCCGCTGTAGCTCTGTCAGGATTAAACCAGTGATCAGAGAAATGAAAGGGATGCTGTCAAAGCGTAAAGGCTCCTTTACACATCATCCTCAATAATTACACCCTCTCCTTCCTTTGCCTTGCTTCTCTCCCACTTTCATAACCCGTTACCTGGGCGTAAAATGCTTGACTGACACCCAGCACATAAAATAGGGGTTGTTTTTTTTTGTGTGTGTGTGTGTCACGAAACGCCAGCGTGCTTGAATTAAACCCTCTTCATGTTTTTTTTCCCCACCTTTATTCTTCTGCGGCAGAAAGAAGCACCTGCATGTACGTGTGTCTAGGATTTGAGCGCGTGTTTGAGTCACCAACATTAGGATGCACCCGTGCGCCTCCCCGTCTTCCCGCGACGCAGATGTGCCCACATGTGGCTGCTCGACTCGACCTGCGGGGGGGGGGGGATCCTTGCAGCTAACGACTCCAGTCTGCGGCCCGCGGGTTCATGAATGCCATCAAATATTCAGCTGGAGCAAAGTGTTGCCTGGCAGGGCCTGAAGTGTAAAGTGAGTTCAGGGTCCGTCGCTTTCAGTGAGTGCCATGTGTGACCTCCGGTGCGAAAAGTCAAGAACTACCAGGTTCGAGCTGCCAGAGCTCGACCGCTTTCATTTTTCATGACTTTTAGTTTAGTTCTGCCTTCGCTGGAGCAACACAGAGCTCTGATGTGTACATATGCAGACACGCACATGAACTATAGATGCCCGTGTTGGGATGGGCACAAACTATTGTGATTGTTTTCATCTTACTTGCACTGCACTTTATTTTTAATCATTTAGTTAATGTTGCATGAGGCATTAACCCAGGAACTAAATTCACAAAACACCCAGATGTCTTGTAATATTTTGACGACTGCACAAATAATTGTATAAAGGTTTCTCTCTGAACTGGGTGCTTATTCACAGATTTATTGTCCAGTACCTATGTTCAAAGTGATGTGTTATTTTTTCTTTATTTATTATTTTGCTGGTTAAGCCATGTAACACTGACCTATGAGACAGATCCTTAATTATTAGGGATGACCCAGTGGTGTGACTACACAAAACAGACAACAAAACATTGCAAATTGGAGATCTTTAGAATGGAATAGAATTGAATGGAATAGAAATACTGTTATTGTACCAAAATGGGGAAGTTTGGGTGCGATAGTAGCAAAAACAAGTAGATCACAGCAACCAGAGTAGTAAGGAAAATTAACTAATGTGAAAATAGCTCAATTTAAAGTTGAGCTGTACAACAGAAGAGGAAGACTTATCAGAAGGGGAAACATACAGTGCATTTATTAATAGATAATAATATTAATAGATATCCAAAACAAAAGAAAACCTCACCATCCTCAGAAAATTAACATAGAGTGCATCAACAAACCACTATGATTGTATTTAGCATGAGCAGAAACTCTTTAAGTTTATTAAAGAATATTGCAATTGTTGCAGTATGACTCTTAAAAATAAATCTTCAGAGTTCAAAGAACTATCGTTATTACGTCATAGTGATCAGTGAACAGATTTTGCATTTATTTGCATGATTTGTTCTACATTTCCTGGGGGACCACTTTACGTGCATTCCACCACGCTGCTAAAATTGTTTCAGTGAGTTCAAATTTAAGACTTTTAAAGCCAGATTTCAATTATAACCCTCTCCTGAAGAGGCAGCAAAGTGTATTTAGGTACCCTGAATAATAATAAGATTATTTGTTTTGGGGCTTTTCAAGAAAAGCTAAATGTTGGACATAAAATTATTCCCAAGAGAGCTGTTTGTTGCCCCAGCACCTGAATACTATACATTCCCTTCAGGAAAACAACCTGGTCCAATTTTAAAGTGGTTTTAGATACATTTTCAACACCAAAAAAAACAACATTTGGAAGTCTTTTGAAATCTTTGAAATTGATTTACCAAAGCAAACATGTTCAAAATTTTCCAAAGTATTTTTTTTCTCTCGATACATTCTTTTGTCGTCTTGCTTTAATCCCCAGCATAGAGTACGGGTAAATACTCGTGCTAATTACTAATTCACAGTGTACTCCGGCAGGAAACAAGCTGCCCCTGTTGTTGCCGGTAAATTACAGGCTCCTGGTTATCAGCGGCTCTGCGTGTTTGCAACTGTACACTAATTTGTGCTGCGCCTGGTAGGCTGCGTTGGTCATTAGCGAAATGAGCTCGCTGCACCTGTGTTTGTGGATCAGCGTTAACTCCCATTATCCATTAGCGCTGTTCACGATTAGTGACCACGTGCTGCTTTTTGTGCCGTTCGCTCACTCTGAACCTCGTACTGCTACCTACAATCTAACAAAGCAGGTCAGACCAGTTCAACACTTGCTACCCACGCCTCTTTAGTTCAACTTCAGATAAACACGAACCTACATAAGATGCCTAAAGGAGCCATTTTTATTTAGTTTTTGCCTCTTTTTTTGTTGCATATGACTTTGTGTTATAATTAATCATGTCCTGTTTTTTTTTTTTTTTTCATAACGGTGTGTATTATACACTTGAGCACTTGAGTGTGAAATAAATGTAAATCTCTTTGTCTGAAACATGCCACCTCAAATCTCATTATTTAGGGTAAGAGCGGGAGAGTGTTTGCTTTCCGCTATGTTGCAGGTGAACCGGGAGATCATTGGCCTGTGCTTCTCAGGCGTCCCTGAAGACCCCATCCTTAGGGCCCCTTGGTTTCCAGCTAGCGTCGTTTCTGGAACTGGAGGAATTTACTTGCAAGACTCAGTGGTTTATTTTAAGAAAGATACAAAAACAACATTGCAAAGAAACAAAAATAACAGTTTTTCGGACCTTCAAATTAAATTAGCGAGTTTAGGCAGATTGAAAATTTCGGCCAATGATCAAACTTACTGAAGTTTTGGTATTTTGTACATTTAATGACTGAGCTTCACAAATTATATTTTTTTTTTACTGTTTTACTATTTTCAGCCATCCTTTAAATTTGACATTTAAACCGTGGCGACGAGGCCTGTTAGAAGCACACTTACCAGCAAAAAAACAAAAAAAAACTAATTATGTCTCTACTGTTAAACTGATGTATTTTTACACATAACTCTTAAATGGAAAGTAATATTTTTTTTCCTAGGTATATTAAAATTGCATGGAGCATTGTCTTCTCAAAATGGCAGAAATACCCACGGAAGTATATTCTGGGTCCACATGTCAACAACTAAGTTTCTTTTAACACTTTTAATGTTCAGATATAAATATATGCTGTAAAATCGTTAAAAACTTGAGCACTCTCTGTAAATCCCCTGCTTAAAATATCAAACATCATACAAACAAAGTTGGTTTAAAAAAACAATACAAATCTGTGATTTCTCTGTAACTCTTACAGATGGTAATGGCTGATAAAACGCTGACTTGAAGCTTGACTTCATAAGACAAGGAAATGTCGTGTTAGCCATCAATCTTTTAAAGTGCCTTCAATTCAATTCAATTTTATTTATATAGCACCAATTGACAACACATGTCTTCTCCAGGCACTTCATGAAGTGAAATTCAATAAAATCATCCAGTTAGATTGACCATAAATTTTCCTATCTATGGAAACCCAGCAGATTGCATCGAGTTTTGACAAGCAGCATTCACTCCTCCTGAAAAAAACGTGGAAGAGCCTCAACACAACACTGTTACAGGTGTACTGTCATCGATATGCACTGTCCTGCTGAATAAATAAATTATTTAGTAAAGATTTTCAAACAGGCTTAAAATAAATGTATCCTTTTATGGCAGTAGAATAATCTCACAATGAATAGTTTGGACTTAAAGGAGTAATAAGTAAAAAAAAAAATTACCATAAAACTAATCTAAATCATTCTCATTTCTCACCCGGGATGGAAGCAACAGTCCACATAAACCATCGGCCTTCTCCATCATCGATGTCTAAAGCAGTTTTTCTACTTTCAAAATTAGAGGTGTGCTGCAGAACTGCTTCGGTGCTGAGTATAGCTCGTGTTGACTTCCTGGTTCCTGAGCCAATCATAGGGGAGTTCCCAGGGTTCCCAACACAGAGCGCAGCATTTGGTATTTTCTGTTGAAATACAACAGAATACAACATCATACATCTATCCTGTGTTAGTAAACAATACTAATATTTCACAGCAGCAATGGACCGTTGAGGAAATGGCTGTTGTCGGTGGCGGACTGTGTGTTATTCCGATTTTACACACTGGGTTACATTATTACTTATCGCTCCTTTAAGAAACCAATACGAAATTCTGCACGATACAATTGGCAGCACTCCTAACAAATTTGATTTAATAAACATGCTAAATACAGAATATGGTGCTCACAGCATTTGCTCATCTGGCTTTTTAACAAGCACATCAACACATTTCCCTCTTCGTCTGATCCAGAAGCGTTCTGCGGGGTGACACGACGGTTCTGCAGGGGCTGGAGGTGGAGGATGGATGGGTTTGAGGAGGTGTCAGGAGTGATGGAGGTCCAAATGTGTCAGAGCAGGCAAACAAGTGGGATCATTTTTTCTGCTGGAGAGGTATCATCGTTACCTACACTCAGAAGGTTGCCTTTGTAGTTCGTCAGGTGCTCAATCCCTTCCCACACATTAGAAAAGCCTTTGAACAAAACCAGGTTAGTGCTCAATCATTTTCATATGTTGAATATGTACGCACAGCTGTACTGACACCGAAATGAGTAGCTGTACCTATATTTAATCGGATTTCTGCTTGCTTTATGCACTTTTCCAGTTTGAAGCTGAGTATATCATTTGCTTGTGATCCGAGCTTATTCTCTTTTACCTCCATTTGCTTCTGGAAAAACAGCCACGCTGTCCTTCTCACTGTTCAAAATGTGTTCCCTGTGTGCGAAAATGAAAGGCTTGCTGTTGAGTGGGAGCGTAGATTAATTTGCACATATAAAAGAGCTCGGAGCAAGAGGTTACTGCTAAAGAGCAAGCTTTCTTATATGTTGCATTTATACAGAAGCCTTTATTGACTAAACCACTCGATCGTTCGCTACTGAAGCTGCTGACAAAAATGATGCAATTTATTTTCTTAATACCTGCCGAAAGGAACATCTGCGAACTGTGATAAAAGATGTGAATCCCTACTTATCTTTCCTCCATTACCAAAAGTCCTCCAAAGCAAGATTACTTTAAAAATGTCAAATATAAATATGCTACACAATCACTGCCAAATAAATTAAGCCAGACGTTCAATTGGGAAAAATAATAATAATAAAAGTGAAATTATATTTAAATTTCTCTCTCTCTAGATATATCTATATAGCTATACATACACACACACACACACACACACACAGACACACACACACACACACACACATATATATATATATATATATATATATATATATATATATATATATAAAAATATAAATACATTAAGCGGTTCAGAAAATGGATGGATGGATATAGATAGAGATATAGATAGATAGATAGATAGATAGATAGATAGATTCTAAATATCTTAACATTTATTTTTTGCCACAATATATACCAATATGGACTAATGCATCAGAAAAAAATAAAAACTATATGTAAAAGTCACAATTAATGATAAAAAAAGAACACATTGAATAAATGGTTGACAGACCAACACAAATGCTACTTTTTCCACTCATGGGCTACTTTACGATGGAGTTGAAACCAGACACGGAAACTCGGGGTGTAACAAGATCATGTGCCACGAGACCTGGTGATGTTAAGTTACAGAAACATTTCTCGTCCAGGTGAAGTCTCGTCAAGCTGCACCCAGTGGTTGATTGCTGCTGGAGATTTCAGAAGGAGCAGGAAAACCCTTTGCTTTGCGGCTCACTGCCAACGGCTATGTTATAAAGTATATTAGTTAACAATAGCTTCATTCATTCATCCATCCATCCACCCATTGTTCATACCTGCCGGTCCTGGTAGGTTTACTGATGCCTATCTCCAACACAGAGACACACATGACAATTTAGAGAGACCAATTTTGCTTCATTTAGTCTCATAGTAATAAATAGTGAAGGACAATAATCACTTAATACTTAATCCTCTTAGATTTGTAGTCATACAGGTCAGAGTTTAGGAGCATGCGGTGAATGACACCAATGATCTGTGGGATTGTTTTATATTGGCATACGTAGATAAAACATTGTTAATAAAAACATCAAAGTCTCTAAACATGAAAAATTCACAGAAAATAAATGGATCTGCAAAGCACACATTTCATATTGCATCATAGCATAAATTAACATAAAATGACTACATGTCAATTCAATTTTATTTATATAGCACCCATTTCACAACATATGTCATCTCAACGCATTTTACAAAGTCAAATTCAATCAAATCATCCAGACAGATTGGTCTAAATGTTTCCTATCTAAGGAAACCCAGCAGATTTCATCAAGTCTCTCCAAGCAGCATTCACTCCTCCTGAAAGAGAGTGGAGCCACAGGAACAGTTGTCTGCATTGTTGATGGCTTTGCAGCAATCCCTCATACTGAACAAGCATGCATGCATATCTGTCTGGGTCGCCAGGAGTTGGCTGCTCAGTCAGCTCAATCTACATGGTTTTGTGGCTCATACACCCCTAATGTGTCCAGACAACCACATTAACCTGTTAATCCCTTCTGGTTTGTCTCTGAAAAAAAGTCATGTGTGGTATCTTGGCTGTACCTCTCCTCATTGCTATCTTTTCAGCACAAAGCTATTTTTACTCTGCCCCACCCTTGGCAACCTTAGGCAAGAGATTGGCTACATCTGTTTCCTCCTCAGATATTGGTTATGCACCAACTGTTTAACCATTGGCAAGTATTAAATAAATAAATACACAATGATGTTATTATCAATCCATCTCTTTCATTTAATTATTTAAATTACACACAATCAGAACACTAGTATGCATGACTGTTGGGCCTATAGTGGAAATACAACTTCTAACAAAAAAGTGACTGACCTGGTTAGTGACGTTTGAACACAACTGTATTTATAATACAAAAGCATTAAAAAGGCCACCTCTGCATTTAAGGTAAACCAAAGAAAGAAAAGACAGAAACAGAGAAAATATGAAAGATTTGTAAACCCCATCAGAATCAGTGGTGGCCACAGCTAATGAAAATGTTGTCTTTACTAAGTCATATTCCACCAACAAAAATCTTAGCTTAACTACAGCTAAACAGCTGAATAAATAAATAAAAAGGCTAATGCTAGCTGCTAGCTGATGGCTAGCATTAGCTGTCAGCTAGCAGCTAGCATTAGCTTCATTATTTATTTAAATAAAGAAGCTTATGCTAGCTGCTAGCTGACGGCTAGCATTAGCCGTCAGCTAGCAGAGGGGATAGCTATTTTAGTTCAGGAAAAATGCCTTCACTAATTTAGATTAATATCTACACAGCCATGGAAGCTTTTGAGAATATTCTACCCCTCTGTGCCGAGCAGCAAATCCTGTCGTACAATGGATCCAGCTTCTTCTTCTTTGGTTTTTATCATGAAGATGACGCTGACATTATGACGATTTGTTCTAGCATGATAAGTATCACTACTTAGGTTTTTGTTTGTTTGTTTTGGACTTTTCTGCACTAATTAGTTTCCACTCCCCTCAGCCAACAGCCATCTGTCCCCATCCAATCAGCTCAGATCAGCTCCACCTGCTGCCACTAACTACTATCAACTCTGCTCACCTGTTCACCTGTCTACATACACCTGCCTCTGTCATCCACTCACTGCCACAACGTCTCGTCTTGCCTCCTGTGCGCTGCCACTGTGTTTCCACCAGTTCTCTCTGGTTAATATCACTGAACTCAGTGTCCTCTGCTCCCCCTTAAAGACACTCATGCCATTTAATTTCCTGATTCAGTCAGGAAGGTTCTGTCGTAGTTCTATGCGAACAGTAAAAAAAAAAAAAATTCAGTGGGTAGGTCCGTTAGAAACATTAGGTGTCAAAAGCACAAACATGGCATGTCCTTTTGACGAGGATCCAATAGATAAAGGAGCAGCAATAATTCGCAGAGAGTTAAATATTCGTAGACAGAGGGTTATCAGACCGTGTGTACATGTTCTTTCATATCCAGATAGTTATCTTTATGAGCGCTGCCGGTTTACCTCACAGTCCATCAGATACATCCGCGACCTTATCCGTCCTTACATTTGCAGCATTACACATCTGAGTCAGGCTCTCACATCCCAGCAGGTTTTATGTGTAGCATTGCCGTTTTTCAGTATTTTTTTTTTTTGCAAACTGCACTTTTTGCACATGGGAGAAACTGTATACCCGAGTAAGGCAACAGTGTGCAGAGCCGTATGAGGCCTTGATACGGCTTTTACCCCACCTTGTTAGTTTATCGGGGATAAACCCATCTGAACCATCTATTAGGACAAAAGTAAAAAAAAAAAAAAAAAAAAAAAAAAAGGGGTATGAAAGGAAAATAAATACTTGTATGAATACGCTAGCAAGTAGATACAGACTGTCAGGGTTTTGTTTACCGATGAACTCAGGACGCACACACGGAACTAAAAGTTTGAGTCTTTATTGAAAGAAGTATGCTGGGTGATGAGTGATGAAGACCGGAGGATCAGGACTGCAGAAAGTCAGGGATGTAGGTGATGGCAGGAGCTGACGGCCCGGAGACAGAGAGTCCACACTTGCTAGGTGCTGCTCGGCTGCAGGCCTCATAGCACTCAGGTTAGCAGTTCATTGGAGACACCAGGGCACAGAGCTGAGCTTCTCCAGGGCGGCTAGTCAGGTTAGCAGAACTTGAGAGACACCAGGGCACAGAGCTGAGCTTCTCCAGGGCGGCTAGTCAGGTTAGCAGAACTTGAGAGACACCAGGGCACAGAGCAGAGCCTTTCCAGGATGGCTAGTCCAGTTAGCAGTTCTCTGGAGACACCAGGACACAGAGCAGAACCTCTCCAGGAACAAACAGTGAACAAACAGTCTTTAGAGTGACTGGCAGGACTAACCTTAACAACAGGAGCAAAACAAAGCTTCCAAGGCAAACCGGGGACTGGCATGGAGAGGTGTGGAATGATGACGGCCCAGTGCTGAACTGAAGGCAGAGGCAGGTTTAAATAGAGCACTACACAGGTGGAACAAGGGTCTGGCTAATTGGCTGGTAAATGATTATCAGGTGTGACTGACTGCTGAGGAGGTGAAGTGAAAAATGACAGAAAATAACTGATGACTGAAAACTAACAATAAATAAAGTCAAACCTAACCCAAAAGAGATGAAAAAATGAAAATAACAGAAAAACAAAGCCAAACCAAAACTCAACCATGACACAGACATGTATCATGTGACTAAAACATGACAGAAAATAAAACCACCTAAATGTTGTTTTGAGCAGTGCTGAGCCACAGCTATTGATGGTAGAACTTCAGCAAGTTTGCTTATTAACCAAGGAAAATAGTTTAATATGAGCTCTTAGTTTAAATTTGTATACAATATGGGGATATGTGTGAGGGTCAATATCCTTCTTGTAAACTGTTTTTGTAACACACATATGCTGATCTTAAATATGATCACAAAAACTCTTATTTTTTGTTATCAAATTTTCCCAAACAAAAGTACCTTTTAAAAAATGAAAGATTAGAATGAAAAGAAAAGAAAGCAGGAAACAAAGTGGTAAAATATTTCTTTCCATACAGGCTGAGGCAGCCAACATTATTATGTAACATATTTTAAAATGAGGAGGTACCCCATGAGACGATGCACCAGTCTCACCTGTTTGAACAACGTTTTTAAACTTCACCTTCACCTGCTGCCATGTGCGCTCCTCCCCCGTGGGACTGCACCTAAACAGAATACGCTAACACTCTACCATTCAAGCAGAAAACTAGTTTTCCCCTTATGGTGGTTACAAAGACTACATATAAACTTCTGCATTAACTCAAGCAGCAATCTTCAGCCATCTCCCTCTCCTCTGCAGCTGTAGTGCTGTTGCTCTTTCTTTTAAAAACATGCTCCAACTCAATGTATGCCTGCATTAAAGTCTCTAGGTCCAGCGGTGTGAATTAAGCGGACCTCCTATTGCCTGTTGACGTGGTGTGTCGTTGAACCGGGGCTCCACTGACGATTGCTTTTTATACCTGTAACTTCGAGTGAGCCGACTGAGAGTCGATTAAACTAACTCACACCAGGCGTGGCGAGGCCGAAATATCTGACTGGATCAACGCAGAGTCAAGGATCTGACTCTGAGTTTGTTAACGCTGCTTCGTGAAACGCAACGCTGCAGGGAGAGATAGAAAAAAGAAGACATCAGGGAAACCAGAACCCCAGATACCCAAAAGGACACCCAGAGTTAAGGGCCCATGAGGGACCAACAATCCAGGAAACTCCCCCAAACTGCAATGCTGTTCATAACATCTGTTGCACTGCAAACACAGACTAAACTAAACTAAAAGTAAGTTATATTTTTCTTGAAATTAGTGTATTTGTACTTTATTTGAGCAGGCAAATAAGATAATCTGCCAATGGAATAAGATTTTTCCAATTAAAATAGGAAGAACTCATCTCTATCAATTTATTTTAAGTGCATTATATCTAATTATCTTATTTTAGGGGTAAAATTACTCTTTCCATTGGCAGATAATCTTATTTACCTGCTCAGATCAAGGACAAATACACCAATTTCAAGAAAATATTTACTTATTTTCAGTTCTGTTTTTGCAGTGTGACCCCACTGTATAATGAGTCAAGCATACAAACACAACATGTGGAGCAGTCAAAGCCGGACTGGACTCTTCAAAACACAGCTAAAGATGCAGAATGTTAGGGAACATCGTGAGGATTCTTTGATTTTTGTCCAAACACATGGTAAAAATTTGCTTCTTGTTCTTGCCAACGCACTGTGAGCTGGTTTTATTGTTGCTTCCTTTGGAAAAAGGAAGACGTTGGGCGCCGCGCTTGTTGAGAGCACATAATCAACGGGTTAACCTGCACATCCGGCCACAATTACACTTTTCAGAGAAAACAATCAAGCAGCCACACTACTCTACGTTCCTGAATAGCGTTTGTTTTCATTACTCCGTTTGAAACGGATTTTGAAGTGAACGATTTAAAAATGTATGGAAACTAAATCGCCCCGTAACCGTCTTCAGTTCAGCTTCTGTCAGTAGATGTACGCTGGGACTGCTCCACGGAGTCGGAAGATGAGGAAACCAGAGCTTCCAGCTGTTTGTTTCCGTCACTTATCAGTAAATCAGTGGGTCAGCGGCTTTCTGAACTGCAGATTTTCACTTCATTACTGTGATTGCTCTGACCGAGAATCTAAAGGGTTCCCACTGTTTTTGCTGCCTGCCACACGCAAACGCAAACACACACGCACACAGCAGCCCACAATACCCCTTCAGGCCTCTCACTGGCTGCACGGGCAATCGACCTCGTCCGACCAATTAAAGACGGCGCTTAGTTCCTGATCGATGGCAGAGGCAGGCTGTAGGCGGCTTTCCTGGAGGATCCACTCCATGGTCTCCATGGTCTGATGAAAGTTTTGATTTGGTGTCAGTAAGGCGGCCCCGTTTCAGGATCAGGCGGACTCTGCAAAATGCGAGCAACAGCTCTACAAAACAAGTATGTTTTTTTTTTATTGTGGCCTCATTTTTGTAAAGCAGACTGGAAGAAACCCAGTTGTCAGAGTAGCTGTGGGTTAAATTCCCTCAAATGACGAAACCCTGCAGAAGACTTAGTGCATCATGATTTAGTTTTAGTGCCGGATCTAAGCACATAAACACAGAGACATGAACACATTGGTTGTTTGAATGCAACCAACAATGAGCTGACTGAACTTTTATTCCTTTTTTTTTCTAAATAAAAATTAAATCTAGTACATTTTTAAATGTCACAAATGGCATGTTTTCTACCGTTATAATCATAACTGAGTTTATGGTGAGCAACATCTCGCCTTTGAACCTTGTCTTTAGTTGCTGGGTTGTGGTTTTTGTATTTTGTTAAATTGTTGGGCCGCTGTTCTTTGGATGACCACACAGCAACAAATCTATAGTTTTCAACTTTTTAGTTTTATAACTTTTTATAACTAATAGGCAAGGAAGGGGGATGAAGGAAGGACACAGCCAAGACAGGAAAGTGCTGGGTTAGTTTGTCATCATTTTTCTCCTCACTCCACAGAAGTTTCCCAAACTCCAACAGAGGTTTCTTGACATACGGGAGATGAGTGTTTGGGATTTCTCCAGTGGATGCCATTTATGCACATTTTGTTTCACTGTGGACTCAAACACCGTGACCTTAGCTGTGGAAAGTGAAGCCTTCAGTGTTTTAGCTGTTGTTCTGGTCTGTGATGTACTTTTGGAGAAGCTTTACCAGGCCAGACACTCCTGGGAAGGTTCCCCCACTGGGCCACGTTTTTCTCCAGTTGTGGATTATGTGGTTCTCTGGAGTCCCAATCGATTTTGTAGCCCTTCAACGACAGCAGATGTAATTGTTTCTCATCCGTTCTTGCATCGACCTTCCAGGTGGTGGCGGCAATGCACCTAAAAGTTGTTCACCAAGCACCCATTTAACGAGAAGAAGACGAACAAAACAGAACTTCTATTCTCGCAGGTGAAACATCTGATGTTGCATGTCATTACCACCAGCAACAGGGATTGTAGGCTCGTACTCGGAAATTTGTAATTTGTACTTGTATTGTTGCAAAGTTGTAACGTTGTAGATTGCGTTCCCTAATTTCTAAACTTGTACTCTCGCAGGTGAAACATTTGATGTTGCATGTCATTACCGCCACCAACTGGGAAGGAGTGGAACACTTTCATCAGGGATCGCAGACTTATACTCGAAACTTTGTCATTTGTACCGGTAAAATTGGGATTTGTACTTGTATTATTGCAAAGTTGTTACTTTGTAACTTGCGTCCCCAACTTCTAAACTTGTGTTCTCATAGACAAAACATCTCAGGTCACACGTATGTATGAGTTAACAACGAGCAACAACTACAAATCTTGAATTTATTCACGTTTATCGACAGGATTCAGACACCTACGCACACATTTTTTATTGACAGTTATCTTACCCCATACACACGCTTCATAGAAAGTTCAAACCAGCAAAACAACCAACGTTTTCAGACACTGAGAACCAGGATTATTTCTTACCGGATCGGTTCTCTTCTATTTATGGGATTTATGAACAGACCTTGAACTTAAGGGGCATCTATGCGGAAGAGAGCAATCCTATGAAAAATAAATGAACAACTTCAGCCGATCCCTTCCTTCGTGCCCTCCTTCCTTCCTTCCTTCCTTCATCAGCGGCTGGTGAAGGAGAGGAGGGTGTTAAGTAAAGAGTCACTGATCTGTTTTTCTGCACCTCAGACATCACACCAGCGAGCCTGTCACCCACACAGCCAATATCACAGTCAGACCACACACCGGGTTCAGTCACAGGGCACGGAGCGAAAGCGGGCGGGAGGAAGGATGAAATGAGGAAGTCAACAAGGGTAAAAATGTGCGACTGGTGCCTGTCCCCTTAGCCCAGAGCTGTAAGCCATCTGCGCTACGGTGCGCCGTCTTCAGCTGTCCACCGTCCAGCTTTCACCTCTTTACCTCTTCGGTGACGTTATGAAGCCTGCACACATTTTGGAGGCCGACAACAGAGCTAGGGAGAGATGTAGCAGAGTGCCAGTCCATGGAAAAGCTGCATCAGAGCTGCACCGCATGAATAATCCATGGCGGCATTTTTACACGAGAATCCACCTCGCTGGATCTGACACGTTTGCTTCCTTCCTGCGAAGTGGCGCAAGATGCAGTGTCAGCACACCGACACCCGCAGGTTTGGAGGCCCGTGTGTTTTGCCGCCCGTTTCTGAAGGAGTCACAAAGTTTGGTGCAATCCAGGTAATGCGGCCTCTGCTGTGACAAACTGAGCAAACTTACTGAAACAGTCAGTAAAGTATGAGGTGGCAGACGAATCGCCAACGCAGGGTCCAGACTGTGTAGCGTTTGAGGCTCTCTCGCTTTCCTGCTTTTTTTCAAAAGCGTTTTTTTTCCCCCCCGAATCATCTACACTTCATTTTTCACTAGTTTCCACAGGCACTCCCACACAGATCAAGTCTCGTGAAGCGATTAGGGCACACATTAACAGGACAGGCTGTGATTGCAGATAAATACAATTTCTCTTCGTATGAATGAGCGAACTGTCGTTTTGACTGCTCCGTTTTTATTTATTTTTTTAACTTAGTGGAAACTAAGTCAAAATATCCGGTGATACAATCTGCAAATGTCAGCTTTGTCCCTGTTAAAACACCTTTTACTGGGATTTGATGTGATGGAACATGAGCAAGGAGAGCACAATTGTGAAGTGGAAAGAAAATTGTACAAAGTTATCGTTCATTGCAAAAGAGATCTGAAAATGGTTTACTGTGAAACTCTTAAGCCCTGAACACTTTGCCATAAGGCAGCATAATGATGTGGGGATGCCTTATCAGGGTCAGAGAGGCTGGCGGCAGTTCTTTGATATAATAATGAGGCTAAATACATGACAGAAAAAAAACCCTGTGAGAGCAGGGGCGTCCAAACGTTTTTGCGATTTCTAAGCTGCCGGTTTAAACGTATCCATTCTGAAACCTTATTTCAAAAATCATAATTTACAGTCTCCATGTGAACCCACAGCCTGAATGACAACAGACATTTGCGTTTTACTCAAACCAACATGATCCCTCCTGCAGCAAACCTGTTCTCCATCGCCGTTCTCAAGCTCTGCAAGTTTCCCTCTTCCTTTTGCTACGTGTGGGTCAGACGCTCATTCATGCATCCGAAAATCAACCCCAAAGAGTCAAACAGGCTTATGTCCAAGAAGGACGTGGTGCGTTTGAGGTGTCCAACTATATTTACATCCACAGGTAGGTCCCTTTGATTAACCCAAATCTGCAGATTTCACCAGAATCAGAAGCTTACGAAGGCCCCACCTCATGGTCTGGGGCTTATTTAAAGGCACAGAGGACCAAAGTGTGTGGTTCTGGTAACCGTGACTGATTTAAAAAGAAAAAGTTTGCCATACATTAAATCCTAAACAGGTGAAAACCCGCCTGTTTGGAGTTGCTTTCGGCCCATAATAACAGGACCATTGATCAAGACATTGATGTTTTCACCTGATAATATTTGATGTTTGCTACTGGCCTCACAAGCAGTGACTGTGTTGATGTGTTTATGACGATTTTGTGTTTTTGCGACGTAATCCACTTTGAACCGCCTTGCTGCTGAGATGTTTTATACAAGTAAGCCTGACCTGACTTGAGATAGAGTGAGGAAAAAAATGGTCATACGTCTTATGAGGTGTGTACACTTAAAGTGTATTTTATGTATTTATTTCATTATTGTATTATCTTTTTAAAATGTGTTCGACCTTTGTGACTCGTGATGTTGCTACTGCCAACTTTCCGCCCAGGTCCCATTTCATCTGGCCAAATGATGGAAAATGAAAGGAAATGTATAGTCAAGCTGAAAATGACTCAAGGTTGGATCTTTCTAATGTTAAGTGTGTGATTTTGCTGCCGCAGCAAACCAATAGAAAGACCGTTTATTGTCCTAAAGGAAGGGAAATCCAAAGATTGTTTTAAAAACTTTATAGACATCTTTACTGTACCCAGGGTGCCAATAATTGTGGAAGATCTCTGACCCCCGCTGCAGCGGTTGTCCATGTTCTGGTGTCACTGCATCCTTGATTCTGCAGTCCAAGGATTCAGCATCTAAGCTGGTCGTGTAGCGGCTGTTTAAGCTGGGCTCCGGGTCGGCAGCGGCATCATTTGAATACGAAGAGCCACAGCTCAGTTCTAACGTGGGCCCGTTGAAGACTGACACCATTTAACTCCCGAGTATTAATTACACTAAAGCTGTTTGCCTTGTGGCTCGGCGAACGGGCGTCCAGTAATCAGCCTCGGCGTTCGGATCGCCGATGGGTGACGGGAAATATATTGATTATTTGTTACAGCGACACCTGTCAGGAAGAGGGATTTATCAGGCAGCGATTGAGCCGTCAGCTAAGTCTGATGAAACAGAGGAGACAGAGAGATTTTGGACCAAGAGCGCCAAAAAGGGGGGGGGGGGGGGGGATTGCCTACAGGTGGATCCAGATATTAGGCAAGGCAAGGCAAGGCAAATTTATTTATATAGCGCAATTCAGTACAGAGACAATGCAAAGTGCTTTACATGATTAAAATATTGAAATAAAAGCAAGTAGGAATATAATGTAGAAACAAAAAAAGAACATTAAAAACAGTAAAACAGTTTAACTGGAACATTCAAAGGCAATTTTAAACAAATGTGTTTTTAATCTCAATTTAAAGGAACTCAGGCTTTCAGCACTTTTACAGTTTTCTGGAAGTTTGTTCCAGATAAGTGGAGCATAGGAACTAAATGCTGCTTCTCCATGTTTGGTTCTGGTTCTGGTTCTGCAGAGCAGGCTGGAGCCAGAAGACCTGAGTGGTCTGGAGGGTTGATACACTGATAACAAGTCTGTGATGTATTTAGGTGCTAAGCCATTCAGGGATTTATAGACTAACAGAAGTATTTTAAAGTCTATTCTCTGAGATACAGGGAGCCAGTGGAAGGACTTTAGAACTGGGGTGATGTGCTCTACTTTCTTAGTCTTAGTGAGGACGCGGGCAGCAGCGTTCTGGATCAGCTGCAGCTTACTTTTTAATTTAAGTAAGCCTAGAATTATTCCTACCTCTGTTGTTGTGTAGAGTTAAAATGTTGCCAACTAAGAATTTTGTTTCCGATAGTGAATTAGAAACAATCCTCTTGAAAGATAAAAAAAAGTGTCAATGTCCCCCCCCCCAATTTTAATCTTCAATACTGCCGTTATCCAACCCTCCTGACAATCGCTGAGCAGCATCTTCCCAGTCGCGCTTTGACGACGAGCTCTGAGGTCGGAAGGCCTCCGTGCCATAACCCTAATCTACCTAAGCTCCCTCCACAGACTCTCAATCCGACTCGCGTCAAAGAAAACGTTGATATCACTCCCGATCGGAGAAACATGTCGGTTAAATTAAAGGATTAAACCTAATGCTGGCTGGGACAGTGAATCAGTATCAGCATAACCGAAGCTCTTAATCAGGGCTACTTATAGATTTGACTCTGAGGGCGACGTGTCACAACGCTGAAATCATCAGGTCTCCTGCTCAGTGGGGCTTTACCTACCACCGCTCCTGACTTTCAAGAAGGACAGACGACAGGAAACCTAAAGATAGACTTAGAAACGTGACTGAGTAAGTCAAGCCGTGCCTTCATTGGACAAGGGCTCCTCTACTCCTCATAAATCCCAATTTTGCCCCGGAGCGTGTCACACCTGCTGTGAGGTACCGTCTTGTCGGTGAACGTGGGTGTTGTACAACCCTGGCGCGGCGGCGCATGATGAATGGGAGTTTCCCCGCAGTCTGGCCTTTTCCACTCCTCCCTCCGCCTTTATGTAACTTTTCATCACCATCTCTGGCTCTTTTCCTGCTTAAAATTGTTCTTTTTTTTTTTTTTTTACGTGGATTGCTTTCAAACACCGGCTGTTCGGTGGACCCGCTTCACGTGCATCCGTGCAGGAGGAATATATACACGCCTTTTGAGAATGATTTAATCATTGGCTCTGTTAGCGGAGAAATTTTCCCAGACAATAGCCAGGAAGGTGGCTGAGGCGAGGCGGGCCCGAAATGAGAGGAGGGAGATCTCTCTATCCCTCATCGCATGGAAGCCACGGCGCTGGCACTCCCACTGACTGAGATGAATGAATTTAATATATCTCCCTTTTGAAGCACAGATGACCTCCTGATACAGCTCTCTGTCTCTCTGTGGTGTGAGCTGTTTTTATTTTTTGCCTTCGCTCAGCTTGTGAAACGCAGAAAAGCACAGAGTGGGGGGGGGGGGGGGGGGGGATTCTGACGGGAACTAATTTGTTTTGTGTTTATGACGCGGCTGGTGTATATCTTCGTCCAGACAGAGCCGGGCCGCATTCCAGCCCCCCGACCCTTTTATCGTCGCCCAGATATCGCTTATCGGCGGCGTTTATGTTTGTGTGTGTCCTCGGTTGTTAACAGAGGTAGCAACAAGCTGCGCTTAAAGAGAAAAGATGTATTAAAGTCGGTTAATGGCTGCCGCGGCTTATGATAATACGGGGACGCGGCGACGAATGCATAATGCGCCGCCGAAGCCGGGTTTTGGGGGGAGAGAGATTATTCTGCTGTCTGTTGAGAGTTGAGCCGGTTTCTGTGATGCCTCTTAAAGGTCCAAACATTTTTGTTTGATTGACCCAAGAGGATTTATTTTACTAGTAGCTATCTGAGCTGTGTGGCCCAAAGCCCCAAAAGAAAAGCTTTTCAACGAGTAAACATAGTCCGCCTGTGTCGTGATGCACTAGACCTAAAAACCGACCCACAGGCACAGATAAAGGAAGACGTCACGCATTAAAACCATGATGACGCAAGTAATTGCGGATGGCATTGTCACTGGGTGTGTTCAATGAAGCTTCATTCAAGAAAAGAAAAGAAAACAACTTAAAAAGTGGATACTGGCATCTATGTTTTATATTTAAGTTGTTGAACAATGGGAGCTGAGAATATTGAGACCACAGTATCACAAGGTGATAGAGAGCCAGGGCAGTGACGTAAAAGTCGGATGAAATGCCACGTGACGGTTCATACTAGGCGACACTTTGCCGTTTTAGTGCCACATATGGAGGTGGCACAGATCAAGCTTCTGAATATTCATGAACCAAACAGGAAACGTCGAGTGGAAAGTTCCGGTGAATTTCAGAAAAAACTCCTACCCCCTTTACAAACTTACACTAGCTGGATTAGTGTAAAACAAAATGGCAACACAGAAGCACAAGGAAAGAGAGGGGCTGTTGGAGGATGAAACAGGACATTTCAGTGCACAGATACCAAGTTTTGCCCTAGAAAATGAAAACCATGGCTGTTTTTTAATCATTTCTGAGGAATAGCCACAGAAAGGACCGCCTGAACTCCTGTTCCTGCGTTCCCGCAGCTTCTTCAAGTCATACAGACCCAATTTTGTGATGACTTTATGGTGACTTTAGAAGAGTAAAGCACCTAGTGCAGCATGTGCTGGTGGAAATGGGCTATATGAATGACTGTGACCTTGACCAAAGCATCTTCATGTGTCTGCAGGGCCTAGTCAAAGTCCAGAATAATCTGTGGCCAGATTTGAAAACTGATCTCAGACGCTCTGGGCCCAGTCTGTCAGAGTCTGAGCGACTCTGCATTCTTGTGTAAAGCTGGTAGACGCATATTTATACCTCAGAAGACTTGCAGCTGCTCCTGGAGTAAAAGGTGTTTCTACAACGTATTTACGCAGCAGGGTGGAATAGAGCTGCACGACACACTCGTCAGATTCCTGTTTGTTAAAACCCTTGAACCATTTCCCGTCGACTGCACAAGTACACACTTCTGTTTGTGGGTTTAATCGCACGAGATCCCAGCAGAACACGCCGGTCTTTGTCGCTGTAGCGGGACAAAACAGGGAACAGTTCAAGGGCTATGGATACGTTTCTGCAAGGAGTTGTTTGGCAGCTTTAATTCTGCATCAGAGGCTCGGTCAAAGATCTTTTGTTTTCTTGGCCATGTGGCTTCGTTTCAAAGCAGCAAACAGTACGCTGTGTGTGTGTGTGTCAGTCTATTATGATGATGTGCTGCCGTTTTGAAGTAAGCCGCAGCAACCAACCCCCCCCCCCCCCCCCCCCCTCTTATTTCCTTCCTTTATTGGATCTAGTACTCTCTCGAGACAGCACAGACGCATGCCCCCGGTCATTTTTCCGTCTCTTATAACAGACCGTCCCAGGGTGCTATGTAAGTCCTACTTAATTAGGCTTCAAATTGGTTGGATTTATGCTTATCCAGACACCAAAATGTCTTTTATTGGGTAGTTATCCCATGGGGTTAGGACCACACCGATCAAATTACACAGATTCAGGTCTCAGCCACGAGCTGACTGCTCTGCTATGTAGCTTCTGTTCTGTGTGCACCAGCATATGCACTGCGCCGAAAACACTGCAGGAACCCCTAACGCTAGATGGACCTCTCATTAGAAACTGGAACCTGTTATCTGATCACCATCCAGCAGTCGGGACGTTATCGACTCACTGGAGACCCCTGCAGGCCTGGCCCGTCCCTCCACCCGGTCACAGTGGCCCCTCTTTCTACGCTGTAGTTTGGTTTGTGACGTTCTAAAGTCAACGTTGGCTTTGTTCTGTCCTTCATGCTGTATTCATCAGTCGGTTGTTGTTTCCTTTTTTTGGTTATTTTAGCACAAAACCAAAAGATAGATCAAAAAAGTGCAGAGCAGGCACGCACGCACGCGGGGGGACTTTTGGGGGCAGCTGCTCGAGCTGAAAGAGGGAAAAAAATAAAATAAAGTGCATAAATCGGCAAATTTATTCGGAAGATAAGAAAAAAGCAGAAGGTTATGAATATATTTTATATATTTTATAGCCTCTCTCTTCTTGGCATTACGCTGCAAAATTTGTAAATGAAATAAATCGTTTTTTTGATTTCCACAATAATTGAGAGTCACTTAGTGAATCTTCTATACGCCCGAGAAAACAGTGTGCATTATTTTGTTTTCTGGAAGCATTACACAAGTATACCATTTAAGTAATATATTTCAGACCTAGCTTTCATTCAAATCAGAAACCATATTTGGGTAGTTAATGTTAAACAATGGTACTAGGATTAATCACATAAAATCAAATAGCTAAAAAACATTTTTTCTATTTATTCATCATTTTTTGCATACTGCGCTATAACATAGTTATTTTAGTTTGTAATGTTCATCACCTTGCAAAATGTTAAAGCACAAACACTGAAAACAACTCCTTGACTAAAGGCGACTTTTAGGCCCATATGCTGTAATTACGAGATATTGTATGTTTCTGTCAATTTTCTTGACATTTTCCCGCTTTATTTATTTTATGGTCACGTTTTTTTTTTTTTTTTCCTTTCTCCTCAGGGTTTCCCCATCAAATTCATTACGATTTTAAATGAAACCAAACTAATGAACTAAACTGACTTTAAATGATCTGTCTGTCTGAAGGTCTGCTGCGGCTGTCTTGTGTGTCTCCGCGTTTCTTCATTAAACCTGACAAATGTCAGTAAATGTCAACCGGACACGGCTTGGAAATCGCAGCTATAAAATGTGTGTGTGCAAACGCAAGCGTCTCCAGCAGGCGTGACGCTGACATGCCCCGTGATGTTTTCAGCTGTGCTATAATCTCAGGTGTTGTGGTTCTTTTTGCAGCAAACAACGGCAGGGGGGGGGGCTCCGAAAACAACCGAAAAAAACGACACTACCTGTCCGTCTGATGCTGCGGATCAGAGAAGTGTAGCGGCTGCAGCGCTTTGGAGGGTGGAGGAGGAGCGGGAGAGGAGCAAGAAGGGGCAATATCTTTTAAATATTGATGAATGAACAACGAGGGTCCATCCGAATACCCTTATTGGGTAAGGACTCTTTAGCCAAAGCGGAAGTGTGTCCGAATAGTGCAGTCAGTGAGGAAGGAGGTAGGACAAGGAGCCAGTTTGCTTCCTCCCACAGCTAATTCAGCTTAGGAACTTTGCCGGCACTAAGGAGTGATAAGGAATCCCACAATCCTTTGCGTTACTTGCTGTATAAGCACAGCCTACCTCACAGAAATCACAGTTCTTACTGCTGACCCTATGAAAGGTTGAGGTATAATTGAAAGTATTTGGATGGAGCCTAAGATTGGGCTCCAGAAGAAGGGACCTTTTCTTGAACATCACTAAGGGTCTATCTGTGCACATGCCTGATGTATAAAATGCTTCGATGAGATAAAAATTAAAAGAGTACCATGAAAATAAAGAGATCCCGCTGGTTTCTGAACACAACGTGAACCTGACGTAGAATAAATCAAATTATACAGATAATGGACAATGATGTTACTTTGCAAGTTTAAAATGAGATGTGGACGGTTGGTGATTTTTCTTGTCTTTCTTTTTCCTTTTGCCAATTATCCCTCAAATGCTGCCGTCCTTTATTTATTTATATATATATATATATATATATATATATATATATATATATATATATATATATATATATATATATATATATATATACTTCACCCCCGGTAACTTGTAGTTTGATATATTAAGTAGTTTTTTTCCCTCCACATTTGCTAAATCACTATATTGCAGTCCATTGTGTAATAATGGTGAAATATGGCAGGAGTTCACAGACTTTCCTGAAAGATGCCACATTTTAGAGAAAGTGGGACATCTTAAAAATAAGGGGCAGAGAATTCAAACATGCTATGCAAATTTTGGAATTTTGAAATAAATCAATGCGATTTCCTTTGTGGGCTCTGGTCTGGTGCACACAGCCCTCTGAGGTGAAGGTGACGCGCCAGAACAGGGTGCAGACAGCAGCAGCTGCGTCCCACAAAGAAAACCAACAACCCAATTTCCATCTCTTTGAATTCACAATATAATATCCAAACAAATAACAACTTTTTTAATCTCATTTAAAAATTTATTTTTCACTGACCCGGTTCTGGACTTGGGAACGCCGCGCTCGTCTGACCAGGATGTCTCTCTCTGAATAGCATTAACTGCTTACTAGCTGTCGCAATTTGCCTCCATCCATCAGCCCATTGATGTTCCATCAGTCACGGGTCCTTGACCACTTCATTGATGAAGAATGATGAGAAATGCTCTGAGCGTGGACATGTGACCGATCTCTTCGTAAGGAAATTAGAAAAAAGGCATAAATTGGAGCACCTTTCAGGTTTTCCCTGTGTTCTGGGATCTTAATGTGTTTAGCGGGGCTTGAAATTGACCCACCAACATTACGCACATTTCAAGCCGCTAACTACTGCTAAAACCGGCAACCTTGATGAACGGTCACGGGTCATAAGGAACGGCGCATCGGCTGATGTTCTCCAGAGCAGAAGTCCTTGCAGCAGATGTTTAGTTTGTTCCTCTTGTGTCCATTTTATTCTCAGAAACATGTTGATTTGCACAATCTGATGAGGATAACAGGCAGTGGATGCTGCCCAAGAGCTTCTGGTCCATTTAAAGCACCAAAACGCATTTGGACTCTAGAACGAGGATCGAGATGTGAAAGGGGCTTGAACGTCTTGAACAACAGTCAATTTTATCATACATTTTGTGTTGTTACCTTTAGCGCAATGGACGGTTTATTTAATTGCAACATCTCTGATAGTTTCTTTAACAGCCTGGTCCAAGCTTTGCATCTTTAAATGAATCAGTACAAATCACACTGCAAAAAGAGAACTAAAAATAAGTAGAATTTTCTTGAAATGAATGTATTTGCACTTGATTTGAGCAGGTAAATCAGATTATCTGCCAATGGAATGAGTATTTTTACCCCTAAAATAAGATAATTAGACATACAGCACTTGAAATAAGATGATGGAGATGAATTGTCCCTATTTTAAGTGCAAAAATCTTATTCCATTGGCAAATAATCTTATTTACATGCTCAAATCAAGGAAAAATACTCTCATTTCAAGAAGATTTTTCTTATTTTTACTTCTATTCTTGCAGTGCACTGCTGTGTTTTAATTTCAACAATTAGTTGGATAAGCGAGTGTGACAAACGCGGCCGCGCTGGACAATTCTTATCGAAACATTCTTCGAATAGTTAAAGACATGCATGAAAAATCTAGCTTCCGTAATCAAAGAACCTTCATGCCTTTGTGTCCGAGCAGGACAGGGCATTATTATGATTGTATGCATATGGGAATGTGTGTGTGTGTGTGTGTGTGAGAGAAAGCTGCTTCTATACGCACACAGGGCACCGGAGTGCTGTTAATTTCTGCTTGAGCAGAGGAACGGCCACTAAAAGTATCAGCGGAGTGATGAATGTGCTGCTTGGAACGGGGGATCGGTGTTTAATCTGAGCCAGAGGAGAAATGGCACCACATCAGCCTCTAACGGCCTCCTTTCATCCGCTGCTGCAAACGGCGAGGCACAGATGTGCGCTCCCATTGGTCCCGCTTTCTTTTCTTCTGTACGGTTTGCTAATATCGCACATAATCTGCGCTCTGACCCCATCTCACAACCTCTCTCCCCTCCTTTGCCTAAACATTAGTCACAGGAGCTTCAGATTGTATCCTTTAGTCCCGTAGAGCCGCCGTCGTCATTTTTCTTCACCCGCTGTCTTTGTACAACATTCTACCTCTGCCAGATTCCTTCATTTATTTATTTTGGACAGTATTTTATTCATTATTCATTATTCTGGTCCATTCCCCATATTCTGCCGTTGCGTTAATTAGCTACATTTTGATTTACAAAAAAAGGCGACACTTGACCCAGTCATGAAACACTTTAATGATCATCTTTTGTATTTAAAGAGGGCTCACAATTTTAATACGCTTAAAGTATGCCGTCTCTGTGTGGTTATAGTTTCATAACAAATCTCAGGTGACCTTTCATAAGTCAACAAGTATTAAATAAAAAATTACTTTAAAATATCTGTAATTGAATTAGGATGATGTAAGGACTATGAGGAAATTAACCTGTAGAGATAATAGCTCATTTTAAGAGGCATACTGGGGAAATAAATACAAATCTGATGTATTATTCTGAGAAAATGTTTTTTATATTGTTTTTTGTGTTGTAAGAAAAGATAAATAGCAGCAGTCCCATAAAGACACTTAGTTAACAAACAAATGTATTCCAGTCTTTAGTATTTTTTCTTAATCTTAGTTTTAATTCATCCTCCTTGTCCTAATTCTCTGGATTACTAATTACTAATTACAGTAATTGCACATTTTTAAGGTTTTCTGTCCCTAGCAAGTCTTTAAGAAGTTTTTATCAGCCATACCAAGGTCCAGGTCCAAACACTGGGGGGATCCAGCTCTCTCTGCATCCAGGCTCAAACATGTCTCCAAGTCAGTTTAAAGTCAAATCTCAAGACTCAATTGCTCGGGCCTGCTCTTAATACCAAGTAGCAACCCAAAATTATATTCCGGGGCGGCATGAGGGAACTTCCTTTTGCGGTTTCTTCGTTACAGGTTGCGCTTGTGCTTTGACCGTGCTGATGAACCACCCACGAGGCAGCAGCTCAGGGACACACGCAAACAGACGCAAAAATGGCTGATGTGTTCCACGCACTGCACCAGTGAATTAAATCATGCGTTTGCCAGATTTTTTAATAGTTTACTTTGACCCCGGTAACTTGTAGTTTGACTAAACGGGCTGTTAGCTGGGCTGAGAATAGCCGCTAGCTTGAACCGATAGCTTCACTGTTAGCCCGTTAGCTTGACAAAATCATTGTTAACTGGACCCAATTGGATGTAACATTGATTCTTATACCATTCACCTGATTATCCACCTCCTTACTACTGTTCTGGGGGGGGGGTTTATGTCAGATGGCATCAAATTGCTGCCATCTCCTGCCACTTCCATTGCATAACTCTTAAAGTCTATTTACACCAGAATTCTTTGGGGGGGGAAAAAATCTTTCCTTCCCCTTCACCTTTATTTCAGTCTGAAAAACTCACACGGAAAGAAAAAGACAATTAGAAGAATTTTATTGATACAATTATTTTCAGACTTTGGCGCTCAGACCTCGGCAGGAAACATTTGCGCTGAATTTTACTTTAATATGCACAAGCAGCTGTATGAGAACAGGGATGTCCCCCCCCCCCCCCCCCTCAGGCCTGAAACTGGTGGTGGAGTGGAGATAAACAAAGTTGGTTCAGTTCATAGACGCTGGTTGGCAAGACGATCTGCTTGAGCTGTACTGGCAAGATCCAGTAGACTGTGTGAGCTGATACTAGTCCTCCACTCAGGGACCCAGAAAGATAGATGTCCAGCTTGGATAATGCAGGTTTGCATGAACCTGTCCATGGTGAGCAAGCATGAAGCGACAGTGGAGAGGAAAAACTCAACTTTGGGAAAAAAAAAACTCTGGCAGAACCAGGCTCAACATGGCAGTCTTCTTTCAGACCAATTGAGATGTGACAGGGAATGCAGTAAGAGTCCGGGAGGAATTACACTCTGATATGGACGAGGTTGATGGAGTTTGGCTGTGATGGTGGAGAAGGAGATGGGTTGAATCAGGGTCATCTGAGTCCACCACTGCTTGCTCTTTGGCTGGGTAGCAGGCTGAGACGTGGATTTGAGACCTTTAAGATGAACTCTGGATTGCTGATTGGGCTTGTGGAGGTGTGGTTCAAAGCTGATTGGCTTGTGTCGGAGGTGCATGAGCCTCTGATTGGATGAATGTAAGTATTTCAGTTTCTTCAATTGAATTTCCGCATAGGGTTCATTAAACTGAAACAATTTATCATGGAAATTCGGTTCCCCAGTTGGTACTTCACAGTTCCGTGAGCAATGTTGTCTGATTTTCAGATTTCCTACATCCATAAACACATGTTCTAACGTTTCCACAACATTGCACCCATTACAAAAAGCCGGCAGAAAGGTTCCCCAGGAATAAGAAGGTTCAGTTTAAGATGCAGGGACCAATTCTTACTCTACTCAGCAGTACTGTCTCATCTCTCCTACTGATTACTCAGTTCCTTCAAACATCAACCTTATTCTTCGGTTATCCCCCCAAAGTTATCACTGCTTTGTGGTTTTCATCCCAACTTTTGCTTCCGGGATTTTAAAATGTAACTTTATGTCTATTATTTCTTTTTCTAATAGCTTTCTTTGCCATCTTATCTGCCCTTCCATTTCCAACCATTACTATATGCGCAGGAACCCACATGGTCACTTTTGTTCTATTTTAAGCACAAAAGCTTAAATGAGGGCTCGAAAGTTGTGGAGTTGGTGGCACGGTCGCCTCACAACAAGACAGTGGAGGACCTGATGTCTTTCTGAGTGTTTTCCTTGGACACGTTTGGGTTCTCTCCAGATACTCCGGCTTATACCTAGAGCCAAAATCCTGACTGCAAGGTTAATTGGTCTCTGTAAATATCCTTTGTCCCGTGTGTCTTGTCCTGTTAAGGGTCCAGGTTGTGCCCTGCCTCTCCCCCGTAGGTACCAGCTCCCCCTGCAAGGACAAGCTGGTATAAACAGGATGGATGAATGAATCAAAGAATTTATTTACTTGACTATGAATACCATTTACCAGTAAAGGCTATGAGTACCTTGTCCTTCTATAAAGTGACGAAACTTCTGAAAAAAATTATTATCCAGCAATTTGTCTTAACTTTGCACACTTCATATCATTATAGTGTCATTTGGCAACGTTTGCATTAAACTCCATTTTCTCCATTTGTTTTTTTTACTAAACCTTTATTTAACCAGGAAAGTCACCAATGAGATGAACAATTTATTTTCCTGGGGAGACCTGAAAAAGTGTCTCACCTGTCAAATGCAAGTAAGATACTGACTGCTCATAAGTACTTAACAGAATTTCTCTTAATCACTTACGGCAAGAGGCACTGAACATCCGCGCTGCCAACGACACAGAGTAGGATGACATTCCTGTTGTGGAACAGTTTTGTCTTGTTTTTTTTTTTCCCTCCTGATGAATCCTCCCCAGGGGCTTATTAAACTGAGATGAAGGTTGTTAATTTTTACTGTTTGTCAGCAGGGGAACCTTTTAGAAAACTGCTATATATGCATTCGTTTGAAAAGAAACATTAAAATTGAGACTTTGCGTGGACAGAACGATGCGCAGAAAGGCCGGAGACGCAAACGGAACCCCCGGCAGGACATGAAAAAGGAGATGGGAACAAAGGATTTCTGCTTGGCTCAAAACGATAAATCCATAAAGAAAAAGAAAACAACTGCGGACATTAGACCGCCTGCGTGTGATGTGTAAAAACGTGTTAGATTGACTAACAACTATGGTGAAAGTGGAGGAAATAAAGAGATTTGGGAGGGAAAACAAAACAAAACTGTAAAATCATTTTCTGCAGCAGCCTTAGAAATGAAGGACTTCTACAACCTTTGAAAAGTCCCATGTTGTCTTACGTTCCTTTTGTGTTGCCCCCCCCCCCCCCCTTCCTCCCCCGCTGTGACGTGTGCCGTCACCTTGGATTGGCGAACTCCGACTCTCCCTCCTTCAACTTCCAATTTCCACTATGAGCTGCGACGATAAACTTCTGTGTCTCCAGGATTACCTTTCCATCACCGGATGAATGAAGTGTGAAAAGCAATCTGAGGATCGGCGAGCCGCTGATACACAACTCCAGCAGATGCAATTATGCCAATGACAGATCATTTTCTGACCTTTTATCCATCAAGCCCGTGTGCCGCTGCCACATATTGCTTTTTTTTTGTGTTTTTTGTTTTCCTGCTTCTCACCACCGTGCGGCTTGCCTGGAGGAGAGCCGGGTGTAAAACGCTGAGGTGTTCAGTCGTTTCAGAGACAGCCTGACATTTTTTTTTTTTTGCCTACCCCTTGCCTCTCCTTTCACTTTCAATTTGCTTGTGTCGGGTTTGTCCCTGCCAGTGAAGCATTGTGGTTACTTACTGTCCTTCCTTCTCTCGTTGCTTCCTTTTGTTGTCGCTTTCCATTGACTGAATTTCTGCATCTGGGGTCCCGGGGCGAATAGCTCTTTCCTCCGCTATTACCATGTAACATAGAAAGGATTCCTGGGTCAATGTGTGCTTCTGTGCTTTTCTGTGTCTCTGCTCTGTCTTCTCTAAGCCCCAGTCAGTAGAGGCAGATGACCGTTCACACTGAGCCTGGTTCTGGTTCTGCTGGAGGATTTTCCTTCCCGTTAATGGGGAGTTTTCCTCTCCACGGTCGCCTCATGCATGCTCAGTATGAGGGATTGCTGCAAAGCCATCAACAATGCAGACGACTCTCCCTGTGGCTCTACGCTTCTCCAGGAGGAGTGAATGTTTCTTGTCAAGACTTGATGCAATCTCCTGGGTTTCCTTAGATAGGAAAGTTTTTGACCAATCTGTATGTATGATTGAATTAGACTTTGGAAAGTGCCTTAAGATGACATGTTTCATTTGAATTGGCGCTGTATAAATAAAATTTAATTGAACTGAATTGAATTCTCCCTCAGGTTTGCGAGGCTGCCTGACACGCCTGAGTCAAATAATCATTTAATTAGCAGGACTCTGAAGAACCTGACTGCATACTGAGGAGCTAATTGTGCCATTTGATTCAGGTGTGTGGGGCCAGGGAAAACTTTAAAAGTTTCAGGACACCGGCTCTCGAGGACCGGAGCTTGACACCCCTGAACTAAACTGTGCCTGTGTGAACTTTACCTGCTTCACACACCCATCATGGACACGGATGTCATATATTTTCAAAGATGCATTGGGTCTGTTGGTTTTGAGGACCAAATGTCTATGCAAGCGTGAACGCAGTGCGGAGGTCAGGTTTTTAAAAGATGCTGTAATCAATCAAATTTTTTTTTTTTTTACATCTTTAGACTCTAAATCTGCCATGTTTGGATTTTTAAAACTGGGTTTATAATTTAATTTGCTGAAGGAATCTTCTAGTTTACTCCAGGTTTACGCCGTCTAACTCTGCGCAGGTTAGTTTTGGTGACTTGTGAGCGAAAGCAGGGACGCAAACCATGGGGGGGGGGGGTGGGGGGTGGGGGGGGGGGGGTGGGTTGTTTGAGAGCAAAGAGCTGTTTCTCAAAGTTTAGCCGTCTCCATCCCGCTGTTTCTTCTGACTCACGGGGATCAGGCCGCCCCCGTGTTTGCGCAGTCTGGATTTGCTCCAGTAGGGATTTGTGGAATATATATGCTAAAAAAACAAACAAAAAGAAACAATCTGGAGCTGGAAACCAAACAATCTAAATTAACTTTACCCATTCTGATAAGTTAGTGCATCTGTTATGGCAGAATTACATGAGTAGCCTTTATTTTAAGGCTATAAAAAGGGTTTCATGTCTCTGCAACTCGCAAAGAGACATTAATCTAAATATTGCTGTGTGTGTGTGTGTGTGTGTGTGTGTGTGTGTGTGTGTGTGTGTGTGTGTGTGTGTGTGTGTGTATCTCTCTGTCATATGCAGTATATATGTTTATAGGCTATATATATGAGCCTGTATATATCACTTTGTCCCTATTTAGATGAGAGAAAAGCCATTGTGTTCATTATTTTGTGTATTTATTTTAAATCATAATTTGCGGATTCAACCACCCACCACTACAACCATCTCCAAAGAAGGATGGGTCGAACACATCCGTGAGTGTCCGTAATTAATCTGACATTAATGGGGATGATGTATATCTACATTCCCGTGCAGTCTGACAGTTTGTGCGAGATAAAGTCTTTGAAGGTTTTTTTTGTTGTTGTTTTTTTTTGTTTTTTCAGATGTTTGCCTCAAGCCAAAACTAAATCAATTAATTTAATTAATTGAAACTAATTTGCCCACACATCAGAGTCTGACCTTCATCATTCATTAGTTTGGCACATTTGGCTGCTTTTTGAAATTCCCCCCCCTCCCCACATTGTGCATGTGTGTTTTCCCCGTGTCCTACCAGCCCTGCTGATGATGATGATGATGTTGTTGACCAACCATCTCTGTGGAATGGAATGCATCCTCGAATGCTAATAGGCGCTTTGAAAATTCACGGCATCTGAATATGAATACACGCGGTCTCCATATATCCTCAGCTCTCTCTTTTCCCAGCTTATTGTTTCATCTCTGCAGCCCCTCATCCATCCTTATCCAACTGCGGCGCCGCTACCCATATTTTTACATCATGTCACGCGCTGATTTGTTGCAACTAGCTTGGTGCCGTTTCTCTGGAGAAGCTCCTCTCTGTGCTTTGTTTGGTCCTCGGTGGGTTTCGGGGGGCCGGAGGTCGCTCTCGCTCTGCTCCAGCAACTGCTGCAACTGTCTGCAGATTCAGCAGCAGGCTTGTATGGGTGTGCCGTATGTCAAAAACACCACCTGGCGCAATAATCGCAACAGCTAGCGGCGCTTATGCTCACCGGACGATGGCACTTTTGTTCTGGTTTCTGCTCAGATCCCGATACGTTTTCCTTGTGAGGATCAGCGTTAATTTGGTAATGTGAGCATTTCTTGCGCAAACCTGATGAGCAAAGCATGTTTAGGTGTGACAAAGACCTTGAGGAATGTCTATAAATACGCTACAGGTGCTTACAGGGCACAAAGCGACTGTCCCTGTTTACATTATCGGCCCGGCCCACAATCAGCGGGGACTCACCTGGTCTCTGTAAGCATGGGCGGAAAGTAGTTAGGCTGCCTTCACACCAGATTCACACTGACCTCTAGTCGTCCGGATCTCCATCTCCATCAGCTGCTCTCCAATTGGAGATCTTACAACTTGTGAATTTTCCCCCCAAAAGGTACAGGGGAGGTTTGCGTACCCACACACCATAAGTTTCGGCTTTACGGTGGAGGAGAAAACGCGCAATCAGGGCATCCATTGGTATATCAGCAGCATGAGTGGATGGAAAACCTTGCATGCTGTCTTCACAAATCATTTTCACTTATGCATTTTGCTCATAATTAAGTCTTAGAATCATACTCCAAAAAAAATATTCCAAAATTTGTGCGCTCCGTTACTGTGCAGAGACTCTTGCGTACTTTTATTGATTTACTCCTAAGTGCTGAATACAAGTCCAGGGCTTCTGTCTGACAACCTCACAGGCATGTTTTCCATCTAAACTGCTCTATTTTCTACATTTTGACCAGAAGACCTTCAAAGCCTCACTTTGCCACCGCAAAAAACGGAACTTAAAATAAGTAAAATGTTCTTAAAATGAGTGTATTTGTCCTTGGTTTGAGCAGGTAAACAAGATGATTTGCCAACGGAATAAGATTTTTGCACTTAAAATAGGAACAACTCATCTCCATCGTCTTATTTCAAGCGCAGTATGTCTAATTATCTTATTTTAGGGGTCAAAATATTCATTCTGTTGGCAAATAATCTTGTTCACCTGCTCAGGACAAATACACTAACTTTAAGAACATTTTACTTATTTTTAGATCCGTTTTTGCAGTGATGAGAACGTGGCGTGATCAGAAGCAGTTCATTGTATTTGGTGATTTCTGCTTTTTAAACGGTGATCCACAAATTGTGGTTTCCCCGGTGCATAAACGGCGTGAGACTTAAGCCCATCTCTCATAGCAACTCCTGTCCACTCAGGAAATTGCTTCAAAATAGCTAGCTTGATAGGGAAAGTAAAACAAAACAATCTCCCATCTTCACTAAATGGCATCTTGGGGGTCACCAAGTCTCCAACCATCGTTTATTTTAATGCTTTTGTACACCGGCGCTTTGATTAATAGTAAATGGTCTTCTGTGTTTTTTTTTTTAATAAATACTGCCTGAAGATATTGGTAAACAACTAAAGCAGAATTAATGGCACTTCTTCTTTCTGTTTGTCTAAATATTTGTCATAATGTACCCCCAGTAATGGCCGTTTCTAGAGGGATCCTGGTGACTTTACAATCGTGGTTTCCCATCATTGTGGGGAAATTTAGGCGCACCAGCAGCAAAGCAAAAGTATAATGGAAGCATGCAAATTCACACAAGGATAAATACATAAAAAAACAATAAAGAGACGGTACAGGAAGGGTAAATGTACAATATATGAGTATCATCGGGGACATTTAATGAGCTTGGCCAGGTTGAGAGCTCCTGTCCTGCGAGGCTTTGGAGATTTAGGGTGTCGAGTCGCAGCTGTTCAGGTGTCGAGCCACTCAGCATGCAGAGCACGAGCAGTGAGGTCGAGGGAGTTTAACACGCATCACATCCAAATTTAGCGAGGAAGTCAGCCTGGCACGACTTAAGAGCTGATTCGCCTTCTCTCTGCGCGTCACGTAAAAGAAATAACGAACTGGGGGGGGGAAGCATTTGATCTGAGACGATGGTGCTGACGATAAAAATCCCTGCTCTGTCATCAGGAGGAGTTAGATGTCTACAGTAGCTGGAAGTTATACAGATAAATGTGCCACGGCTGAGAACCTGCTTTTGTCTTTCCTCCCTCGGAGCCGGCGCTTTAGCCCACGATTAAATATCTACGCTGTTGTGCTGCTTCATACTGAGGAGAAGACAAGGCTGTTCTGTCATCTTCCTTTTGTTGTTGTCTTCCTTGCTGTTTTTTTTTAGTAAATGACTTTTTTTACTGTAAGAAAAGCAACATACATGTGCTTTTATAAAAGTAACCCCCGCCTCCGCACACACCCCCCCAGAAAAATCATTAGTTCAGCAACAGGAAGACTCATTTTAATGCATTTCTCCTGGTTTGTGTTTCAGCAGTCGTCATGGAGAGTTTAAAAATTTTTTAAGAATAAATTAAAGTAAAGAATATATTTGACACTTGCATTTTGTCACCTTCAAATAAGGACTTTAATTCAGTCAAATCAAATGAAAACAATCCAAATTAGTCTCTGCCTGTGTGATTTTTTTAATTTATTTTTTTTATTGGCCACTAAACCCACTTTCTTTGCAGTTATTTTAGTTCAGCCACACTAGAGGGTTTATCCAACATCAACAACCTGTTTAAGGTCAATTCACAGCGTCTCAGTCTGATTAATGTCCTGACTTTGACTAGGCCACTCTAAACATCGTCATTTTGGGTCTTTTGAGCCATTTAGAGGTTGTAAATTAGATAATTATCCTGCTGCCAATACCAAGCGTGCTTGAGCTTCAGCTCACAAACTGATGCTTGGCCTTTCGTTTTCAGGATTTTCTAGTAAAGGCGAATTCATGGTTCTATAAAGTACTGCAAGTAATCCCGGTTTTCAAGTAGAAAGGCTTCCCCAGACCATAAAGCTACCACACCTCAGTATTCTGTTATTTTTCCTGTTCATCCATTGAATAGCCTCTCAAATGATGTTTGGCAAATGTGAGATGGGCCAGGGTTTATTTTATTTTTTTTTGGTCAGCAGAGGTTTTGGCCTTGCAGCTCTCCCATGGAGGGCAATTTTTGCTCATTTTCTTCATAAATCATGAACACTAACCATAACTAAGACCAGTAAGGTCTGCAGTGCTTTAGATTTTGTTCTGGGGTGTTTTGTGACCTCCTGGATGCGAAGGTAATTTAGACTTTCTAAACCTTCACAGACTGATAAACATAAACATCTTGGTTTCTCGTCTGTCAAACCTCTGTAAATCTGGGCATTTTTTATTTTATTTTTTGTCTGCTGCATGTTTGTCAGACAGGTTCTTTTTAAAGCCCCTTTTCAGATCATAGCTGCACAGCACACACTAAAATGTAAGCTGCATCCATCCAGATCGTACGCGATCCACCAAGATCACGGCGTGTCTGTGCTTTCAGAACGTGCCGCAGGGTTTCAGGGACCAAAGGGGCGTGGCTTACAACAAGCAGCACACCCCAGAGAGGAAACCTCCCCCCAGAGGTGAGCTCTATATTGCAGTCTGCGTGCCTGCTTTTCAAATCTATTTACTTTAACTTGAAGCTAACTTTTATTTCAGGATGTCTTAAAAAAAAAGGGTGTTTCCCATCTAAATGCAAGTTGTTGTTGTGTTTTCAATATATTTGTGTCTGTGTGGAGGTAGTAGGACGCCACTGGCTCAACTTTAGTGAGGCACGATTATTGCTGGGATCTTAGGGGAGGGTGAAATGGTAAAGATGCAGCTTTGCAGGAACGCACTGGTTTATATGATTGAAGACTTCAGGATGCATCCGCGTCTGTCATGGGCAGCCCGTTTTATCAGTCCTTTAATTCTGCGACTTTGAATTAAGCCCCTTAAAAAGGGACGCTCAACATCTACAGCATGTGTAGGCGTCACACTCAGGACTCAGCCAGGATCCGTCGCCATACATATCGGGCATCATACGAGGAGGGAGGGAGAGAAACAAATCACGACGACAGCGGCACGCTCGTGTCGATGCAGCACGGCGACTCACATCGCTGGGCCCTCTCCACGCGCGGGCTCCTCCGTATGGACTAATGGCTGCTGTCCGCCGCTTCAAACCAAAGTGCTTCAAATTAGCGTGGCGTCTAGACGGCGTGTCAACAAAGATGCGCGCGGCCATAAATATGACATTAAATGCACAGTTAGTGCATGACTTCCAGATAAATGAGCTCTCAGAAGCGTTTGCATGTGTCAGTTTGTGCGCGCGGCGGTTATTTATTAGCGCTTCGGTCTCCCGTTGGTGCGCAGCACGAGGAACCACACCCCCCCCCTCGTTGTCACTCAGATTCTCTTGGACGGCGCCTTGTTTCCCTTGTCGTTTAAATAAGCTGATTAAAAAAATAGAAAGTTTGCATGTGTGTTTTTAGGAGCACATGTTGGAATATGTTTGGAAGCGTTGCAGAATGTGTGCATCATGAGAACGAGGCTTGGTGCTCGGGCCTGAGCTTCCCTTCCCTCGTCTCTCCATGGAAGGTGTTGGGGAAACGGTCTCTGCTAGCTGCGGACGCATCATGACACGCACGCGTGTGTTGGATGATGGATGGGGGGGGGGGTCACCGAGGGTCTCGGGGTTTGTGATGCTGCAGCCAAAAACAAAACAGCTGCGCCCACGTCTGGGGCAGGAGCGTCATGTCGACTCGGCACGCGGCGATGAGCCCGGTCAATAGCCACGTTCCGCTACTCTGTATACGACGCGTGTTCTCCAACCTGTAACGTTCTGTTTTTCTAGAGTTGCTGGAGCCGTGTATAGAGGTCAAAAAAGGCATGCCTGAATCTCTTTATTTGCCTTCCGTCGGAGCAATGGGTATATAATAAATGAAATATCAATAAAGATAAGCAGTTCAGAATTGAAATCATTAAAAAAAAATGCATACCATCGTCGTTGGAGTCCATCTCCTGCCAACCGGTCGATTCACGGTTTATGATTCATGGTGTTTACATAAGGATAGTTATAAGAAATTCCCTAAATATACTAGTCATAACTGTTCAGAAAGTGTTGGTACATCTGGTTTCAAACGTAACTGTCTGAGATTAACAGAAAGGAAAGCTAGAAAAGTATCATGGTCCTGTATTTCCCCAGATTGCTTTAGGCTATGATCTTTAATAACAGGAAGTACAGCACTTTCAATAAAAGAAAAGAAAAAGACGAGATGAAATTAAATCAGCCCTGCACTGCAAAAACAGACTAAACTAAACTAAAAATAAGTAAAACTTTCTTGAAATGAGTGCATTTGTCCTTTATTTGAGCAGCTAAATAAGATAATCTGCCAATGGAATAAGATGTTTGCTCTTAAAATATGAACAACTCATCTCCATCAACTTATTTCAAGTGCATAAGATCTAATTATCTTATTTTAGGGGTAAAATTACTCTTCCCATTGGCCGATAATCTTATTTAGCTGCTAAAATAAAGGACAAATACACTAATTTCAAGAAAATTTTGCTTATTTTTAGTTCTGTTTTTGCAGTGTGTGTGATGTTTCCACGCCTTCCTCACCCTTCCTTTTATTTACATCCACCTCCTAATAAAAAGAGTGTGTGCCTTTTCCTCCGGCCCACCTGTAGTCCTCTCTTGTCATAAACGGACCCCGGAGAAGTGCTCATTCCTGCGCTTTAATACGCCGAGAGCAGCGGCGTTTTCCCACAATGCTTTTGCTGTATAGATTATCCACCCTCCGTTGATTTCTGAGCTTTCTGGGAGCCCCGAGGTCTGTCTCTGCTTCTCAGTGTGTGATGCTTTGACTGCGAGTTTCTTTCTCACGCTCAACCAATTTTATGTATTCACCCATAGATATAACCACCGCTCTCCTGAGAAGACTCTTTCTTTTCTTCTTCTTTTTTTTTTCATTGTCTTGCTCTTTTACTCCCTGTGTTTTCATCCCAAATACTCAGTCCTTACTCGCTGTTTGCTGTTAACTCATCCCTTAACTCTTTTTAGAACTTTGACATAAAACTTTTTTTTTTCTTTTTTTTCCCATGTCGCATGGCGAAAGTGAGATGGTAAGAAAAGAAGAGAAGCAGCTCTGTTTGGAAACAGGTTATGAAAATTAGACGTTTTTTCTGACTGGAATTGGATCATTAGGATATTTGGGAGTTTTTGAGTAAGTTTTTGGAAAAGATTTCTGAAGATCAGGGGTGTCCAAAGTGTTGCTTTCATGCCATGTGCAGCCTTTGAAAGGAACCCAATTAAAGGATGTTATAAATCTGGCCCTCCAGCACAAGCATTTGATGCAAAATGGACCCATATTGTACCTTTTTACTTCTGAGTTTATCTGAAATTAGAAAAAACAAAATATTAAATTAGAAAAATGTTTATTCCCCATGTTTATTTTGGTTTTTAGTTGTTGTTTTTTGCCTTTTTTTTATTTATTTATGTTGTTCTGTTCTAATGGGAAGTGGGACCACAAACATCTAGTGACATTTATCAAAATGCAAAAATCTTTTGATGGAGTGGCTTTTCTGTAAAAATCCGAAAAATAGATGACCAAAAAAAAAAATAAGAACAAAAGCAATCCTGCGATGTCCTTTTTATCTTCCTGAACTACAATGATTTACAGATCCCTTTTCTGCAGAAATCTGACTCAGTTGTTTATTTAATTAAAATATTGCATGTTTTACTTAGTACTGAACAAGTAAAAAACAATAAATCAGGAAATAATTTTATAATGTATTTGGTAAAACCAAAACTGTGCCTTAGGATTACTTTGAACTAGGCTAACTTTGCCCAATATGGCCAACAGGTTGGATAAATCTACCATAGATCAAGAACATAATGCTTGAAGCTGAGATAGGCAATGCTTAAAATCACATTAATATTGTTTCCTTGACATAAACCAGGAAACCAGTGACAACTTCTCTTCAAGTTCTAGAATATTTTAACAGAAATAAAGGAATATCCCGAGAACATCACTATATAATGCTGTTTATCTGAATTAACACTATATTTTCTTCAACAAATGCTCTCTACTAGGCTAGTGAAGCTTAACTAAAACTACAAAGCAAAATTAAGATAAAATTAAGATATCATTTCAAGCCGTTTTCAACAAATTTTACACTGATATTCTGTCTCATTAATTTAAAGTTAAAATACCTTAAATCGTGGAGGGTGTGCTTTTGTTTGTGAGCAAACTATCCCCGTTTTCCCCCCATATATGCGTTAATGCCACAATTTTCAAGTGGAATTGGACTTGATTTAATTGATCTTCTTGGATTACGCTTTCTCTGGGACAAAAAAACAAAAAAGGTCTTGACTGGAATATCCATCTTTTTTTAGTAAATGTTTAGTCTAAAAATATTGCTAAAACTCCCCGGAAGTCAATTGATCTCCAAAAAAACTATTTTGCTTACTCCTACAACTGTTTAAATGTTTCTCTCATCAGAAAAAGCCATTTGTTTTTATGTTTGCAGCAAAAATATATTCATATAAATGCTGTTCTTTGGTTTACTCTTCCTTGTGTAGGTATTACAGCTTCCTAACCTTGAAAAGTGATCATCTTGGGGGGGCGGGGGACTTCTTTCAGAGTAACTTTTTTGGTTAACATAGATTACATCGCTCTCTGTGTGAGCCCAAATAAACTCTAAAAGATGCAGATAAACTGCAGCTGTATGTAACCTGCATATGAACCACGACTGTTTATTAAACCCAGATGCCGTTGCTTTGTTCCTGGCTGCACTGATGCAGATAAAGAACAACAGCCGACAGAGCTCATAATCTGGTTAAAATTGTAATCTTAATCTGGATATGCAACATGAAAGAACAACAGGGGGAACTTTAATCCATTACAGACAGGATCTTGGCTTTTACTCTCTTTTTTTCCTGTCTTATTGAGGTTAAACATGAAAGAGTTTTCTTGAATACTAGTTTCTTATTGTGTTAGATTGTAAATCCACATTGCACCTTTTCAGACTCTGTTTTTTTTTAGGATTACTTGGTCGGATTTTGTTTTGCATTATCTCCCAAGTTACGCCTAAGAGGAGCGGTGCATTTGTGACGCCTTACTCTGAGCTTTAATGTGGATTTATTTACATTGGGAGGTCCACTTTTCACATTTTAAAAGTCATAAAAATTATTTATTTTTTTCAATTCAATTCAATTCAATTTTATTTATATAGCGCCAAATCATGAAACATGTCATCTCAAGGCACTTTACAAAATCAAGTTCAATCATATTATACAGATTGGGTTAGATTATACAGATTAGTTAAAACATTTCCTATCTAAGGAAACACAGTAGATTACATCAAGTCTTGACAAGCAGCATTCACTCCTGAAGAACCGTAGAGCCACAGGGAGAGTCGTCTGCATTGTACATGGCTTTGCTGCAATCCCTCATACTGAGCAAGCATGAAGTGACAGTGGGAAGAAAAACTCCCCATTAACGGGAAGGAAAACCTCCGGCAGAACCGGAGTATGAACTCAGTATGAACGGTCATCTGCCTCGACCCACTGGGGTTACAGAAGACAGAGCAGAGACACAACAAGAGAGACAAAAAAGCACAGAAGCACACATTGATCTAGTAATCTGTTCTACATTAGATGGTAGTAGAGGGTGATCTGTCTTCTCTGGATGATGTCACAGTTAACAGAACACCAGACCAGGTGTACCTACTATGAAGAAAAAGAGAGAGAGCAAAAAGTTAAAAGCTGAAATGACTGTCGTCATTTCAATGTAATACAATGCAAAACTGGAGAACAGTAGAAATCAGCAGAGTGAGAAAAATAGACCCTGATGTCCTCCAGCAGCCTAAGCCTATAGCAGCATAACTATAAAGGTAGCTCAGGGTAACATGAGCCACTCTAAAGCTTTGTCAAAAAGGAAAGTTTTAAGATTAGTCTTAAAAGTAGACAGGGTGTCTGCCTCATGGACCAAAACTGGGAGTTGGTTCCACAGGAGAGGAGCCTGATAGCTAAAGGATCTGCCTCCCATTCTACTTTTAGAGACTCTAGGAACCACCAGCAGACCTGCAGTCTGAGAGCGAAGTGCTCTGTTAGGAACATACGGGGTAATCAGAGCTCTGATATATGATGGAGCTTGATTATTAAGGGCTTTATACGTTAGAAGGAGAATTTTAAATTCTATTCTTGATTTAACAGGAAGCCAATGAAGGGAAGCTAAAATTGGAGAAATATGATCCCTCTTATTGATTTTCATCAGAACTCTTGCCGCAGCATTTTGAATCAGCTGAAGACTTTGAACTGCATTTTGTGGACTTCCTGATAGTAAAGAATTACAATAGTCCAGCCTTGAAGTAACAAATGCATGGACTAGTTTTTCAGCATCACTCCTGGACAGAATGTTTCTAATTTTGGCGATATTCCGGAGGTGAAAAAAGGAAACTCTGGAAATCTGTTTAATATGGGATTTAAATGACATGTCTTAGCTTTTCCCTTCACTCTATAATTAGGCTCTACTTTTGTTAAAAGTTTGTGGTTGCAGCGTGACAAAATGTAAATGTTGAAGGGTTCTGATTGCTTTTGTGGCACACTGGTATGGCTCCTGTATAGTTTTTTTTCCAAATAACACTTTTAGGACTAAATTGAATGACGATCTGGAAGGAATCAAAGTACATTCAGTCGTCTGATACAGTTGGTTATAAATAGATTGTTTTAAAAGACAAAGCTGCAACAAACAGGCCTTCAGCATGGACCTATTTTGAAGCCTGAACGATATTCCCACTAAAAATCAAAAAACCTTCCAATGAGCTTATCGGTGCCAGCTCTCATTTATTTCAGTTCATTTTGTTTATTATTTTTCTGTTTTGTCTATTTAAATTTTTTCTTGGCTTTTTCCCCTAAACAACAGAACCTGAATGTGTTCAACCTTCACTTCACTTTGATTCTCATCGGACAAATGGCTGCTGTCAGTGTTTTTAACTGCTACTTCTACATCTTGGTGTGCTTCTGGCCACGGCGCTGTCCCAGGACCGGGCTATCCTCAGATTTGACAGATAAGGACACGTCTGCTGTCAGGAACCAAAGTTTCTCTGCTTTCACTGCTTTCTGAAGCTCAATTATTCTTGCGATAATAAAACTGTTTTTTCAGGTTAATTTAAAATACGGAATCTTCCATCCATCCTTATGTAAAATGAGTCATACATCTGTTCATTGATCCAATAATCCAGCTATCTATTCATCAAGTGATCCATCCAGCCCTTTTTTTTCCAATCCGTCTTTATGGATCCATCCATATTTTCGTCAATCAATCTTTTTGTCGAGCCATCCATCCATCCTTTGGTTGATCATCCATCCATCTGTTCAATGGTCAATTGATCTGTCGGATGTTCTTTCTGAAAACGTTTCAACACCTATCCTCCTGTCTTTGTCAATTCTGGTGCCTCAAGTGGAAGCTTACTTAAAATTGAACTTCATTGAATTGTTTCATTTTAAACACACAAAAGTTTATATATATATATATATATATATATATATATATATATATATATATATATATATATATATATATATATATATATATATATATATATATATTATTCACCAACAGCAACTCACAGCATTATTAAAGCACCAAAGGATCACACTGCTCCTCACCATTTTTAAGAAAGGGGCTTGTTGGCCTGTCCACAGTATGTCGTTGGCCCCTCGGTGTTTCACCATGGTTCCCTCTTGCCGCTCTTCCATAAAATCAACTTAAGTAAATGTAAATGACGTACCAACAGATTTGAACCAACCTGAGTTTTACGATTGCTGCAGTACCCTCAGAGTTGCAATGCTTCTGTGCTTGTTGTGTCTCTGCTCTGTCTTCTCTAACCCCCAGTGGGTTGAGGCAGATGACCGTTCACACTGAGCCTGGTTCTGGTTTTACTGGAGGTTTTCCTTCCTGTTAAAGGAGAGTTTTCCTCTCCACTGTCGCTTCATGCTTGCTCAGTATGAGGGATTGCTGCAAAGCCATCAACAGTGCAGACGACTCTCCCTGTGGCTCTACACTCTTTCAGGAGGAGTGAATGCTGCTTGGAGAGACTTGATGCAATCTGCTGGGTTTCCTTAGATAGGAAACTAAGGAACTGGTTGAATTAGACTTTGGAAAGTGCCTTGAGATGACATGTGTTGCGAATTGGCTCTATATAAAGAAAATGTAATTAAATGTTCAGTTGCGACCAAAATTATCCAACTCCCTCAGCCTCCACATAAATTTTATGGTGTCGATGACAAATAACAAAAATAAACCTTATTGAACAACAAAAACTGTTTGATACTTATTTGGGTTATTTTGTCAGCAAAAGTCGACCTAACTTCTTAAGTGTGGAGGAAAATGTATCTCTTAACAAACGTGAATGCCCAGTATTACTCAACCCCCAATTTTAGGACTTTGTGCAGCATCTTTTAGCTTTTATCACTGCCATCAAACGGTTTAAAAAAGCTTCTGGTTTGGTTATGTTTGATGGTACATGGCTTCCTTGGTACAACTGCCTTTTTATATCCAACCAAAGATTACCACACAGAATTATTTCTAATGACTGAAGAGGCCACTCAAGGAGATTTTAGGGTCTTTTTGGATGTGTGCTCGGGATACGACTCTATGGTCCTTTGCCACATATCTCTCCCCGTCTCTCGTAACCCCTTTCCTTGTCAGCCCACTATGCGAAAAACGAGCCACTAGGGCTGTAAAAACCTAAAGAAAAATTATTTGGTGGGGAGATTTACTAAATAGTTGATTAAATCGCAAGGGATTTTCTTTATGGTGTAAGAGTGATGGTTGTTGCCACACTTTTCAGTCATTTACATGTAGAAGAAAAAAATCTAAACCAGTTTTTTTAACCTTCCACTACATAATTGTGCAGTAATGTGTTGATGCGTCACATACAATTCACAATAAAATACAATATAAAATGTTGCAACGCTCTAACTCGAGGACATTTCTGGTTTAATGGTTGTCATTCAGAAATAAGTAGCACAGTCTATTTTAGCATTCCCGAAGTCACCCACTCCTGCTGCAGAAACCCAATGGGGAATTGTTTCTCAACTTTGTTCAGAAACACAATGAAAAAGTGTTGCTTTTCAGTGTTTTTGCAACAAAAATGCTCCGTTTCCAGTTTGCCAATGAATGTAGAGTAGTTTGCCACAGATTGACACTGTTGTGCAATCAGCCATGGGGAATAAAATCAGACTGTAAGTTGAAAGCAACATGAAATGTGAGACTTTTACAGGCCTCCAGGGGACTGCCCATCACAGCAGGGGGGCGCCAACACTGCTAAGTACCAAACCCCCTAGGATTGATCTTTCTCTTTGCCAGTGGACCATCGAGGAGAGGAGTCCTCCACTGGAGAGACCCATTCACATATACAGGCTGGATCAAAGGTAGGTCTGCAGTCTGTCTTCTGCCCAATCAGGCGCCGAAGTAAGGAATCAGCCCCTATATCAGTATCAGCTTCGGGATTTTTCTCAGCTGTTGCAGGCAAGCTGAGGTGCAGCTGCATGCAGCAATACTCTGCGACAGATCGAGCCGAGTACTCTGCAGCCTCCAGAGAACGAACCCAGCCACGCTGAAAAGGCCGTGCAGAGATCCCACACTGATTTCATTTATCTCCGCCCTCGTTCGACAGTGCTACGAATGTTAGTACATCATTGATGGTCAAGATTAATGTCAATTTAATGGTCTTTTGTGTAACTTAAGCATTAACCCAACAAGCTAATGACCGATCGCTACAGCGTCCATTAGCTTCCTGGAGAAATAATCACATTAATAAAATCAAGCGTCCTAAAGGTTTTGATTTTAATGAGCAAAACATTCTTTAAAATGCTTTTTTTTCCCTCAAAAATGTTTTGTTTAATTCAGGGTTTGAAACACGTACCAAATTTTGTTCTAAATTAGTTAAGCTAATTTAACCTCGTTGCACATTCTTTTAGTTAAGCTTTAGTTCTTAGACCTGCAGTGAATCAGGATTCACTGTATCATTCGGATGATGGTTTCCAACTATTTTGTTTTGCCATTTTATTTCTTGTGTCTGTACATACTTAGCTTCTTTTTTTCCTAATTTTGCTTAGCAGTTTAGTTAAGTTTCACTAGCCTAATAGAGAAGATTTGTTGATTGAAATATAGTGTTAATTGAGATAAACAGCATTCTATAGTGATGTTCTCTGGATGTTCATTTATTTCTGTTAAATTCTTGAACTTGTAGAGAATTTGTCAGTAATCTATTCCATATGTGTGCAGAGTTTGCTGTTAAAAGAACGGCAGTGCTTGAATCACCCTTTCAACTATTGTCCTAATATCAGCTGTTTGGACTGATATGACCGAGGCTTATTTGACAAACATTAAATGACTTTAAACCGTGTGTAACGGAACAATAGCACCAATATTTCATGGATAGTCATCTTAACTTGATGAGATATTGGAGCAACAGAGGGCAAGAGTTGCTTTTTAGATCATAATGGCTATAAATGTCAGTCCCCTTGGATGCAGTATAACGAACACCAATCATCATGACCTTTGCTGCCAGCCCTATTGAAATCCACACCATTTCTTTCTCCCCTTAAATGGGATTAACCAGAGCAAGGAAACTGGAATAGCAGCCTCTTTCAAGAAATAGACACATAGAATAAAACTTCACCCACCCAGCAGACTCATCTCACAAGGATAACAGTGCTGGAGCCGCTCGGGGTAAGTGGCATCTAAAAGCTCGTTCAGTAGTAGACCTCTCTAATCTCCACACGCTCTAATCAGAGTGCTGAAGTCGGGAGTAAAATGGCATGTCGGCATATGAGTGCCTCGGTGCATGGCAGTCAGTATAGATCTAGCTAGCCATGCATGCCACCAGGGTTTAAAGCCGCAGAACAAATGACAGGCCGAGGTTAAGTGGCTGCACAAACACTACTTATGTTATACCCGAGTCATGCGCTTTTCTATTTCACTGTTTTAAACCAATTGTGCGTGACTTTGTTTTCTGTTTTAACTCCATTAAAGGAGGTAAAGGTGAACATATGTATCATGGATGGATGAAGTTAGCATAATTAAATATACATAAACAGAGAAAACACTGTTTCGTTGGAATGAGACAACATTAAATAGACAGTATTTAATGTAGATGTTCGATGCTTGTATTCTATAGAAAATGTGACATAGGGATAGCGCTAAGTGACTATAGTAGTAGACGGGAGACCTGTACTGGTTTGTGCCCCACCTCTGACTCAATGACCGCCACATCCTAGGTGCACATAGGAGAATTATTGCAGATGCTTCCTCCCAGCATGTGTATGTAGATAGATAGATTGAATACATTTGAATATCATTGAAAAGTTCATTTATTTCAGTAATTCAATTTACTAGGAGAGATATTGATTGACAAGCCTACATTTCTATTGTGATTTTTGTTTTCTCTAGCTAGCAAAAACACAGCATTTAAGAGAGGAATATTGCATTAGACCCGGGGGTTCCCAACATGGGGGTCAAGACCCCTAGTGGATTATCCAAAATTTCTGACTTTGAGATCAGAATTTTTTTTACTCGCAAATATGTCAAATTCTTCAAGAAAGTTCCGATTTTGTGGAAAGTTACTTCTCCATGGCCAATAACTTTCTTTAATCTACAATAACCATAGTACAAATTTTTGGAAGTCAGAATATTAAGTTTACAATAATAAAGAACATTATGAGAATAAAGTCATGTATGAGAATTATGTCGTAATATTTCGCAAATGAAGTCACAAAATTGTTTGCAAAATTATTTCAAAGTCCGTTCACTAATAATAATTTGATGCTGATGCCAGGCACAAAACGGCGGAGAGCACACCCACAGGATCAAACTGCTCTCTTGCTAACAGCATTATAAAGTTATGAGTTACTTAATTCTTTATTAGACATGTTGCTCCAAAAGGTGATGTTGTTTTGCTGTGTATTTATCCTTTGCAAATATACGCATGTGAGCTGATGGGTGAGAAGGGGAAATGGATTTCGAGCCCTGGAGTGAGCTAGAGAGAGGCGTGACTTGATACACGGCTTGTTTTGGTCTACAGACGGTGCTCAAGCTCCACCTAGTGGTAAAAAATCGCTTATTGCTCCTTTAAAGCAGGCTGGTCTGTAAACTAAAGACTACAGCTCTGACTTTTGATGCATTACTGGGAAAATGTGCCCTTTACAAAGCAGATACGTTTGCCAACTTTCGGTCATTATTGACTCATAAAATCATTTTCATGTTTGCTGTGGTTTCATTATAACAGCACAGATGTCTCTCTAATTCAACTATGTTGTAAATTACTTCAAGTTGTTTTAGATATTCTGATATTCTGTTCATTTTTAAGCTTAAGCTTAAATTTTTACTGCTTAAAAATCATAAAAACAAACATACTTCTTATTCGGTTTATTCACATTTTTATCATTATCTCTCATTTGCTCAATACACTGAGGAGGCTCATTGTGTTGTAATTCATGATATACCTTTGAACGTGTTTACTGTTTAGAGTTGGCACCAAAAGCTTTTAAATAATAGCTCACAGCACTTGTTTCTCAGTGATCCTTAGCCTTGTCCTGATCAACACGAGGAGAGAAAACCCCTTAAACCCCGTTTAGGGCTGCAGCTGCAGCATATAGTGAAGGAGTGAAAACAATGTGATCACAGGGGTTAACAAGTGGACCCTTAGTTTTTAAAAGACAAAAAATAAAACGCTTTTTGTGTGGCTCGTTCAGAAATTCAACTTTAATGGATGTTAATTTATTTCTGTTTCCGATGGGGTAAACATTTCCGTCTAACCATTTTCAAAGCCATTCACCGCAGCTTACAACAGCATTTTTCCTTGCTAATTAAATGCTAAAAGATTAAAAGCCAGTTATTAAATGTAATTGTGCTACATTAGGCCCAATAACAAAGAGAACAGGAACGAATTCACAACCTACAGCAATGCAGAGCTAGATACACTCTCTGTGTGGTCTGCATTTGATGGGAAAATGTCACTAGAGACTTGATCTTGACCTGGCACAAAAGATTTGAGACTTACTCCTAAAAGACGTGAAAAACTCAATCAAATATTAATGATGGTGTATGTCCATATTTTAGCCTGTATGGGTAATGATTCTAATCCATAATAAGATCAAACATATGCATCCAGTCCTCAAGGGTCGTGCAGTCGTATATGGCTGATGGATCATTGCACCACAGAGAAGGATCAGTACAAATTAAGTATTAAAAGTATAGATTTAATGTGATGCTGTCTCTGACGAGCGTATGTAAACTTCTGAGCACAGCTACAGACAGCAGATCGGATCCCAGGAGGTTGCAGAGCCGGCGTAGATAATCGACTTCCAGCTGTTTTAGAGCACATCTGGGGATAAATCTAAAACAGCAACTCTGGGAAGACGAATGGTAAGTGGTTCACTCTCCATTTACCTTTCCCTTCATTATTCCCTTTCACATAATATTTCCATATCTTCCCCCCATCTGTATTTGCATTCCTGCTACCTTTCCCCCGCCCCCCCTCTGTGTCGTCTGTTCTAATGATCCTCTTCGCTCCGCTCTTCACCAGCACCCTCCGGTTTTCTACTCTGACTGTCGTTAGGTCATCTGCATTCATTTTGGGCCCCCATGCTGGAGCGGGGGGTAGCAGTAGCGGAGGCCATTTGGCTCCAGTCCAGAATGCAAGTGCCGGACACCCTTCAAAGGTCACAAAACTCAGAGCTGGATGCACCGCTTACGTTCTAGTCCAGAACTTTGTTCCGTTTGTTGGAGTGTAAGTTCGCCGGTACGTTCGTCTTTTCGTCGGCTCTCGTTTAGCAGTTCACCGGGGAGCGATTTGAGGTATGACGCGCTAAAACATACACGCGCGCAGACATCACATAAGCGCCGTAGCACTCCCTTTACAGAGGTTTAAGTTGGCCCGTAGTTCAAAGACAATTATAAAAGCTTTTGGGTGAGCTCCCATGGGGGCAGTTGGGGGATGCAGCGAGTTCAGCACGCCTAATGAAAACCTAATACTCGTTGGCAGGGATTGCCACCGTGCCGCTCTCCCAGGATTTAAAGATCCGGCCGACATCAAGCCAATGTCGAGATCTGAGGAGCCCAAAGTCCAAAGCTTGGCTCAGTATCTTTTTGTGCTCATAAACACATAAACAGGAAGCATAAGAGAGTGAGAGAGAGAGAGAGAAAGAGAGAGAGACTGGGAGAATCTGCAAAACAGATCTAAACTACTGACTAGGAAAATTTCTTTCAGGGGCTTAGACTGCACACTGTGCCTTATCCCTACGAAAGCCCTAAAATCTGGAGATTGGCACATGGATCTGGTGTTCTGAGGGAGGCATTTGGTCCAGCAGTGTATAACGGGGGAAAGGAGAAAAAAAAGGGTTTGATCGACACTGTGTAAGAGGCAGATATTTAGGAGACGGAGTTGGGAGGAAATCTTGGTGGGATTATGGTATTTTTTAAAAAGGAAATTGTTAATGCAGTCTGGATAAGAGCTGTCTGCATTAACTCAAACCACAGAGAGAGAGAGAGCGAGAGAGAGAGAGAGAGAGAGAGAGAGAGAGAGAGGAAGAATATTATCGAGGCAGTCTTGTTGAAGTATTGCGTTACTTCTAAAAGATGCAATAGAGGAATGATAGAATGTATGGATTTCTGCCTTATTGACTATAATCATGGGGATTCTTTGCTATGTTTGATTCATACCACGGTACACACACTCTGGGGGTGTTTGTTAACTTGTAGCTTTTTTTTTTGCTATGATTTGATTTCTTTTCCCACAGGTGAAACCTGCAAGCAAGTCAAAACCTGTTAACTAAAAACGATGCAAGAACCGTCAACCTGCTTATTGGTGAGATGTGTCTGGGGGCTGGTGGAAAACCAGATATAAATACTGGAAGGAAGAAGCTGGTGTGTACCGGATCTCTTGACAGTTCAGCTTTATGCTTCAGCGAAAAAAAACGTGCGGCCTTCAGAAGACAGCTCAGTGGAAAGGAGCAACTACCGACGGCATGCTTACGTTCACCTTGTTAGGAAAAATTAACCATCTGGTGATTTGACATTGACTGATCCTTACATGTAACGTAGAATATCGACTCTCGTTTACGATGGGATGATCTTGGTTCTCGTACTCTCAGCTTTTTCACTTTGGCTGCTCAGTCAAATGGTCAATATCCATCTTTCTTAGCAGCCTACTGAACAATCACTGAACTCTTTGGTGTTTTTATTAGTTGTTTGTAGGAGCTGAGAAATATAATCATCTGCCCCAATACCAACGATGCAACGTGCCTCCTTGTCCATTCACGAGAGCCCAGGCTTCATTGTCTTGCCAGCACAAGACATTACAACGTGTTTGGCTTAAGCTCTGGGTCTCTATCTTTGTGTATGGACATCATGTGACACTCGTACTATACCCAACCTTCTCTTCATTTTTGCTTTGAAGCGCACCGAGACCACCTCCTCCAACCAGCTATGGTGCACCTGTTTTGGTCCCTAACCCTGGCACGGTTGGTGCGTTCACATCTTAAACAAGCTAACCGCACCAAGGGATGCCACACACCAACTATCATCACGTGGCCGGCTAGTTCATTGGATTGTTGATGTGGCTAAACTGGAACTGAATGTCAGCTGTAGTGATGCTCCGGGCTTCTAGATCCTTTGGGAGGAACACCTTCCTCCAAAAGAAGGGCAACAACCAAGACTCCATCCGAAATTGTCTAATTATAGCTCCTAGCTCTTGTTCCTAGTTCCTGTTACTTGACCTTTCATGGGGTCAACAGTAAGAACTCTATCATTGGTAGGGAAGGAAAGGAAAGGCTTGGCCCCACTGGACCCAAATGCAGACAGCGCAGTTTCTACGTCATGTCACGCAAAGGATTGTGGGATTCCTTATAGCTCCTTAGCGTCAGTAAGGGACATTGCAAGGTCCCTATGCTCAAGGAGGTGTGAGAGGCCGCATAAAGGCTCCTTTTCCTACCTCCTTCCTTACTCACTGCACTATTAGGACAGCACTTATCATGGCGACCGCTGACGCGTCTCCGCTTTGGCAAAGGAGTCCTTACCAAACTCTCCGGGTGTCGAGTTGTGCAACCTGTTGGACTGTTTTTTTTTACATAATTGCTAATTTGCTATTTTTTTAAAACGGCACATCTTTTCTTTTCTATGCTTTTAAGGAGCCGAATATTTTTGTAAAATTTAAAAGTGGTCTTGATTAGTTCTTAATCAGACTTTCTGGATGATTCTTTCGCTCATTTTTTGTGACCAGTGATTGCACCTGACTGAAGAATAGGACAAATGAGGAACTAAAACAACTATCTCCAGCAGATGAAGATTCTCTAAATGTCACATTTTTGAAAAGTGTGTGTGTTTTTTTTGTTTTGTTTTTTTGGGGAGGGGGCTTTGTTAAAGACCTGACACAGGACCTGTGAGATGGGATTTTCTGTAACTAATCATCTTCTCTACGCCATGTTTTCAGCTCATGGCTCATAGGGAATCGCTTTATTTGTGCTAGGAAGCCACTCATGTGGCTAAACAGTGTTATCTTTGGTATTGTTTATAGATTCAGTGAAAAGAATGGGAACAAGCTGTGTCCTTGTGACAGGTTGATGGAAACAAAGTGGCCAGTTTAAAATTGGTTTGTTGCCATGTTGCCTGCTACTTATACAAACACTTCTTCATCTCTTGGGTTTAGAAACCGTTTTTTGTTTTTTTGCTCAAGGATTGAAGGTGAGAGAAAAACAGCAGTCGAAGGCCAAAGGAAAAAACAGTGAAAGACCCTCAGAAATTCGGGAGAATTTATGATGAATGCAACTACAAATCTCACTCTTTGAAATGAAAATATGAGGACATCTGGGATTAACTCAGCACATTTTCATGATACTGTAGGTGTCTCCAGACGCTCTCTGGTTGCAGTCTAGCAGCTTGAGTCCCAGCTATTTTAGTACAGTGCAGAGATGTTCATGCGTCATTTTGTCCTGTCAAGTCTGATTAATGAAATAAATATTTTTTTTTCTCCCTTTCATGTCATCTAGTCTGCTTATATTACTGCAATGCTGTCAGTTAGAAACTCCGTCCTGTACTGTTTGCCCTGGGGCCTAATTAAATGCATAAAAAATGTAATTTTTTAATATTTTAATTAGGGCTGGGCAAGTTAACGCGTTAATTTCGCGTTAATTCATTAGACTATTAACGGCGATATTTATTTTATCGCGCATTAACGCATGTTGCTCACATCATGCTTTCAGTCAGTGTCAGTCAGCAGGCGCGCTGACTGCAGCGCGCCGTCACGGCAGCACTCTCCCGCCCCCCCTCCCCTCTCGTACATGGCTCAGCGGCGCCAGCCAATCAGCACGCAGGCTCAGCCTGGCCCGCCCACTCACCTCTCACACAAACTTAATACACAAACAGCTGAGAGAAAACGCAGCAGCGAAAAAACATGAACAGAGGAAGTAGCACCGTTCGGCTTTATTTTAATACCGTAAATGAAATCAAGCTGTATGTTTTGTAAAAAGCCGGTTCATTTAAGTGGAAACACAACAAATTTATCAAAGCACGTGAAAAAACATGAAAACATCGAGCCCCAGAAACGGAGAGAGGAGACAAAACTTCTCTCACTGCCCCGACAGACCCACAGACTGACGTCTCTGACTGAGGCGTTTCAGTCCTCCAGGGAACATCCAGGTAGATCAGTGGATGGATGGATGGATGGATGGATGGATGGATGGATGGATGGATGGATGGATGGATGGATGTTACTGGAGCCCACACATAACATGTAATTAAGACCTTGAAAGAACCTAGTACATATATTAAAAAGTGTTATTTAAGATAAGATAACATTAGCTAATCCTTTTTTTATCCCACGACGGGGAAATTTATAGGATTAAAGCAACAGGCAGGTGCACACAACACAGACAAAATTACATAAGGATTGAAATATATAAGAGGTGGATTAGCGAAAAAACACTGAACATAACATAATTGTTATTATTATTATTATTATTATTATTATTATTTAATTGTAATAATAAAATAAAAACACAAAACCCAAAAGGTCAACAGTTTCATGATACATCAAGCTTAGGGACTGGCTAATATACAGCAGGTCAAAAAAGGCCATATTTTGGCTGCAGTGCTTGTTCTCTTATGAAGAAAAGATCAACTAGTGCACTAAATTCAATAGATGGGTTGAAAATATCCAGTATAAAATAAGTGGTACAAATGTTACAACACTTTTGTTCATATGGCAGCAGAACATTAAAATAAAAGTGCTCTTTACACTACTTTTGAATTCATTCTTGGAGTTTGTAAATACAATGCGATTAATCGCGATTCATCGCGATTAATCAGGGCGATTAATCGCGATTAAATATTTTAATCGTTGCCCAGCCCTAATTTTAATACATAATTCAACATGAAAAAACCCGTTTTGAGCTGCTATAAACCATTAAATAATGATAAAGCATAACAAACACAGATTGGGGTTCACATAGGAATTATAGAATAGAACAGCGATTAAAACCTGAATTCGTTGAACCTACGGAATAAATCAGTGTTTTTTTTTTCTTTGTAATAATTGTTTGTTCTTATTTACTGTGTAGCGCAGCATATGCAATCATGTGAAAAAATTAGGACACCCCGTGTTTAGTAAACGATTTAAACCTGAGGAAAGTCTTCTGAACATTACCCGTAAACATTTTATAAACAATTTTAATTTCTGGCGAAGAATAAATTAACACAACTTGGACATTTTGGAGGTTTTTGGAGGCATGTCTCTACCGGGCTTGAACATCTAGGGACTGAAAGGCTTATTGACAGTAGATTTAAGGACGGACTTTGACTAGACCTTTTTAATGCATGAATATGGTTTCAGCTATATTCAAATTTACCTCAAGATAACAAATGCAAACGGGAAATGAAATCCTATAGTAAATCAGAGTAAGAGTCTTTGTAGATGGTGATGGCTGTGAGAAGGAAAAATCGCCTGTGGTGGTCTTTATTACCATTTAACAGTCTTTGCGTCTGAAGGAAACAAAAACTTGTTAAATGTGTCTCATTTACTCATGATGTGTTATTCATTTATTTTTTTTAAATCTCTGGAACATTTGATGAATTATGAGACTTTTAAGTCCAGGAATATAGGAACTTATTTTGTTTCTTCTTTGTCAGATAATGTCATAAACAAGCGCACGCAGACACAACAATGAGCACGCCCCGTGTTGCGTTCTTGAAAGCTGATATGAAGCCCAACATGCTGACTCTTTATCAGGACGTTTTGCATAAAGGAAGCAAAGCAACAATAGGCAATAAAGGGCCATGGGGAGATGTGTATTTATCTCATGCTGACATTTACTTCACACAGAGACATTTCTTTTATTCCTTTCAGAAGTATATATGTACAAAAGGATGAATTTCATCTTTTGGGCCTGAACAAAGTCATCTATCTCCTCTGTGTGAATCCAGGCTCTGAGTCACGTTGAGCATCTCCGTGCAGGCAGGCCGACGCAGCCTGTGCACGGCATTTGTCTAAAAGTTCAGACAACAATGTGACCAGGCGGCTCGGGTTCTGATGGAAACGTTGTGCCAAGCAAGCCCCGGAAAAAACCTACATGCATTTATGGTTGATGAAGTGCACTCCCGTCCGAGTCTTTTCCTTGAAATAAATCATTGCTGACTTGTGAGTCATGTCTTCCGCATGTTATTTCACTTTAACCTGCATTAAAGAGACAAGCCAGCACGGATCACAACATATTACCTCAGCTCGACGTGCAGCGATGTGGACCTGCCGGCCTCGCACAGCCGCATGGGCTCAGACGGGGATAAAATCTCGGCAACACTAAACCCGATGAGGTTTCAGAAACGGAAGATCTAACCTGAGCTTTTGTTTTCCCCCACGGGAGGAGGAGAAAAAGCAGTCTCGGGTAGTTTTGTCTGAGGGTTTTAATATTAACCTCAGTAGCACTATTATTGTGTCTGCCTGTCTGTGGCGACAGCTTTAGCTCCCACCGACATCTCAGCAACTGGTTCAGTGCTTTAACACCATCTCACACTCCACCGTGACCCTTTCAGCACATCAGCACTAAAAACATATTTTTAGGATTTTACTCAAGAGCTTCTCCTCGGGGACTTACATTTTTCACGACTGAGTAACGGCATGCAGATCGAACCTCTTAGGATCAGGAGCACACTTAGCTGCAGACCTGAAGCACAAACGGAAACAGGAAGAAGGAGCTGCAAGCCCCATATATATATATATATATATATATATATATATATATATACAGGATATATAGGGCTACAGGATAATTCAATAACAATATATATTGATCGATAGACGTATACTGATGATAGAAAAATCACAAACGCAGACTCAGGAGCCATGCTCCGCCCCCTTTCAAATTTCTTTTTTTTTTTTTTAAATTGAAGTTTTGGTAACAAAAAAAAAACAGGTCGCTAAGCAACAACATAAAATGGTGTGCACTTAAAATATATGTTTTGAATTTGTTGATAACTAATATGACTTCTATTTCATCAATATGCTTTTTTATATATTGTCCAGCCATATATATATATATATATATATATATATATATATATATATATATATATATATATATATATATATATATATATATATATATATATATACCACTTCTCCCTGCCTACAGTGCCTTTTAGAAAATATTTATTACCGCTAATGTCATGATCTAGGTGTTTGTTTGTTTTGGACTTATCCAGATTCATTTCTGTCACCTCTTAGCCACAGAAACCCTCCAATCAGCTCAGTCAACTCCTCAGTCATCAGCCCAGACCAGCTCCACCTGCTGCCACTAATCTGTTCCTACTCTGCTCACCTGTTCCCCAGCCGTCATATACCTGCCTCACTCACCCACCCACTGCCACGTCGGCTCGTTGTGCTCTGCTGCCGTGATGCTTTCAGTTCTTGTTTCCCCAACCTGCATCTGGTCAAGTCTGTCTAAACGTTTCATGTTGTATCTTTCTGCAAGCATTAACTTCAATATATCTAATGAGAATATATGCAATAGGCTTTTACCAATAAAACCCCAAAAAGTGATGGCATGTTGACGTATTCAGCACAGTTTGTGCTTTTATATTTCACCAGCCTCACCCAGTTCCACCTAATGCCAGACTGGTAGAATAAAGAGATGGCCTGAGTAGAATCCACCTGACAACACAAAGAGGATTTATGAAAAAGCATTTCATTCAAGGTCATGCTCTGGCTCTAAGGGTCACACACTGATCTAAATTAATTCAAGAAACAAAGTCATTGACATCTCTGTCTGGAAAGGGTTACAAAGCCATTTATAAGGTTCCTGGACTTCAGGAAACCACAGTGAGAGAGATGGTACAAAAATCATGGAAAAGTTGTGAACCTTCTTGGGAGTGACCAAAGCTACCAAAGCACCTCAACAACTCACCCAGCAGCTCACAAGAGAGCCCGGAACAACATCTAAAGCTCTGCAGACCTCACTTGGCTCACTATGGGTCAGTGTTTTTATGATTTAACAGGAAGAAGGACTCATCCATGGGATGACGCAGACCAAAAAAGAACACACACCCTATATTCTTCAAAACCTTTTGAATGTTGGGTCCAATTAATAGCATGTGCAGAATATACATGTATGACCACTGTTCCCATAATGCTCTACTGTTAATTTAAAGCATGCCATGCATGTTTTCCCGAGCATTGAGTAAACTGCTTCTGAACGACGGTCCACAGCACACCGCGTCCTCATTATACATAAAACTGGCTAATGTATTCCAAGTGTTCCGAATTTGCACTTTTCATGCTAATGTAATATTTAGCCAGTTGGGAAGGGTGTCACAGCAGCAGATGCTCACACTGGCCGCTAATGACATTAACCAAAAGGCTAAAGGTCGACGAGCGTAGGAAGCACAAATGAGAAGGAGAGGAACGAAGAAAACTGGCATACATCGTACCTGACACTGCCGTCGCAATATTTACCTCTATTATTACCATTGCAAGATGTTCTAATATCACTCGGCCCTAAGTCCGCGTTCACAACATAGGTCCCTGCAGGCCACTCAGACCGGCAGCTGTGACTCCAGTGTGTATTTCTGCTTCTTATACATGCGAACACATGCAGTAAAAGTCCTACATTAGCAGCTAATGACTTACCCCAAAAAAGCCTCAGCGCTGCCATGCATACAAGCCCACCAATGAGATTTAAAACCAAAATCTGCTCTTTAGAGGTTAGATTAGAGGTGCTTTTATACAAGATCTCGACTGTGCGCGCATAAACGTCAGAGAGATGTAGTTTTATTTCTTTAATCACATGGGAGGAGAGTGCTGGACAGAGGCAGGTGGGCTGAGGAGGCTCAGTTGCTGCAAATTTTTATCATATAATTAGGAGCCCGTGGAAGATGTGTTGGCAAATACACTCCCAGGTGCAGGTTCTTTTACTGCTGAAAATCTTTTCGCTGCCGCAAAAAAACAACAAAAAAAAACACTGTAATGTCTGTTTTGATGTATCCCAGGGCGCAACCTGTTCTATCGATGTTGATGATCCTACTTAGAAACCCAAGGAAATAACAAAATAGCTTTTTATTTCTCCATCAGAGCAGTTTTACGAGCACAACAAGCGTTGCACTTTGTTTCTTATGTATTAGGTTACCTCCAATAAGTTTCCTTAACAGGCATCTGCTTCGACATCATGTCTGTTTACACAAATAAAGCATTGATTGTCGGTGAAAAGTATGCCGTTCTGCTGGAAAAGTATTTTAACTCCTAGTTTTTATGACTTTGAATGGAGCAAAATAGAGGCAACTCCAATAATTAGCTTTAATATAACTGTTATTTTTATCCTAAGGCAACAAGCAATAAGAAATGTTTCAGGCTTCAAACTTAAAGCTATAGTTGGTAGTCCTGTTCAGAAATACTTTCTGTTATACTGGGTAAAATGGTCCTTCCATCCTGAAAGTAGTCAATACATTATGTATTCACAAAAAGGAGGATAAAAAATCGTTCTCAGTGGGAGCTGCAGGCCTGTAAAAACTCAAACCAATCTCTGACTTTCGTTCGTTCCGAAGGGCAGAGATTTGCCAAAGTTGTATTCATGCTCTATGGAGCCCGGGAGAGCTCACTTTAAGTGATATTTTTTTTTCAGGTTGTGATAATTTGTGAGCACGTTTCCTTTAATTGAGCCCTCGAATTAATAAAACGTGAGCACGTATTCTTTTAATTGAGTCCTCGAATTAATAAAACTTATTCGAGCACACGTTTTAATTATTTGTGGGTGCATTTTGGTAGATCGAGATCTCGAATATACTATAACGTGCTCATGTTTACATTTGTCAAGACAATATTGAGTGCACGTTTTACATATTGTGGCCACGTTTAAGTAGATCGTGCACACAATGTTCTATAACCATGTTCACTAAATTGTGCTCTCGCTTTAGTAAATCATGCGCTCGTTTGAGTAAATAGTGCACTCGTTTAATAAATTGTGCCCTCGTTTTACTATGCTTAAAATTAGAGCTCAATTTAGTAAAATGAGCTCACACTATAGTAAAACGAGAGCACAATATAGTAAATTGTGCACACGATTTAGTAAAACGAGTGCACAATATATTTAAACGAGCGCACATTCTCTCAACATGCAAAACATTTTGGAATGACCCCTCTAGGGCTCCGTACTGCTCCCACCCAGAGACGTTATATTCTCACCCCCTCTGTCCCTCAAGTTCCTGGGGAATCACCTTATCTGTGCGTTTTCCCACATGCCGATCATTCTGAGGCACCAGCGTGCGTTCACGTTCCTTGTTAGTTCCCGCTTGCTGGCTGTGCACGCGCACTTCTAGTGTTTATGTAGCCGGTTAGCTTAGCGGTTAGCTTAGCGGCTAGGTTAGCGGTTAGCCATCATTGTAGCTCAGCTGCTCTCACTGTAGACTTTGAACATGGCTAATATAATAGTCGGAAAAAGTGAACCGTATTAACATTTATGAGAAGAAGAGGAAGGCCTCAAAAGAAAGAAATAAGGTCAGAGTTGATTTGGGAGATTTTTTTTTTCACGCCATCCACCTGAAGAGCGGAAGCGGAAGCTAAGACGGTCTTGTGCATGCAAAGTTATTCAAAAACCAGAACAGAGCCAGACTTTTTTATTAGCTTGTTGGACTTTTCTTAAGTCTCTGGCTCTAGTGAGCCACCCAAGAGACCACACTCTGCAACAACCGATTTATAGAAAATTTGCAGCGTTTTGCTGCAAACATCAGAGAACGTAAGCTCTTCCTTAAGAACCACAGTCTGCTCGTCCCTTCTAGTAGACAGCTTTACAGTTGCCTCTCCAGTCCAGTCTGTTGTGCACCGAGATATTTATGGTCCTCCACCATCTCTTCTCCCATGATGGTAATTGTGTTGGACATATTACTATTTTTCCTGAAACCTACAGTCATCTTCATCATTTTATTTCCATTCAAGATGAGATGATTGTTTCCATACCATCCCACAAAGGGATCTACCTAATCCCTGTTTCTTGTCCCATCACCCAACGATGCTGGCAGTCGGAGGTATTCAGGGCGGAAAGAAATGGTGAGAGTACATTCCCCTGTGGTGCTCCTGTTAGACACACAACCCTTCAGTCTCACAGACTGTGGACTGTTGGTCAGATAGTCTTCAATCCAGGAGATTATGGAGGCCTCCGCCTGAGTCTTCTGGATTTTCTGACAAAGAAAAAGGCTGAACGGTGTTAAATGTACTGGAGGAATCAAACATGATCCTCACTGTGATGTCTGCCTTGTCTAAATGACACTGGGTTTGTTGAAGCAGGCGTATGATGGCATGTTCAACTCCAATTCCAGGCAGGACATCTTCCACAACACTGGATCCTTCTCCCTGGTCAGGTTAAGGTTGAGGAGGTGATACAGCATAGGCCTTCAGGACTCAGAGCTAGACACCATCTGGACCTGCAGTCTCTCCAGCTGCCTCTTGAGCTGACCTCTTTAGACATGCATGCGAAAGAAGGCAAAAGGCATCTTCAGATGTGGTTGAAGACAAACATGCAGATGCAGACGGGCCTATGGTCAGGGTGGAGCGTAAAGCATTTGACATGTGGTAGGAAAACTTTTTTCTAGTGTCGATGAATCCTTTTCTCCCTTTTGCAGTATTCCAAATTATATTCCCTTAAAAATGCGCTCCTACTTCTGCTATTGACATAACGTCACATTTCTTTGTTCCCTGCAGCATGTTTTTATACAACAAGCAGAAACACAAAATAACCTCAGAGCTAAATTTATGCTGAGTCTGAATGGGAATTCAGGTTAAATCATGGCTTATTTGATCAACTCTTGCTAAAATGCGAGACAAAAATAACATTTTATACGATTTATGGTGAAGTACATCCAGTTGAAGGCAAATAGTTCCTTTATCTCACTGTTGTGTGCTTTGAATTCAAGCAAATGTTTTATGTTTCAAGTCAGTCATGATTGTCAAAATTATTTCAGCCTGATAAATGAGTGACTAATGAACCAAATAAATTTGGGGATATTTTTTTCTTACTTAAAAGAAAGAAGCTTCTAGAAACATTTGTACAATTTGGCAATTTCTGATCTTGTTATTCACAACATCACCCATTTTTGGGCAACACCTCAAACCCTTTGTTTCCTTGTGTAAAACTGTGAAATTTGGGTGCAATTTCCAGGTCTCTGAATTTGCAACATTCATCTGTTGGACATTTATCCATTATACTGTTCAGGAAGAGATGGTATCTGCATCCCAGTGATAAAAAACGTTTTTATTTTAAATGGGAAAATCAACTTCAGAACAAAAGACGAAGAAGAGATTACTTCTAAAGCAACTTAAAAAGCCGGATCGCAGTTTACTAATTACGGACACAGTGTGGCAGTTTAACTGATTAATTGAATATAATGAACAGGGAATTGGATCGTCTGGGCTCCCAACAGGATGAGAAGAGGTAAGTGTTTATAGTTCTAGCAGTGAAAGAATTCATAATTGATACTTTGATAGAGATGGCTCCTTAATGTTAGCAGCAGAGGTTGGAATCCAGGAGAAGGTGAGCAGAGCCACCGACGTGCCCCTGGGCAAGGCACTTAACCCCCAGTTGCCTACTGATCGATTTGACTTGAATCAGGAGTTCAAGCCAGGCAGCTCTCTTTCTCCACCAGCTGTTGTTTTATGAATGCCTGCCTGGTGAGGCGTGGAATTAAAGACCGATTCATGGAGCGAAGCCCTACTCGCTTAAAAAAAAACTTGGCTCCATATAAATATATTGATTAACAAAATGCTTTAAGTCACAGTTAAATTACTTTAGCTGGGACACTTTTCGACCAGGCAACTGACATTCAACCAAACTACTAAGTAAGAAGGAAACCGATAAGAAAAACTAATAAACTTGAAAGAAATCTATTAAAAAGGAACAAATTAGAATATGACATTAACCAATGATTGTTTGGCATGAAGATGTGCATTGTTACACTCCTTCTCATCACACATTCTAATTAGTTAGAAAGTGTTTTAAGGACAGCAAACTCAATGATTTTGGGTGACCTTCAAAGTCTCCCGACGTCTGATTATTAAGTAAGTTTAAAAATGATCTAAAAACATCTCTATTATTATTACTATTATTATTCTGCCAGTTAGCCAATAGAAATTAATTTGGAAGAAAGGGTGGATGGATGGATGGATGGATGGATGGATGGATGGATGGATGGATGGATGGATGGATGGATGGATGGATGGACGGAAGTGGCTGAAGAAAGTTTAGGATGGATGGATGGATGGATGGATGGATGGATGGATGGATGGATGGATAGATGGATGGAAGTGGCTGAAGAAAGTTTAGGATGGATGGATGGATGGATGAATGGATGGAAGTGGCTGAAGAAAGTTTAGGATGGATGGATGGATGGATGGAGGGGGGGATGATGGAGGGATGGATGGATGGAAGTGGTTGAACAAAGTTTAGGATTGATGGATGGATGGATGAAGGGAGGGATGATGTATGGATGGATGGATGAATGGAAGTGGTTGAGCAAAGTTTAGGATTGATGGATGGAGGGATGTATGGATGGATGTATGGATGGATGGATGGAGGGATGGATGGAAGTGGTTGAACACAGTTTAGGATTGATGGATGGATGGAGGGATGGAGGGATGGATGGAAGTGGTTGAACACAGATTAGGATTGATGGATGGATGGATGGAGGGATGGATGGATGGATGGATGGATGTATGGATGGATGGATGGAGGGATGGATGGAAGTGGTTGAACACAGTTTAGGATTGATGGATGGATGGAGGGATGGAGGGATGGATGGAAGTGGTTGAACACAGATTAGGATTGATGGATTGATGGATGGAGGGATGTATGGATGGATGTATGGATGGATGGATGGAGGGATGGATGGAAGTGGTTGAACACAGTTTAGGATTGATGGATGGATGGAGGGATGGAGGGATGGATGGAAGTGGTTGAACACAGATTAGGATTGATGGATGGATGGATGGAGGGATGGATGGATGGATGTATGGATGGATGGATGGAGGGATGGATGGATGGAAGTGGTTGAACACAGATTAGGATTGATGGATGGAGGGAGGGATGGATGGATGGATGGATGGATGGATGGATGGATGGATGGAGGGATGGATGGAAGTGGTTGAACACAGTTTAGGATTGATGGATGGATGGAGGGATGGATGGATGGATGGATGGATGGATGGATGGAGGGATGGATGGAAGTGGTTGAACACAGTTTAGGATTGATGGATGGGTTATTACTATTATTATTCCGCCAGTTAGCCAATAGAAATTAATTTGGTGATCCTAACTGACCCAGTATATACCTTTTCTGATTTACTAATATCAGATGTGAGGAAAATTGTTGTTGTTTTTTGCCTTTTTTGTTATACGGTGTATGTACATATCTGCTTTCAGCTATAAAATAGTTGGATAATCCTACGTTTAATGTCCTGTCTATTTCTTTTTTTAACTTTACATTGGACCAATCTTTGTACCCAGTCAGCAGATCATGAGCGCCCCGCTTGCTCTCCACTGCTTTAGCAAAAAAACGGGAGGATAATGTTTGAGCTGAATAAATGAGAGCGCTACAATTTCCAGCATTCAAAGGATCAATGTGGTGGCGGCCTTGCACAGCGAAACCCATTTCCCGCTTTTTATGTCCTTCCTTTTACATCTTCCAGCTTTTTTTTATTATTTTTTATCTGAAGGATGAAATGAATAAAACGAACATTTATATCTCGGTTCGTAATAATAATTCTGCTCGGTTTATTTCATTTCTGAGGTCACCCTCTGTAATTTAACACTGGTTTCCAGTATGAACAGAGCCAGTACTCCCTTTTTGGTGGTTATACAGGTAAAACCTATACCTGATAAAGCATCTTCAACACAAAGGATGTAGAAGTTCAGCGTGATCACATCGCTAACACTAGGTAGGCACACTATTCATAAACCTGTGTACCTTTGTTTTCGCAGGTCATCTCATTTTTAAAGCATCTCTCCTACGTACAAAGGAGACCACTCGTCCAGAGCCTTCCAAAAGTGTTCATAGTGTCGGTTTTTAAAAAAATGGTGTTTAATTTGAGGTTAATTTATTTATTTATCAGACTCGGATACGCACAAGGCCTCTGCCCTGGTCAACTCACTGCCCTAGCTCAGGCGCACCCAGCAAATTCCTTGGTTAGACCTTCGACCTAAAAGATAAAATATTCCGCGCCAACAGTCCCCCCTTTCAAACCTTTTTATGTTGTGAACAACATGTCGGTTTTTTTTTCATACATTCTCAGAAATCACCCACTATATAAACTATTAAGCTTTGAATTTTGAGTGATGACGCTCGTTCCAGTGAAACAATGAAACAAAAGAAGTTATTCTATTTTTAGCTTTCCAAAATCCCCAAGAATATACTTTAGCTTATTTCTTATTATGAATAGAAACAATAAAGTCTTTCTGTATGTTTGTTAATGTATGAAAGAAGACTAGTCAAGGAATTACTTAGCTTATTCCTTTGTTTTTCCTATGTTTTAGCTGTAGTGTCAGAAAGGTCAGACCAGAGACCTCAAGCTTTAGCATTATGAATATAAACAATTAAGCTTTGAATTTTTAGTGATGAAGCTCGTTACAGTGAAACATGGAAACAAAAGAAGTTATTCTAGTTGTAGCTTTTCAAAAGGTTGGACAAAATTACTATAGATCAAAAATCTCCAAGAATATGGTTTGCTTGTTTCTTTTTATTAATGGAAACAATTAAGTCTTTCTGTATTTTTTTTTAATGTATGAAAGGAATCTAGGCAATAATTTACTTAGCTTATTCCTTTGTTTTTCTTTTCCTAAGTCTGTAATGTGTTTCTGTTCATGCACAGTACGTGTTACTGAAAAGTGCTATATAAATAAATTTGCCTTGCCTATATACTCCAAAAAAAATTATTTTGAGATTCATATGAATGATGTCCAGAGCTTTAGCTCATTGTAGATTCTCCCATGATCCATTGGCCTCTGGGGAGGTTTGGGGGATCTGAGTCCTGCTTGGGTAACAAGGCTCTGGTGGGGGTGGTAGGCTGTCGCCCCTGGTTCCTTGGGGGCCTCTGCTCCGTGGCTTTGGGGCTCTGTCTAGATCTTTTACCTAAACATTAATGCATGATTTTATGTCTACTTTTGATTTAGGTCACTTACAACTTCAATTTATCCTTAAGAAAAAGGCTTGTGTCTTTATTATTGACATTGTCGGCCCCCTATTGGCTAAGGAAGGTATTTCAACACTTTGCTTGTACTAGTCAAATTTTCTTTCCAGTGGATACAAACTATAGGAAATGCTTTAGTCATGGGGTACATGGAAATATAATTTCCTGTTGTACTGAACTCCTACGTTTCAGATTCACAGCCGTAAGGATGGTAGTAAGTCTATCAACATCAGCCACTACCATGTAATTACACATATGCTTGAGCAATAACTGAAAACTTTGTGAGCAGGATAAAGTTTCATCCAGACTACTTTACAAGTAGGTTTGCACCACCAAAATTTGATGCTGCATTATCATTTAAACCCTTTTAACAGCATCCAGCAAGTGTGACTGAATCAGAAAGAGGACAAAATGATGAGCAGGTCAAACGGGCCAAAGCAAAGAGCGTTGTCCTCATGACCTCCGTGAAATCTATACCGTTAAGTCTAGCCACACGGTCCAGGTAAACACCGCGGCTCAGACCCAGCGCACACATTCAGACCGTCTCCCTTCTCTGCCACATAGATCTGTATGTAAATAACTGCAGAGTCAGGAAGCAAACACAGCCTCCTGTCTCAGCACTTTGGGCTTCACATTCAAGTCGATAACTTTTCCATCAGTGAAACTAATCTGATTTTGTTTTGGTGCATAAATATAATTTGCACTGTATCGCTCCTTGTTATGTTTTGTTCTATTGATGCTTCTACAGGGCAGTGCAGTTGTTCCGGTTTAATTCATGGTTCCTCCTTTTAATTGGAGGTTTACAATTTAGCCTCACTCTCAGTATGTGAGTTTCTTGCATCTCTCTGAGTGCTGCAGCAAAATCGGTAACAATGCAGAGAAGGTTGAGATATTTTCCTGTTAATGAAATACATGTTATTAAAATGTGGGGTTTGGTATTGAATTAGCTTCCTTAGCTAATGAACGGATGAAGAAAACTGTAAATAAGGCCCATTTAATATCCATATTTGCACTTTTGCTTTCTTCCAAACCAAATAAATGTAAACCAGCAGGTTCATCAACATTGTAAACCATTTCAACTTGCATAGCTTAACTTCAATATGCATCGAAGTGATTAATAACAGGAGCATGCATGAAACACGAACAGACCTGAAGCAGTTTTTAAATATTTATGACTACAAATGGGAGACGCTTGCATTCATGGTCAATCTCTGATTAGAGGCAGGAGAGGGGAAAGGTCAAGTTAGGATTTAATGCCATCGTGACCTTTAAACTTGTGAGCATCAAAGAGATCGTGTCCTAAAGTTACATCTTCATTAGCGTGTGGATGGATGGATGGATGGATGGATGGATGGATGGATGAAAGGACGGACGGATGGATGGAAGAATGGATGGATGGATGGATGGATGGATGGACAGAAGTGGCTGAAGAAAGTTTAGGATGGATGGATGGATGGATGGATGGATGGATGGACAGACGGACAGATGGAAGAAAGGATGGATGGATGGATGGATGGACAGAAGTGGCTGAAGAAAGTTTAGGATGAATGGATGGATGGATGGATGGATGGATGGATGGAAGATGGATGGAAAAATGGACGGACAGGTGGATGGAAGAACGGATGGACGGAGAGAAGTGGCTGAAGAAAGTTTAGGATGGATGGATGGATGGATGGATGCATGGATGGAAGTGGTTGAACACAGTGATGGATGGACGGATGGATGGATGATGGATGAATGGATGGATGGATGGATGGACGGAGGGAAGGATGGATGGACGGACGGACGGAGGGAAGGATGGAAGGACGGACAGATGGATGGAAGATGGATGGAAAAATGGACGGATAGGTGGATGGAAGAACGGAGGGATGGATGGATGGATGGATGAACCCCAGGTGTTTTGTTGCCAATCATCCCACCTGCCGTGCGTCGTTCATCGTAAGCTTTGGTTTTAGTGTAATCAGATTTATAGCTGAACGCTTGCCCAGCTATAAATCTTCTTGTAACTTTTAACAGACCTCTGGCTCTATTGACTTTGTTGTGTGTTTGTTTTATTTCCTTCATACTTTTCAGCACCGACAGATAACGAGGAGAATGGGGAGCTTCTCTGCAGTGCAGGTATTTAACCGCTGGATGTTTCTGTCCTCTTTCTTGTTTTTTATTAGCTTTACGCATAAAGGTCACCCAGCTCCATTGATCCGACTACTCACAAACCTCCTAGATCCTTTCATGGTGATGTTTTATAGATTTAAAGCTCATAGTACTCCATTGATTAGTTTCTGGAGCAATGCTGTTGACAGACAGAAAACAGACTAGATTTCAGCATGAGAAGAACTACATGGCAACAGTGGAGGTGTAAAAAAAAATACCACCTCTCTGCCTTCTTTTTGCCTTTGGAATCAGCACCTAAGTAATAAAACATTACCTATCAAGATATTAAAGCATGAGCGCAGTTTATTTCCAGCATGAACTGAGCCGAATCCCTCGTATCAACAGGATGAAGCTGAAGTCCAGAATGGGCGGCGCGAACGTCTCCAAGTCGTGCCACATCTCCGGCAGCTCGACTGTGTGGCTGAGACAGAAGGACAGGACACGCACCGAGACATGAGCGCCTCTCCAGACCCTGGAGGAGCGCGGTGAAAGCCCGAAGCTCTTGGAGGCTTTTCAGGGAGATGTTGCCAAGGACGAGCATTGCATTCTGGGCAGACTCTGCAGTGAAACGGACACAAATAAAATTACAGGAACGGCCTTGTCCGCATCTCGTGTGGTGTTCCCTATATTGACCGATGCAAAACGCGTCGTGGTGCAGCTGCATTTACAAGCTCATGGGGCAGGACTAAATGAAACTTTCTCAGCCGGTGAGTGGAGGACTTTCAGGCTTTGAGTTGAGGCTATGTAGAAAACATTTGTTGAAATATAGATGGTACTCCTCCCGCTGAAAGTAATATTTAAAATCACACACCTGTGAATATGGTCGTCTTGTCCTGTTTCCATCACACCGCAGTGGCTGGATGACGATCTGGGAAGAAAAACACACATGCCGCCAGGATGTTGACGGTCATTCTGGGTTCTTGTCAAGCGTGGTCGTCAGCTGCCCCCTGATTACAGGTTACATCGGGTGGTTGTTATTTTTGGGGGGGGGGTTGCTTGCACAAAGCTTATGTTGTGAGGTTGTGATGGTTTTGTATCATAGCTCTAGTATATCCATGACACGGGCATTGTCTGAGAAAAGTTGGGCCAGGTTGGACCTTTAATTCAATTCAATTCAATTCAATTAATTTATATAGCGCCAATTCATGAAACATCATCATCTCAAGGCACTTTACCAAGTCAAGTTCTATCATATTATACAGATTGGTCAAAAATGTCCTATATAAGAGAACCAGTAGATTGCATCAAGTCTTGATAAGCAGCATTCACTCCTCCTGAAAGAGCGTAGAGCTACAGGGAGAGTCGTCTGCATTGTCCATGGCTTTGCAGCAATCCCTCATACTGAGCAAGCATGAAGCGACAGTGGGAAGAAAAACTCCCCATTAACGGGAAGGAAAACCTCCGGCAGAACCGGGCTCAGTATGAACGGTCATCTAACTTGACCGACTGGGGGTTAGAGAAGACAGAGCAGAGACACAACAAGAGAGACAAAAAAGCACAGAAGCACACATTGATCTCAGATTCTCAGAACCTTTAGAGGTTCTGAGAATCTGGGCCTTCGTGGCTGGACTGTCCTTCAGCACAATAAAGGTGAAGGAATGCCAGAGAACTTATTTGCGGCTACTTTGCCTCAGTAGGAACAGTGTAGCAGTGTCATGGCTGCCTTCAAACCGAAGAAGTGTTTTGGTCTTAAAGACGACTTAAGAGCAACAAATTTAAATGAAACATTTAAGTGATTTGAAGTAGCAGCCAGGAGCCTTCATGGATATGTGGGTATAAACAAATGGGTGGATTTCATAAAGCTGTTTCTGTCGAGCCTAACAGTCTAACGGCATGCTCCTTTTAATATGAACGAACAGTACGGGGTGTGCAACCAAGTTCAGGGCTGCGTCCTTTAAAGACCGCTTTTGTAGGCCGGTCACGGCGAGGAGACGAAGGCCGTCTAAAATTTGAAGGATCCTCCGAGCGCGGTTGACAAATTCCCTCTTCCTTTTGCCCGGATCTGAAGGATGGGTCAGGTGTGCCCTGCGTGTCCTGTGATTCATCGCCAGGTTGAAGCAGGTTGTTCCAACGGAGGCGGCAATGGTGGATGAGAGCGCCAACAACTGTGATTGAAGCACGGAGATACATTACACTTTGTGTGACTTTCCAAAAAAAGTAAAAAAACAAGGCAACTGGACTTGTTTTCCGTAGTTGAAGACATTTAGCTTGTAATGGCTTAGATAACATGCAAATACAACCGAAACTGGTCCACTCCTCTGTAACCAATAACAACCCTAACGACTCCTCGTTACAGAGGAGTGGACCAGTTTTGGTTCAATCTGCTGGCTTAATGGCTTTAACGACCGCCCATTACTAAGGGGTGGACCTGTTTCTGTTGAATTTGCTTGTTATCTAAGCCATTACAAGGCCTTTGTTTGGACAGTAGTATAAAGCTTGGTACTCCACATTACTCCAGACTTTTTCAATTGAGAAATCTTCCTGGAGAGGAAGCGAAACGTCTTCAACTACGGACAACAAGTCCAGTTGCTTTGTTTTTTTACTTTTTTTTTCAGAATGACCATGACCTGGATGACTGAGAATCTTCACCAGCACTTTGTGTGACACAAAACTCGCACTTTGGCTTTGGGGGAAACAAATTCCCACTTCTTTTCTGCAGCGTTGCTCGTAATTTTCCTTTTTTAACGACTGTAGAATGCAGTTGGTTAATCCGCCTTCATTTTTAACCATCCGGGCGAATATGCCTTGGTACCGCCTTGCTTCGTCCACGATCACACAGAAAGGCATAGACCTTCTGCGATCACCAGCTTCACAGTGTGGATTTGTTGCTGGCGCGTGCTTGTCGACGTGTTTTGTGTGCATTTGCATGCTTGGTGCCGGTCCATCTGTGCCGTCACCCCCTTCCCACCCACGTTACCAGATGACTCAGCTGGATGTCTGTCTGCATGTCTGACATGATGCAGGGCCGCCGGCCCCGACGGGACCGGTGGGTGGTCCCAGCCCAGCGTGGCTGAACAGCAGGTTGTTGCATCTCCAGCCCCGCCCCTCCCTTTTTCTCCCCATCCTCTGTAACTACTCCTCGGTTTTAACGTTTCATCCAACTGACAAGTGGATAAGGTGAAAAGGGGAAAATTGACAGGTATTAAAGCGCAGAATTGGACTTCTCAACGTCAAATACCACTGTCCCCGACGGCTGGCATGCATTTCAACACGAAAAGGCCAATTTCAAGCAAAGTGTTTTTTTATGCAGCGATAGTTGTCACTTTAAAAAAAAAATAAAGCTTTTTAGTTTGTTGTAGATCTGTGGGAAAAGCCGTAAAACTTGTTTCTGCAGGGATGCACCACATGACTGACTGGGGTTTAAATCCTGTGATCAAACAGACGTCAGTCCCAACACGCTGTTGTCTTTGGCCAAATTCAGAAGTTACCCGTTGTAAATGAAAATAAACACAAGGCTTTAACAGATGCAACAAGTGTTTAAAAGAATCACCAGTTTCTCTCTCAAAGCAGGCATGGAAGCTCCACTGCTGCCAAACACCAGTGTGGGGATCATCATTTTCCAATTTCCATCCAGAAAATATGATTTTAAAAAACACAGTTTTTAATGTTTTGTTTTTTAGAGGGGGGAGGGGAGGGGGGTCATTCTGGTTACTAAAATTGAAGCGCAATGGATGCAATGGTGTATAAGTTTACTTTAATAATAAATTGGATGTATCATGCAAAACTGTTTAGGCCCTAAATAAATTTTGTTGCTTGCTCTAAGATTCTCCAGGAGTGCAGAAAAGTTGACCGTAGTGTGTCCAGGTGCTGCGTAAATATCTTTATATTCTGTTTATGTCACATCTTTCAAGCCGTTCAGTTTCCTCTACTCTCTTCTGAACAATTACGTCTCAGTATTTGCTGTGGAGCTGCTAAACAAGGTCATGGACATCCAGCTAATCAGTTTCGTGAATCCTCCCTTTTTATTTCTCAGATAGATTTTTTTTTTTTTAGTCAAAGCTGAAGGATGCCATTGGTTGTTCACTACACCGTCCCCCAGCAGACTACAAATATGGCCGATCAGGGCGGAGTGGAACGCTCTGCAACCTGGTGGTGGCTGGTCGGGTGAAGTGCCTTCCTTAGATTTAAAGAGACAGCACCGAAACGAGTAGCTCTCAGACGCACCTCAGAGAAGGGGTAAATAGGGGGGGTAAACTAATGAGGAATGCAAACCAACGCATTGCAGTTGTACTTTATAGAGACCACCACTGAATGTTTTCAATGTGAAGAGGAAGAACTGAAAAGCATATGTCCCCTTTAAAGCAAATAGACAAGTTAAACCTAGGAGCTGTACAATAATGTGTACAACATTTAGAATAAAATAGAAATAAAAAGAGGAAGGGCAAAGACGCCGTGGATCATCCATGCCCAGATGCTTTGGGGTTCACCATCTCAAATAAAAAAAAAATCAGGAACCGCGGGTGGAAAGGTGCTCGTATGACTGTAGCTTGCTCAGTGAGACCAGCTACAGCATTGCAGTGAGTAAAGCTGTGCTGAAAATACAAAAAAAACAACAAAAAAAACTCAACAGTTTAGATGAAACTGGCAACGCTGGCAATGAAACTAATTGATCAGTTCACTGGCTGACAGCAGACATCCCTTCCCCAAAACTGGACTTACTAATCATCTTCAATGATTTCACTATTTTTACCCACAGGGCTGCAAGAAAGTAGTTACCACCTTAAACATTTCCAGTGTTTTGTTTTGTCGAAGATGACTAAAATAAAGTAATCCAGCATCTGGTAGCGCCACTAATTGTTATTGGAGGGTTTTCCACGATTGTTCAATATGATTTGGGTTTAATCTTTGACTAGGCCACTCCAAAGCCCTCGTTCTTTGTTTGTCCTTCATAGGTTGACTGGGTGCCATGCTCTGGCTCATTGTCACGCTGCGTAACTCAGGTGTGTTCGTGCTTAAGGTGGAAAACAAGCGGGCGGATATTCTCCTCCAGGATGTTCTAATAGAGAGCAAAAGTCAAATTTGCATCAATTATGACAAGTTGGTTTAGGTCCTGAAGCAGTAAAGCAGTCCCACATCATTACTCTACCCCTACCATGTTTATGTGTTGGTGCGATGTGCTTTTTCTCAAATGCTGTTTCATGCCTAATATAACCTAATAGTTCTACTTTTCGTTTCGTCAGTCGGCAGAATGTTTTCCCAAAGGTTTGTGCAACATCAAAATGTTTCTTACTTCCTTCAACACTGACCTTTACCGAGGCAAGTGAGTTCTGCAGTGCTGCAGATGTTCTTGAGTCATTTGTGACGACCTGAATCGTTCTGTGCGGAGGGGAAGGCCACCACTCCTGGGAAGGTTCTCCATTTGTGGGTACCGGCTCTTGTTATGGTTCTCTGGAAGCCCAAAGCCTTAGGAATTGTTTAGTAATACTTTCCAGACTGATAGATGTCATCAACTTTGTCTGGATTTAAATTAATTCAGATCGGGGCAGAATATGTTGCCTTTTGGACATACGTTTGCCTACTTCATGTTGTCAGACGGGTTCAACCGATGTGACTTCTTGATTCTGCAGGTCTGTGGTCAATCAGATTATCTTTGCATATTTCAGCAGCTCCTGGCATAACATGGCTTTCATCCATGTAGAAATGCTCATTTGAGTACCTTGCAGTGGTCTCTTAACTTATTTAATTTATTTCCTGACCCGATACTTGTTAAACCTCTCTCCTGTGACTTCATTTTGAATTATTTCAATGGGTTCTTCAGCTTTCATCCTGTAGAGGGTTGATGTTTGTATTTGGGGGTTATTCAGTGATTGAAAAAAAACAATATTGGATTTATTTTTTGTCATTGCAATCAGCACTGGGCGACTGGAACATCAGCCGCACACGCTGCCGTGAATCATTTCTCCTACCCTCCACTTCCTCTAGAAACACAGAATTTACTTCCTTGCATAAAAAAAAAATGTTTTCATCGTGTGCAGCGTCTCAGCTCTGCTCCCATCCGTCGAGCTCTTCTCCTCCATCAGGGCTGAGCCATCATGGATCTTTATGGGGCCTCGTGAGAACAAATAGCCCGTATCTAATCTGTTTCCTCTCCTGATGAGTTCTGACTACATGGCTGCAGATTTTCCACGGTAAAAACGGCTAAAATGCATCCTTCCCCTTTTCTGCAGCCCTGCTCCGTTTCCGTCCTGCTTCCCACACCTTTGTGTTCCTCTTCAACCTCGTTTTTTTTTCCTCCCGCGTCCTCCGCCTCTCTCTCTCTCTCTCTCTCTGCCACTCCTGTTCTCATCCCCAGCGCGCCTTTTGCCGAGCAGCCGAATGTTTACCTCATGTCAGCCTCATCATCTATTCTGACTGGGCCTCTGCTGGGAGGATTTGCTCCTCTCTTTCACATTTTATTTGTTCCCCTATTTGCTGTTTCCATTAAAGATGAAATTGAAATCTCCCGTGCCAACGCACAACAGACGCGGCGACTAACAGAGACACAAACCGAGCTGTGCCTCGGCGTGTGAAAGAGCACACACCTCTCTTGTCCTACTTTTTTCTGGCTTCGCCTTCTTCTCATCCTCCAGCAGCCGACTTCTCCTCCTTCTATAGTCGTCGCGGGTGCAAAAGGAGACGCTTTTGTCTTGTTTTTGTGCACCATGATTTGTTTTTTTTTTTTTTTTTTTTTTGCTTCATCAAGGGAACTGACTCTTCCCCTTTCTGAGTCTGCCACCGTTCAGCATATATAAAAACCTACTTTTCTCAGGTACTTGCAGTGCTGGTGAGAGCTTTTACATCCACTCCTCTGCAGCATGAATTTCCCTGATAGTGTCGGTTGGGTTTAAGGTCTGTTTTGAACTCTCCTTTATCCTTTATCCTGTATTCAGTAGTCAGTAGAAGGAGGTAAATCAAGTAGATTCCTACGCCGTCTGGAAATGTAAGTAATTACATCTCGGTGTTCAGATTTAGATAAGTTCGGAAGCGAAACATTAAAGTTTTTGAAAAACAATTCCTTCCAGACTTTATTCCATAAATAAAGTTTTTAGGGTCTTAAAACATTCGGGGCTTTAGCCTGCGCTCAAGATAATTTAATATTCCCCAGACAGCAGCCGTCTTTATAAGTAATTTAACATTAAAATGGTAGACATGTACTGGTTTCCTGCCTTAGCTGGGCTTTGATGGAATGGCTGTGAATGAAGGTTTGCAGCAGCTTTCCATGGGTCTAATAGTTTATACGTAAACAAGATGAAGGAGGAAGAGAGAGAGAGTTTGCGAAAAAATTAAGAAAACGTTTCACAGAAGGAGACGGCGACATTTAGGAAAAACCTAATTCTAAATTTCAGCTTCTTCCGTTTTTTTACTCAGAGAAACTTTGTTCACAGCGGGTCAAATAAATGTAGCATAGAGCCTCATCCTGGACCATTCCCGGACCCTTTGAGTATTAATATTCAAGTTATTAAGAACTGCCTATACAAAATGCTGTGTAGACTGTTCATGCTTTTGTTTCTTTTACCTGTTTAAACAGAACCGCCTTGGCTCGCCTTCAGTCCAGCCAGAAAGCTGCAGCGAGGCTGTTGACTAAGAGGAGCAAACATGACTTCTGCTCTGGCTCCTTGTGCACTTTAGATGCTAAAATCTTGATTTTAACCTTTGGGGCATTCATGGCCTGGGCCCTGAATGCATCCTGGACGTTTTGCAACCTCAAACTCCACGTAGGTCTCCGACTGGTACCACCAACGTGTGGAGCCCGAGCTTTTCAGACGGCGGCTTCGAGGCTCTGGAACGTTCTCCCACTGTCCCCACGCCGCACAGACTCCTTTAGGAAACAACTAAAGACATTCAGATGGGCTCGCTGTTTTAAACACCTTGTTCTCTGCGCAGCACTTTGTGACGTTTGCCGGCAAACGGTGTCACAGAAGTCAAATCTTAGACTAAAACTGCGTCCTTGTTTAATTAGTTGGATTTCTATAATTATATAAATATTACACGTATCATTCAGAAAAATAAAATGGTTAACACTTGTCATGATATTTTTCTAGGATGAACCCAGACACAGCACACACACACACAGAGCTAGTTCTTAGAAGAGAGTTTATTGAACAGGGTGGATGATGGATGACGAAAAGAACCTGAGTCTCTTAACTGACGGAGATGTAGGGTGCAGAAGCTGGCCGGCAAGAGGAGTGCAGAGAGACTGACTGGGAGGAACTCTGGAGCCGAAGACTTGAGACCAGGACGGGGCATCTGAGCCGAGGACTTGAGACCAGAACATCAGAGCCGAGGACTTGAGACCAGAACATCAGAGCCGAGGACTTGAGACCGGAACAGCTCTCCAGGAGTTGAGAACATGAATGGGAACAGAGCTGAGCTGGATCTAGGCAGTGACTGGAACAAAAACAAGCTGAAGGAAAGTCTTCTGGCTGACTGGAACAAAAAACTGAGCTGACAAAGGATTCTGGCAGAGACTGAGCGGGAGTGAACACTATGGACCGGCAACGAGAACAGGATGAGGTGAGTCTTATAAAGAGGTGAACACAGGTGGCAACAGATCAGGGGTAATTGCAGCCTGACAGGTGACGGGAATGAAAACTAATAGTGTCCACAGGTGTGACTAAAGCTGAGCGAGGGAGAGCTGAGTGAACTACAAAATAACAAAGAAGCCAGACAAAACTTAAACCGTGACAACACTTGAGATTTTTTATTTGTTTTTCGTGTCCTATCCAGCAATGTGGCAATAAGAATTGTCCTAATGCCAAAAAGAGCCCAACAAATTTTACCTTCACAAGTGGAGCCTTACCGCTTTCACTATAGTGCTCCGCTTGATTTATACATTCAAGTAGCTTTATTATAATCTATGCAGGGAATATTTCATTTTAAATGGACACTCAAACAAGAGGCAAGAGGAGGAAAAAAAGGAGAAAAGGTGTAAAGAGAACGATACAACATCCTCAGTCTGCTTCCTCACCTGCAAAGAGTACATTTGAGATTAAATGCAACAATGTATTTCTTATTCATATTTCCTCTTTGAGTAACCCAGAGCTGCATGTTTAGAATCGGCACAGAAAATATGGAGGAGAAGAGAGCACTCTGTCCTCCCAGCGCCAGCAGATGCGTTTATATGTCTCCGGTTTATTGGGCAACACTGCTTGTTACGGCTCTAGTTTGTTTTGGCTGTATTTTCCATGCGGGGTGCGGTGGTCGGCTTGATGGCTGCTGCTTATCAAGAGCTGCCACACGTGCTGCTCTCTCTCCCCCCATAGATATCCATTTGTTTGGTTTGTCTCTTAGGGTTTAGGTTTGCTTTGCTTGGATTGGTTATTGGGCTAGTGCTGGGGTTAACCTGAAATATGACTTTTATTTCTAGGTATTCCCTTTTTTTTTTTTTACTTAATAAATTATATTTTTCTTGTCTAAAGCTGAAATCCTTGCATGGTCTCCCTTTACCTTAACCCACCGTACGAGCCTGATGGACCTAACACCGTCATGTAGAATCGGACCGGCAACACCGATGAGAAGCATTCTGGTGATCTGAAGGACCTCTTAATCTACTTAGCTGCTTTAGGAGTAAATGCTTTGATTTTTGCTGAACTAAGGACTGGATCTTTTTCACATCATGATGCAAATCCGGCTAGAGGCTCCCAGAGAGGGTTCCCTACTGTTTTCCATCATAGCCAGAGCTTTTCAGTCTACATGTGGCTCAGGTGAAAGTCTATGTTCTTCTTGATGACCCTGCCGATGCTTTTAGGAGTAAATCTCCACCTCTTGTCTTGCTGGGTGAAGTAATGAGCTGTATCTTATATTCAGCCCATTGTGAGTCAGTATTCGGAACGGGAAGATTGTAAGTTATAGCTAAAACACAATCCTGGCCCCTGTTGTCTGCTGTTCCACATTCTGGTGGCCCTCCACCGCTGAATGGGCTGAAAAGGACTGACCGATGTGCCGCGATCTGCTGATGCAACGGAAGTGGCGAAATGTTTGACTTTGTAACATGTTCATTAAGAGACTGTTTGGTTAAAACACGTTAGCAGGCGTCTTGTTTGATTGCTACAAGCTAAAGTTAGCTAAAGTGAGCCGTTTTATTTTCATGGTGGAAGCTACGAATCAGAGGCAAGCTTCAGTGTCAATACCTGTGAACTGATGTTAAGGCAAGGCAAATTTCCTTGTATAGCACATTTCAGCACAAGGACAGCGCAAAGTGCTTTACCCGATTAAAATATTGGAAAAATAAAAAACAGAATAGAAGCAAGTTGGCATAAAATGTAAACAAAGTAGAACATGGGAAAATGGAAATTAAGAGCAAATATTAATGGTTTAAAAAAGAGTTGGACTACAAAGTTGAACTAATAATGTTTCAGTAAACAGTTTAACTAGAACAGCCATAGGCAATCCTGAACAAATGTGTTTTTAATCTTGATTTAAAGAAATTCATGATTTCAGCATTTTTACAGTTTTCTGGAAGTTTGTTCCAGATAAGTGGAGCATAGGAACTAAGTGCTGCTTCTCCGTGTTTGGTTCTGATTCTGGTTCTGCAGAGCAGGCTGGAGCCAGAAGACCTGAGTGGTCTGGAGGGTTGATGCACTGATAACAAGTCTGTGATGTATTTAGGTGCTAAGCCAGTCAGGGATTTATAGACTAACAGAAGTATTTTAAAGTCTATTCTCTGAGATACAGGGAGCCAGTGTAAGGACTTTAGAACTGGGGTGATGTGCTCTACTTTCTTAGTCTTAGTGAGGACGCGGGCAGCAGCGTTCTGGATCAGCTGCAGCTGTCTGACCCACTTTTTAGGCAGACCTGTAAAAACACCGTTGCAGTAATCAATTCTACTAAATATAAACGCATGGATTAGTTTTTCCAGATCCTGCTGAGACATCAGTCCTTTAATCCTGGAAATATTCTTCATTTAAAAAAAAAAGCCTGGCTTAGTAATTGTCTTTTGATGCTTTTGGAGGTTCAGGTCTGAGACAATCAATACACCCAGATTTTGGGCCTGATTAGTGGTTTCTAGCCGAAGCTGTGCGCAAACTTTTGATCTCTCCTCTATCGGCCTAAAAATTCTGACTTTATGTTAGAACAGCCTTATCATTTCACCCGCCGAACGATTGTTGGACAGTAGTTTTTTTCCTATGAGGGGGCCAAGGAGAGGCCACATGAGATGAAAATAAAATAAAAAGCTTTCAATACAAGAAAATATCTTTTTGCTCTTTATCAGGCCCATCATTATTTATAGTTTGCCTCGTCTCCTAGCATAAAAAAGCCAAAGGTTTTATAAATTTAAATGTAATTTCATGTGGACTTGTCAGCTGTGAACTGAAAGAATCTCTGCTTAGTTATTCTGTCATTTAACATTCTTTTCTTGGTTACTTTACATAGAAATAAGTGCTACTAGTAAAAACAGGAATGCTGCATCCCTGTTTTAAATAACTGTAAAAGATAAGGTGAGGTTTTTCACCTTCTAAGTATTAAGATATTTCACAAAACAACCTGTCACTTTCCTGCTGTTACAGGAACAGCAAAACAAAACTTGGAATGAAATGGTAATGAACAATATTTTTTGCCGCCAATTATACATTCTCCAGAAAACATTTGGCAGATTAAATGTCTCTAATAATTTTACTCAGATACAGTAGCTACAGTGTAACTCCACAAGTGGAGTCATGTTGAACATGTGTAGTTGTAGTCTATCAGCTGCATGTTTTGCTTCAGGCATTGAGGAGATTTTAGCTTTGTCTTTCCACCCTTTATTGCTCTAAAAGTCAGTTTGCACTGTGCCCGTAGGATTGGTTAACCTTTAAACTTGTCTAAACCCTCAGAGAAAAAAAAAGGTGATTCTGAGATTCAAATTTTCTTTACATTACAGTTTTTCCACATATTTGAGCATCACCAAAGGGCCCAATTAAAAAAAAACATATAAAGAGAGTCTTTTTGATTAAGATGTGTTGACTTTCGAGGCTGTTGGACTGTGAGCTCAAGGTTAAGGAACCAGAGAGGGTATTCCACGTACCCTGAGTGGTTGTTTCAGTTTGTGTCATTTGAAGTCATATTGGGAGTTCACCTCCTCCATCAGCAATATATCACCATCAATATCTCAGAATTTTTCCTATTTTGTACCGTTATCTATAACCCAAGAGGGCTCTGTGTGAAAATCCTATTTGATCTGCAGTTTCTGAAGTACTCAGACCAGCCCGTCTGGCGCCAAAAACCTTTCCATGTTAGAAATCATTTGAATTCCCTTTCTTCCCCTTTCTGAGGTTCATTTTTGTCAATTACAAAAGTCCCCGAATTAATGACTTTCATCCTTCAGGAAGTGTACGTAAACTTCCCAGAGGAAGCATAGGAGAAGACTCTACCCTCCCCAAAGTCTCTGCGCCTTTCTCACGACGCTGAAAACCTTCAGAGAGGTCGTGGGCAGTGTTTGGAGGGCTGCAGGAGAAAACAAAAGCAGCACTTTGCAGGTTAATGAGGCCATGAAGACGCTTTGTGTTGTGCTTCATCAGTATTCAGAGGAGGTCCCCCACCCGTGCTCTCCCAATATTATGCCAGTCATTTAGGTCGGCCACATTACGGCGCCTATGTGAAGGACACACACACACACACACAGATGCAAACAGAAGATGGGAGAATTTTCAGCCAATTTAATAGAAATACATTCTCATCAACGGCTCACCTCCTCATCCTCTCTAATCATTAGCTCTGTCCCTCACTCACTGTCTTTTTCGTTTCCTTTTGCAAACATCCATCTCTTGCTACCTGACCCATTTCGTCTCTCTCTATTCCCCACATTCTGCTCCTTCAATTAAGATAAAGTGGCTCGTCCTATACAAATTACATTAACATCTCTAATGGCTGCCGCCAGTTATTGGTTTGTCATTAGGACCCCACTCAGTTCAGCACAGGCCAGCTTCCAGAGCTCAGTGAGGGGTTTAAGAGAAGCAGATCCTAGCTGCAGGCAAGGGCCTTGGCAGTTTATACTCAATCAGCTAGTAGAGAAAAGGAAAGCTGACTCAAACGTCCAGGTTGAGTGAGCGGGGGCCAGGTCCGTCTCCACTGTCCTCTGGTGCCATTTTCTCATTACATGATTAACTTTGCTTTGTTAGTGGTTAGTTAGGCCATGTCTCCGATTCTTTATGCTTGGTATGCTAAGGGTTAAGGTTGATTTGGAAGAGCTATTTGTAAGTTGTTGTTGTTTTTTAAATGAATCTTTACAGTGATTACTGTCAAACGAAAATACTGCCACAATTAAATCAAGATTCTTCATTGTCGCCGCGTGTTACTGTGGTGAAATTCCTTTCAGGACACACTCCAGCTTAGAGTACACACAACAACAACAACAACAGACAATATACACATGTACAGCTTTTTTTTCACATTAGGGCGCTAAAGATGAAAAAAACGTTTATGTCAGAGTCCGAGGGCTTTGATATCAGTCCCTTCGCAAGTGATAGATTAGTTTAGTCCGTCCTTTGTGACTCACAAGTAATGATGTTATAAGTTACTTTTGTGCAATGATTTAAGGCTTCATTTACATCCATCCATTCCTTTTCTAACATCTTTTCCTTGTGGGGACACGAGGGGTGCTGGTGCCTATCTCCAGCTGTCAATGGGCGAGAGGCAGGGTACACCCTGGACAGGTCCCCCATCTATCGCAGGGCAACACAGAGACAAACCGGACAAACAACCATTCACACACACACTCACACCTAAGGAGAATTTAGAGAGGCTTCTTAACCTAACAGTCATGTTTTTGGACTGTGGGAGGACATTTACAGAAATGTGTAATTGATTGATATTCCTGAGAGAAGAGTGTGCAAATAGGCAACAAATGTACAGTGACTGTAACATATGATGGACATTAACATATTTGACGTTAGATGGATTGTAATATATGGTTGTAACGTATGATGAACAGTTGACAGACAACCTCTCATCAGGGGTCTATCGCCCTCTGCTGAGAAACCGCGGCACTAACAGTGGAGTGATTTTAACGTATATATGTTGGACCACTGTCTCCCAACAAGGAGCGATGGCCCTCACAGCTCTTGGAAAGAAGCTGTTTCTAAGTTTATTCGTTTTGGATTTGATGCTTCTGAAGTGTTTACCTGATGGGAAAGGGGCAAACGGTGCATTGCCTGGGTGGGCGGGACCAGTGGAGATGCGTCTGGACCTGCTTTGGACTCGTTCTGCATAGATCGAGTCCAAATCATGTAAACAGCATCCCACAATCCCCTGCTCTGTTCTCACTACCTGTGTTAAGTCCTTCCTCTCCTGTACTGTGCAGCTACCATACCATACAGTTATGCCGAGACATAAAACACTCTCTATGGTAGCTCTGTAGAAGTTCTTTAGCAGCTTAGTGGGAAGTCCCACTAAGAAGAAGAAGAGTCGTTGTTGGACCTTCTTCACCAGGTGGGAGGTGTTCACAGTCCAGGAGAGGTCTGAGGAGATGTGAACGCCCAGGAATCTAATGCTGTCCACACGCTCCACCACCTCCCCCTGTATGTAGAGAGGAGCGTCTTCAGTCCTCCTGGAGCTCCTGTAGTCTATTATTACCTCCTTGGTCTTACTAGTGTTCAGGATCAGGTTGTTCCCGGAGCACCACTGTGTCAGATTGCTGACCTCCTCCCGTGAGTAGTGGGTCTCATCATTGTTGTAGATGAGATCCACCACAGTGGTAACGTCCACAAACTTCACCACTGTGTTTGTGGGGTGGACAGCAGAGCAGTCCTGGGTGAACAGGGTGAAGAGAGCAGGGCTGAGGACACAACCCTGCGGCGTTTCTGTGTAGAGGATCAATGGGGCAGATGTGCATTTAGCTATCCTCACCACCTGCGGCTTATTGGTGAGGAAGTACGTGATCCAGGAACAGAGCAAAAATAGGGGACGACATGCTGCAATGTTCTCAATCTTTCGAAGGCGACCCAGAACCGCTGTGTCAAGGTCTATAGCCTCTGGGTGCCCGCTGCTACCCCATGCAACGCCCCTGTACCCAAACTCTAACTTCCTGCCTTTAACTTCCAGATGTTGCTCGAATATTTTCACATAATGTTCTTCACCCCTGATGCCTTCTACTTTGTGAAGTGCACACGTGTTACCTGCAGCAACACGCCTCCAGAACATGATGCCGCTACCTCTGTACTTCAGTCATAATGGTGCCCCTGGGCTTGGAGCTTCTCCAATGAACATCACAGTCCAAGACTTTAGCTTTTGTTGCATCAGACCACAGGGCATGTCTCCAATTAAAGATGGTGTCCTTGCATGAATTGAGGAACTGTAACCTGCCATTTTACTTTTCTTTTTGAGTAATGGCTTCTTCCTCACCGAGTGGCTTTTCAGACCATGTTGGGCTGACATAAGATTCATTGCACTGTGGAAGACAACACTTTCTTACTAGGGTCAGCGTACATCTTCTCAACGTCTTCTGCTTTTAGTACTGGCGTTGATGAGCCCATTTGCACCAAAATACATTAATCACTGGGTTATAGAACCTGTCTCCATATTGAAGAGTATGAAGCTTGTTATTTCCATGGTGTTTATACATGCATTTAACTGAAAACATGAAGGTGACCCCTTCAGGCATCCTGAACAGCTGTTACCCCAGGATTAGCCAGTCCTGTGGGGGTCCACGGCTGTTTTTAACAAATTCCCCATGTCTTACAGAGAAGTAGTATGTTTTAGAAACTGCCTTAAAATACATTTATGGTTATCTGATGTAAAATGGAGCTGAATAATACCAGAAACTCCCAAAGCTATGAGATTATCTAGGGTTTCCTAAATATTCTAAAGGCCTTCTTCAACTTCATGGTTTGAAATAAAAAATATATATATATATCTTTAAAAAACATAATTGTACCATTTAACAGTAATATTTCGGTTAAATATGGGGAACATTTGGTCTGATTTAATGTCAGACAGTGTGGTGTGTGTGTGTGTGTGGGGGGGGGGGGGGGGCTCTGAATAATTCAGTCATGTAGAGTTCCTAGACACACATAACATATTAAATATAATCTGGATCTGTAGATCTTTCTAAAAAGCATCCTGTTACAAAAACACAATCTGTTCCCATTTCCTTAACGATGATCCTGTTTGGCACCAGGTGACGGGTGGGGTTATGATATATGTTCCTATCCTGGAATGACTTTTGTTGCTATTGAGGACTTTGAAAAAAAAAAGAGTTAAATGCCTATATGTGTTAATTTCAGTCACTTTTAAAGATTATTAAAAAGTCTGGCTTTGTAAAAGGAAAATATGAAAAAACAAAACAAAAAAAAAAAACAACAGACGGAGACCTGTCAGGTTAAACCTCCAGCTTTAAAACTATTTGGTCTTTGACAGGAAAATATTTCCATTATGACTTTGGGTTTTGATGCCCTGCCCTCCTGCAAGGAGTGAAAGAGCTCTGTGAACATCAGTGGCTCAAACCCTAAAAAGTCAAAAAGATGAGAACGAAGTCAGTCGTGTCTTTTCCTATACAGCAGTTATATAAAAAAAATAATTCAAAGATGAACTTTGAAAGACCCTCAGAAAGTCTGAAGGACTATTGATCGGGATCACTTTAAAAGCTTACAAGAAGGTTCTGCTCCTCAGAAGCAAAACATAAATTAAACTTTTTTTTTTTCCAGAAACCTGGCCACTTTGTTGCTTTTCTTAACGCAAAACTGCTCAACATCCCTTCTGGATTTCTATATAATGGAACCACCAGAAATGAGTTCAGCTCTACAGTAGCTCTGGCTGGGTATCCAGGGTTGATGTCCAATTGGAAGGAGAACTTCTCCCCTTTGTCCAGTATTTTGCAATGGCTAAAGAGCCGTTTTGATTGTGTTACCCCGAACAATTTTCCTCAACACTTATTTTTCCAGAACTTTCCCATACGCGTATTATTATTATCTTTATTTTCCTTGGGTAAAGATTTCCCCTGTGGTCCAAACGGGGTCCAAATGCTGAGAAGATAACTTCTCCCACCGAGGAGTGCCGTAGAGAGGCTGCCATCAGAAGAACTAAAGTAAAATTCTGGAGTAAAATTAAACTCATTCTGTCAGTGTCATTACACTTATGGTATGTAAAATTGAGAAAATCCACATGGAGATATAGTAATCAACTTTTAAAGGGATCTTGTCGATGTGAGCTTCTGTGTGCTTGTAAAAACAGGAGAGGCCAGGCGGCTGCATTAAAACCTAGGGTTCTGATAGAAAGCTTATCATCTCACTGCTTTTACTCTCTTAAACTCAATCACTTCAAACTTAAAGGAAGTGTGCAAAATTCACTGAAATAAAAAAAAACAACAACTGAGGTTTGGTCCAATGGGGATCTTTATCAGCACACACACCAAGCAGCAGGAGCCGATCCACGTGGCTGATTGGATCTAGAATGTTTATTGTCATTCTGTGTTGCCACAATGACATTTCTGATGAGGCAGACACCGGCTCAGGATTTATTTTATTTTAAACGTTGGTTTTCCGCCTTAAAACCTTGCAATACCACTTTGAAGGATTTACTCTTATTTCACCACAGAATGCTTTACGCAGGTGAAAACTTAAAACAATACATCCATCCATTGTCTAAACTCTTTCGCCAAGGAACCGGCCCACTTTAGACCAGTCACCCTGACCTTCCATCTGATGAAGACCATGGAGCGCCTCATCCTTGCACACCTACGCCTCTGAGGAGGCTGAGGTCCTTTGGAGTGAGCAGGCCTCTGCTTAAAACTTTCTATGACTCTGTGGTGGCCTCAGCCCTCCTCTACGCTGTCATCTACTGGGCCCCTGGCAGGGCAGAGCGGGACAGAAAGAGGCTGAATAAGCTGGTGAGGAAGGCCACTTCTGTCCTGGGCTGCACTCTGGACTCTGTGGAGGAAGTAGCTGAGAGGAGGGTGTTGTCCAAGCTCACATCCATCATGGACAACACCTTCCACCCCCTGCACCAGACTGTAGAGGAGCTGAGCAGCTCCTTTAGTGACAGACTTAGACATCCTGTCTGTAAAAAGGAGCGCTACCGCAGGTCATTCATTCCTGCTGCTATCAGACTTATACAATGCTGCATTGTAACTGTAATATATTGTGCAATAACTAATGTGCAATTACTATTTAATACCTGCTACCACTTTAACGTACAACGTCAAATCCATATGCATATAAGTCACCTTAAATGTACATAAGTCATCTTAAATCTCTGCTTTATTTCTTCTTTTTTTTTTCTCAATCCACTGTATATATGTGGACGCACTGTATGTACATCATGCACCTTTTCCTCCTTTTGGCACCTTCTTTTGATTACTGAGCCGATGTGACAAGTGAATTTATCCACTGTGAGATCAATAAAGTCTATCTTATCTTATCTTATCTTAAACCCGCTCATTCCTGCAGGGTCGCGGAGGCGCTGGTGTATATCACCAGCAAGTTGTTGGGCGAGAGGCAGAATCAGCCTCCACCGGTATTATATAATACAGCTGAACTTCATTTAAGATGTTAGCTGTGGATATTTAAGCAATTATGTAAAACATCATCCAACTCCAAGCTATTAAGCAATCTCCCTTCTCAACAATCCACCGTAAACTTCCTGATAGATGGACGAAGTGCTTCCTCCCTGCCCGGGCCTTTTTTTTTTCTTCTGCTGCGTCTTCACAACTAACAATCCTCTCAGGCCTTCGCAGAACACTTTGGTTTACACTGAGAGTAAAAAGAAAACAACGGTGGACTCTGGTTACCAGTTAGATGCACAGGCACCCCGCACTTTTCAGAATCTTCATTGGTGGAGGAGCTCAAGATTGGCGATGGTTACGACTGTTTTATTCTCACAGCACATCAGTTGATCTCCTTGTGTTGGAACCATGTATGACAGTGTCGTCTCTATAAAAATGAAATTGCATTATAAACAGCTAAAATCCATGAGTTTGGAGCTGCATAAAATTCCAATAAAACGCATACTTTATCACGGTAGCTTCATTAAACGTTGCAACCTCAGTTCATCATCTGATTAGGAGATTTTTTTTTTTTTTTGAAAATGGCAGTAAATCTACCCTAAAGAAAAACAAACTCCTTCTGGAGCCTATTTATATCTGAAATGATGATCTTTGTTTTGCACAGCTGCCTTAGTTTATCCCTAATCTTAATAATACCATTTCTATAATGGCTGTGTGAACAGTCTCCAGCTCTTTATGCTGCTTCTGAAAAACTGCCTCATCACTGCCTCTTTGTTTGACTTTGTTGTGAAGCTTTTTCTATGAAACACGGAGCCAAACTAGCTTCAAGTCCACAGCCTCGAGCTAAATTTCCCTTCTTTCTTTTTTTTTCTCCCTCTTTTTTAATTATGATTCCAAGCCTGAACTTTAAAAAAGAAAAACTGAGAACATTTCCCCTAATTATAATTTGGACTGTTGAATGGATCGGATGGTAGGTTTTTGGTTACATATTCCACCAAAAAAAAAAAAAAAAAAAAGCATTTAAATGAACATGAAAGTAATTAACTGGCTGCTGTTGAAAAGGCGCAGTGTAAAACGGCTTGTTTTTTTTTTTTTTTTTTTTTTTCAAGTCATCCTCATTAATCCACTGATTCTGACTTAGATCCAAGTGTTTTTATACCATCATACTTGGCTGCAATGTTTCACGAGCTTAATGTCTTTAATCTTGTGCAGCAGTAGTGTGTTTCTAGGCGAGCGATTTGATTTAGCAAATTAGCGGTGTGATAACTAATTTATTAGAGCAAAATTATAGGCTACTTTGTGTACTTTTTGGAGCGAACGACACCCAGAGATGATGCTTGGGGGTGACCCCTTTGTTGACGCCGGGCCAAATCCAGCTGCTGCTAACCCAGATGGGCTTAGCTCTGGATTCAAACACAAGCGGCACATGTTATGCAGCTGGAGCTCCTCGTTCTGTGAATCATAGCTTTAGCAGTTTTAAATGAGTCACGGAGCAGTCTGGTGTCACAGCAACCAATCTGAAAACAGCCAATGAAGATGAATATTCTGATTTGTGCTAATGTGTTATGCGTTTTTATTATTTGGACCTTTGTGTTTCTTGCCGATGATATTTCTCACCCAGGGAGCTAGAAGAACACTGTTTTACTTGTTTGTCTCTTCTGGAGGGATCTGAGTCACTGATTGGACTAACCATATAACTCGTTTTTCGCCCCAAGTGTATCTCAGACCTCTACCTCTGTGTCATACTTAATACTTTCCTCAAAAACTGTGTCTGTGTTGATTAAATATAAATACTTTTTTTTTACACTTTCTGATTAAAAATGTAATGCATGGTAAATAAAAAATGGATATAGTTCTGGTCATGATGACTAAATCACTGCAAAAGCTTATTGTACTAATTCTGAGACAATATATATAGCTGAGAGAATTATGTTTAAAAAACTGAATTAAAAGGATCCTATAGATAGCTAAATAAAGATTTTTCAGACATTTATTACCTGTCTTTCAAGGTTTTAAGTAAATCTCATTACCTGTCGCCCCTAAGTTAACAACCAAGCCAATCGACCCATGTCGCGTTCCACGAAAGGTTTACAGTTCGAACAATAATGCAAGCCCTTCAAGGAGCAACAGTGTTCAGGCTTCCAGCTAACACAGACGTGTCTAAATTGAAGCCCAGGGCCATTTGTGGCCCCTGTTCTGATTTTGTGCAGCCCCCCTGCATTTGAAGAAATAGTTGGTCCACTAGAACGGGTGGCTGGTGCAGATGGACAATTTTATTTTTAATTTTAGATAAAAAATTGTTACAGACAGGTGAAAATCTTACAATTGAAAACAGAATGACCACCTTTTTTCATTCTGTTTAATTTCGTGGTAAATTTAGCCAGTGACTTTTACTCAAATGTAGGCTTTTGTGCATTAAAATCTGCTTTGAGTTAATTTATTAAAATCGGCAAACTACAGTAAGTGTTTTCAAAGAAATACTGACTTAAATCCAGTTCTTTTGTCGCTAGAAAACAAAAATAATTCACTTTTTTCCCCCAGTTGAGCCTAAAATAACTTTCAAACTCGATGACCGTCTTTAAGAAAACCAAATGAGAAACACTTTTTTTAAACTCTGACTTACACAACCATTTCCAGCAGAAAATTTCACAAATTTGTTAAAACGATCATATTTTTTTAAAACAGGTTAAAAAATCACAACACAATCGATTGTTTTTTATTTATTCATTTAATTGTTTGGCTCTCGGGTTCTTTAGACTTGACAGGCCCAACTATATATTATCATGTTTATTTTCCGCTTTTTAATCCAGGCGGGATCACCGACGGCTTTGCTCAGGCAAGATTAATTTGCAACGTCGAAACCAAATGTGGTTGCTCTCCATTCGGCTCTCTCTGCTCTGACTGACTCCAAGCAGCCGCGGCGGGGTTTCTTAAATCAAAATTCGTACTAGCAACAGTGACATTACAGCTAGTCAAAATTACGTCATAGATAGCTAGAATGGTAATCATGAAAGATTAAACTTACTGATTAAATGTTGAATGGCTTGCCATATTTCCACAGGGGCAGAGCTACTGACTGCTGCTTCTCCAAATTAAAATTACGTCACAAACACTTTTGAACCAAGGGCGATACAGACTCGAAATTCAATGCAATACCACCGTTTAACCCTAGGAGGGCGCCATACTGACAATTTCAGACACAAAACAGGATTTCCTTTCATTTAATTTGTCAAAATAATGACCAGGATATGTAGACAGCACTATAAAACAACAATGTTAACAGTTTATTGGCAAAAAAATTGTTGATTTGGGGGTTAGTTACCCTTTAAAGAGGTACTGTCAAAGCACTCATGTCTGATATTAATGAATATTATGTTGATTATAACAAATATTCAGTACAATGTCCAAATTTTATTCAGGTGCTTGTGGTAATAGTAGATTTTTTTTTTTTTTAAACAGCTGTTTTTCTGTGTAGTATGGTTTTAGTTTTGGATGTTTGCTTAATTATAATAATGAAACAGGTGTTTTTTGTTGAAAAAGGATCATCCTGTCAGCATCTCACAGCTCATGCCCACTTCACTCATTCTGACTTCATTTGAAAGAACGATGAGCTGTGCCAAGACATAATATTAGGAAGATTATTGATTTAAATTGCCTCAGACAATTCGTCGCACTCAGAGTATATATATATATAGATAAGACTAAAAATTCAGCCAGGGCTAAACTACACTGCAGCAGGACTCAAAAAAAAAAAAAAAAAAAAAATAGAGAGAAGGAAGCAAAATTGAGGAGGTGAACATTTATTTTGTTCATTTGCTGCCTGGCTTGTCAATCTACTCGGTGAGGTTTTTTTTAAAGTAGCTGAGGAAGATCTGCAGAGAGCCCCGTCTGTATTAAACATGGGTGTATTCGCCTTGTGGTTAATGTCAAGTGTGGCTAAGGTACCTGGGTCTCCGAGGGGTTGCCGAGCGAGAGCACTGTTGATGTGATTAAAATGTTGGAGAACAGCCAGAGGGTGATGGCTGGCACAGATTCTGCTCTGTCACCTCCTCCTCCATTTCACCCTCCATCCCTCTCCTCTCAGTGCCAGCTGTCAGTTATGTCAGTCAGTTTGCTAATGATGCTCCTACAGAGCTCAGAGCGCACTGATACATCTGTCATGCCCAAATATCTCTCTGTTCGCATGTAAACAGTCCTCAAATGGCCTAGTTCTGTATAATTCTGGATTTTTTTTGGGGGTGGGGGTTTTAACGCCGGGTTAAGAAAATGTATTATTCATAAACGCTCTCTATTCATTACACCACCGCTGGTCAACATCCAAGAGCATTTTCACACTTTACTTCTTCCGTGAGCCTCAGTGTTGGTGACAAAATAATGCCTAGACCGAATATTTTAGCTTAGTACTCTCGCTCGCGGTCCATTAAAAGTGGGTGCTGTCACTGAGGTGCCATTTTTCTTTTTCGGGGGATGTTATCAGTCCTGTCAAACGTGCAAATCATATAGTTCACAGTCGAGCAGTGCCTCAGCCAACACGACGGGTCAACAAATTTACACCTCGACTACTTAGACTTCAACACAAATCTTCAGACCGCTTCCTTAATGAAGAGTTTCAGACGTACTTTAGATAATACATCTCAAGCACCTATTCTCAGGGTTCTTAATATTCAGAACACTATTCAGATAGGACTCAAGATCTACAGGACTGTCTCAGAAAATTAGAATATTGTGATAAAGTTCTTTATTTTCTGTAATGCAATTCAAAAAACATGAAATGTCATACATTCTGGATTCATTACAAATCAACTGAAATATCGCAAGCCTTTTATTGTTTTAATATCGCTGATTATGGCGTACAGCTTAAGAAACCCAAATATCCTATCTCAAAATATTAGAATATCGTGAAAAAGTATACTAGTAGGCTATTCAACTAATCACTTGAATCGTCTAATTAACTCGAAACACTGCAGGGTTTCCTGAGCCTTGAAAAACACTCAGCTTGGTTCAGTAAACTAAATCACAAGTATGGTAGTGGTTAAGAGACGACATAAGATTCTCACAGTAACTGGTGTACTGACCATGGCATTACTGTCCTTGATTGGCCTGCCAATTCCCCTGACCTGAACCCCATAGAGAATTTGTGGGGTATTGTGAAGAAGAAGCTGAAAGACACCAGAGTCCAACAATGCAAATGAGCTAAAGGCCGCTATTGAAGCATCCTGGGCATCCATAACACCTCAGCAATGCCACAGGCTGATTGCCTCCATGCCACGCCGCATTGATGCAGTAATCTGTGCAAAAGGATTCCCAACCAAGTACTGAGTGCATTAATGGACATTTTCAAATGTTTGATTTTGTTTTGCTGTTATAATTTTTTTTTTTTTACTTGGTCTGAGGAAATATTCTAATATTTTGAGATAGGATTTTTGAGTTTTCTTCAGCTGTACGCCATAATCAGCGAAATTAAAACAATAAAAGGCTTGCGATATTTCAGTTGATTTGTAATGAATCCAGAATGTATGACATTTCATGTTTTTTGAATTGCATTACAGAAAATAAAGAACTTTATCACAATATTCAAATTTTTTTGAGACAGTCCTGTATATAGAGGGCTTTGTTCGAGCAGACAATGTTTTTGTTACCATTTGCTTGGCTCCAACGAACTTAATGATGTTTTTTTGTTTTTTTTGTCAGCAATTGTGAGAAAAACTGTGAAGTTAGCAGCTACAATCACCTTAAAAAAGAGGGAACAAAACACAGACTAAACTGTAGACGGCAGGAAAAAAAGTGGCGAGAAAGTCCCCGATGGATAATATGGTCGATGTGTAGCAGTTATCTCTCTTAAAGGTTAATCCTGAGGCAAAGCTCTAAAGGTGGATAGATTTAACATTTGTCTGTTCTGAAGGTGTCAGAGGAGAAACAATAGACTCGTTTTTTTTTTTTCCGTGGTGGGGATCTAAAGGCACTCCGTGATTTGATTATGAGGCAGAGGGCTAAAATGAGATTGCACGCAATCGCACCAACCCCGCCACCTCTCCCACACACAAGCTCGTTTTTAGTTCCACAAATTAGCGGAGACTAAATATGTAAATACATAACAAGTTAATGAGTCGAGGATCTCTCATTTGATCTGCAGCTAAAACCGAATAAATCCTTCTTACCCAGCTGCCGTTTCTTTGCTACAGGCTTGCTAATTCTTATTTTAACTTTAGAGCTGGGTGACTCTCATTCACTGCTCCTGGTTGGAGCTCACAACAGGCTGGCAACCACGCTCTCTGAACATGCAAAATGAAACCAGATTCACTGGCAATGTGTCTATGCCACACATGTCGGAGCGGTCCTACCTGCTTTTGATCCTCTACCTCTGACGCCCATCCAAATGGGTACGGACTCTTTAGCCAAAGCGGAAGTGCGTCGGCGGTCGCCTTGATAAGCGCTGTGCGAATAATGCAGTCAGTAAGGAAGGAGGTAGGAAAAGGAGCCTGCTTGCTTCCTCTAACATCCACTTTGGGGACCTTGTGACGTCCCTTACCAGAGCTAGAAGGTGTAGACATTTGCGGATGGGGGCCCCTGTCTGGGCGGTGTTGTAGTGCGTGTGGATCAACGTTTTGGTGAACATCTTTGAGACGTGATGTTGTATTAAAAGAGTGCTTCTTAACCCCCATTGGTTTTCAACGACGCTTCATGGTAGCAGATCCTTCGCATTAAGAATTTCAGTTAACTATATATACGGTTTTGCCTTTTCTAAGTCGGGGGGGACTTGCTATAACTTGCTATTGCAATGTCTTCAGGGTTACAGCGGCAGATAAGAGCAGGTGTTCGAACCATGTATAATGGTTTCCTATGTTTCATTACACAATATTTAATTTTAGTTTGTATGTTGTGGATCTGTCTCTTAGTCCAGAGGCTCTCAAAACGAGTTGATAAAGTGACATTACTATAAGTTTTGACATTTGTCGATTGATTAAGACTCAGACTTAGACAACTTTAATTGTCATTTTGTGTGCACAGTGTACGTACAGAACGGAATTTCGTTGCATACAGCTTGTAAATTGCAGTAAAAATTAAATTACAGTATAAGGTGCAGCGGTGATTCAAAAGTAAACAATTGAAATGTAGACAATGCAGGAGAAGTCAGTGTACAGGTGATTACTTTCAAAACCATTTGTATGTGCAGAAAGAATTTATTGTGCAAAGGGCATTTGTGCAGGAATACAGCTTGAAAATTACAGTAAATTTAAATTCCAGTGTAAGGTGCAGCAGTGATTTAAAAGTAAACAATTTAAGTGTAAACAATACAGGAGAGGGCCACAGTGTACAGGTGAGTATTTAAAAAAAAAAAAAGACATTTGTATGTACAGAATTTGATTTGTGCAAGATTAAGAATTGATTAAGAATTAAGAATTCTTAATTAATTCTTAATTCTTAATGAAATCAGAATTTGATTAAGAATCAAAGTCTGCATCAAGGTGAGCTGAGAAACACATTTTACACCCCCCACCCCCATTAACTTGTTTTAAAGCTATATAGCCACACAATATGTTTATAGAAAAAGGCCATAAATCATTTGATCATGATAAAATAAGGTTACATACACCAAGCCTCCATCTTGATAGTGTTTTGAGCTGAAAAATAATCCCCTCAGAGACGTGGCGACATCTAGCTGGAGTATCGCAGAACTATCACAATGCCGGTTTGCTTAATTTATAAATTAATTGTAAATAATGCTGAACTGTATCAATAGGTGTCAGTGAATATATATATCTCAGTCAGTTTCACAGAATAATAGAAAGCCTTTGGCTTTCATTGACCTGAAACAATCCAATCACGTGCAACCAGAATCAGAGCAGCTGACGTAGATTGTGGATGAAGCACTGAATGACTACATCACTGTAAATGATCGTCAGATTTTTTTTAATCACCATTTATTTTCAATGTCAATGCATCAACGGCCACCTGATGCCAATGATTAGAGCTCCAGTCGATTAATTTAAAATGGTAAACAAGCAGTTTCACTGGAACTGCTTAGCAGGTGTTTGTTATCACGAATTAATGGACGCTCGGCAGCCAGTCTGAGCGGCATATTCACCCAGACTATCATATAAATGGGTGTTAACAGCCTTCATTTGGAAATAAAAGTGATAAATCCTTCTGGTATTTATGCTGCAGTAAAATGTCTGAGCACTCTCAGGATCTCATCAAGAACTATTGAACAAATTATAAAATAAATGTTTGCGTCCTTGGTTTAAATGGGTACTCCTTTTAGTTATAAATTAAACATCATTTTGAACCAAAAACAGTTTTTTTTTTTTTTCAGGGAAAGCTGTAGCCCAGACTTACCAGCAACATACATGTGTCTTTTAAATCTGCTTTATCTCCTTACTTTCATGCAAGAAGATGCCAAGCTGTGAAGAATAACGTCTTTGTCTCTACAAATGTAGGATAAACACCTCATTCACACGATCCAAATGAACGCATGAGAACAGATTCTTCATTCACAAATTATTTCCAAACCCACAACTTGTAAGAATCAGTCAATCTTACTTAACACACCAGTGGAGTTTGATTTTTGTCTCCGTATTAAATTCAAAAGAACACTGACGACGCATTTCGAGTTCATGTAAATTAGAAATGTACGGGCAAAGTCCTGTACTAAATCAAAAAGAATAACCGCAACATACAGGTGAATAAACTTATTAATCAAGAATGTGGGGGCGAACATCGACCGCAAGCGCTAATCAAGTCCGCTCTGTCCATCAGAGACAACTGATGTATATCAGCTCGTTGCCAAATACTCTCAACCCCCCGGGGGGACTGGTTCAATCCAGGCCTAATTTGCTGCTACCGAACACTAGCTATTAGAGGGTGAAGCGATACTATAGCGTGAGATCTCTCGTAATTAATATGTGACATTATTGCTCATCTCAGTGAAGTCTGTGTTGCCAAGCGCTATCTAGTCACCGCTTTAGTCCCTTCCCACCAGGTGCTTGAGGTCAGAAAGGGGCAAGGCATTGGGGTAAATTAACTTTTCCCCTAGATCCTCTATCTATTACTGATCTCAACGTTGTATCCTCAGACTGGTGGGCTGTGTGGTAGTGATGGGACATCTGAAGCCAGGCTTTGAGGCGTGTACCGAGTAAAAAGGGGGCGTGTCAGACGAAGCCCCGCTTCGGAGCTTGTGTCATATTGAGGAAAATTACGTGATCGACAACAAACGAGGCCTGGCATTATGTCTGCCACGTCATTGCTTCATTTTGCGTGTCATTTTTCAAAATAAAAGCGCGATGAACCCTGTTGCTTCTTGGGTGAGGTCATCTGCCGACGAAGAAACCGTCGAAAACCTGAAACAGTGAAAAAATAAAAACAATTAAACCTAAAATCCAGAAATTTCTAAATTTTCTTTTGTTTGATCAGGAGATGCATCAGAATCACACATCAAAAGCAGACTAAAAGCCATTGGAAGAGGCAAACTATGTGTAACTTAATATTAAGAACCAGAACTAGAACTCCCAGGAAGAGATGATTTTAAACAAATTCTGTTTTTCATGAAGCAAGTTTCAAGCTCAAAGCACACAGAGTCTGCCCCAACAATCACTCAATTCCCAATACACTAAAGTAACACGTATCTTCATTGTCAAATAAGTCCATGACATAAAAGAAAACCCAATACAACCACTGATGGTCAAAGATTAGATGCTACAAATCATTTTAATAATTAAAACTTGACAATTAAATATGATTTCATTGAGTCTCCTCTTACTAAACATGAGTTTAGTAAGAGGAGTGTTGGAACGCTTCATTGCTTCGTGAGGCTTCCTTTGCCCATCACTACTGTGTGGTTGGTTTCTGCTCTCTTCTCCAGGGTGTGAGTGGCAGGTGCAGCTGCGTTACCCCTCATCAGGGAGCAGTATTTAGAGGAATGGATCTTCAGAGACAGACGCCAGATGGTTAGCTACTTCTCGTGGTAATAGCTGCCTGCTCTGAGTTCTCTCAAACTTGTAGGACTTACCCTTTATCTTCTCCCCCCTAGCTTGCCCCCTAGCTCCTCAAGCGTTTAGCGTCCACGCTGGTACTCCCGCTCTGGTATTCTCTCTACTGGCGTCTGGTTTTCGTCCTCCTCGTTTCAGCTATTCAGGACACCCACCTATGGCTCACCTCTGGTGCTCACCTGCCTGTCCACCCTCCAATGGTCCGTCTCCTCCTGCTAAGGAAACGACAAAACAAACCGATCATTCCCACCAACAAGCAGCCAACCACCTGATCTGTGGATGCAACAAATCGCTTCTGACTTCAGAAAGTAAGACCCAGGCTCTTCTCTCTGCAAAACCAGCTTGATTGTAAACCACATCCATAAATGACCTTCCCTGTCTTCCAGCTTGGTGTTCTCCCTCCTGATGATAAATCATTCTGAAAACACATCCTCTATATTCAACCTTTCATCTTGCAGTGCTTGTTGTCCGTAATTGTTGCTCACGTTAGAGTCACTCAGAATCATGACTCTCAAGACATGTTTTTACCTTCAGTCAGGTTTTAAAAACATAAAAATGTTGTGGCACTTTTGGATTTATCTACCTTTTTCTGTTTTGTTGTATCTACTTATGTTTTCTTTTATCTCTCTGTGTTTTCTATGTACATATAGCCTATATTTTGTTTAAGGGGACCTATTATGAAAAATTCCCTTTGTGCACATATTTGTACTTCCTTTTAGGTTTCTAATGCTTCTAGAAACAGTCCAAGCACTAAAAAAAAAAAAAATCCCGCCGTTTTTTGGCAATAAGTAAATATTTTGTTGTCCGGAAAATGAGTTATTTCAAAAACCTCCTGAGGATTATGTCACAATCAGCCGACACAGCCCCTCACCTAGCCTAGCAACAAAAGCAAAGTAAAACTGAAGTTATAAATATTACTGGAATGAATCATACAAAACTTAACATTGGTATTAATACATGCCAAACAGGTGCATATACTGTAATTTTCTTACACTGGGGTGACAGTGGCGCAGGAGCTACAACAAGTAAAAGGTATTTACCATTTTACACCTAACTACAGCTGAAAAGACACAGACAACTAATGGTTAGCATGATGCTAATTTGCAACAAAAAAAAATTACAATAAACCCACCCCAACACCAACATTCAAACAACTCCCACACCACTTAAGACGATAGACACCCAGGCTGGGATTCACCTCAGCGGGGGCCACAGACCCCGCCGGCAGTACCCACCAGACCCCCAGGCCCAGGCACCCTAAATCAGTCACAACGCCCCACAGGACACATCCAACCGACCTCCACTCTCACTAGGTGATCGAGCCGATCAAAGGAGCCCTGAGAGATCGATCTGATGGGGACGTAAATGCTATCTCAAGACTAATATAATCCAACAAAAGATCTCTATACTGATTGATACTTAGATATGTTTAGCTTCTCCAATTCACGAGGATAGTTTTCTTAGCGATACATAGGGCAGGGAAAGCCATGCAAACGGATTTCTTCCCAAAAGTGCTATCAATCCAAGTTACCCAGCAAGCAAACTGAGAGGGAAGGTGAAATTTTACGTCTCAGACATTTTGACAAGTCTTCACATATCTGGCCCCAAAACCTCTGAACAGGTGTACATAACCGCAGTGCATGAATATATTGTCAGGATTATTGTCTGTGCACTGTGAGCAGATTTTAGATTGTGCAAAACCCATCCTGAATAATATTTGACCTATGTAGTGTACACTATGAAGGATTGTGTATTGTATTAGTTGTAAATTTCTAGTCATTTTGAAAGTTTTTAGGCATATCTGAGACCAGGTACCAGATATGTCTCAGCCAGCTTCTGCTTCTGATTTTGTGCAAAAATGTAATTTTGAGCATATGTTATGTATAGTCCCTAAATGTTTAAAAGGAAAAATAATAGGTCACCTTTGAGCACTTCAGTCAACAATACTGTGGACATGAAAAGGGCAATAGGAAAAAATTATTGATTAATTCATTAGTTGAAGCTATAAATTATGAGCCTTGGATTTCAAGTCTATTGCTGAGCTTGACACCCTGTGACACTCTGTCTCTTATTTTGAAACAAGATGCGCAGTACTTTTTTGAATAATCATCCAGTTGTCTGAGTTGACTGTTGTAATATAGTGTGTTGGACCAATTGACAACACTCAACAGCAACTTACAAAGGCATTGAACCACTCTCAAATGGTCTGGGTTTAGGTCTCCAGTGTTGAAAATGACAGACATGACTAAAACCATTTGTAAGCGTTACAAGATTACCGCAACTCTGTTACCAATCGCCACCAACAAGATATATTTCAGTTTTTATGGAATCTAGACAGAAGTTGTGTACCTTTAAAAAATAAATAAATAACATGCTGCTGCTACCACGACAGACTACCGATATTTTTGTCCTTCCTTCTCTCTTTCAAACATCTAACACTAACGATGAGCACATTAACATCCCAACTCGCTGCGGTTTTATAAGACTGATTTGTCTGCTGCTTAATCTTTCTAACTTGACTTTGTTGCAGTTGTGTGATAATTCAATGTTTAATTAAGGTTTATTTTAAGTTAGAAAATTATTTAGAGCTAAAGGCTCCTACATCCAAGCTTCATAATATCACTGTTTGTTATTGCTTTGAATTTGATCCTCATGTTATGTGTGTGTATTCAGTAGTATTAGTAGTAGTATTAGTATTAAACAGAATAATTGCTGTAACCGGGAATTATTGGTTTAAGAAATTTTAAATAGTTTAACTGTGGTTGTCTGTGGTTTTTATATCATTGATTGAATTGTCTGTAAGAGTACGAATCATCCCTTTCGGGTTAGTAATCCGAATATATAAAGGACATTATTTTCCTTTGCTTGTGGTTAATGATTAATGATTCCAAGTGCAATTATGCTTAAAGGTTATTAACATTTACTGGTGGCAAGTCTACTTCAATTTTACAACTGACACAACATCCATCTTTCATGGTAAATAAGTTAAATAAGTGTTAATAATAAATCCAATTGCTAGTTATTCATTTAAGGCTGAACTCCCTTAATCACAACCATATGAAAAAATTTTCGTTGTTGTTTTCCTTTGATTAGAATAGTAAAATATAGGCTTCAAGTGTTTATGTATCCGGTTAGCTTAGCGGTTAGCTTAGCAGTTAGCTTCAGTGTTAGCTCCGTTCATTGTAGCTCCGCTGCTCTCATCTTACACTTCGAACATGGCTGAGAGTCGCAAGAAGCAAGCCTTGTACAAGTTTATAAGAAGAAGAGGAAGTCCTCGGTAGAAAAAAATAAGACTGAAGTTGATTTGGGAGATTTTTTTCACGCAATCCCCCTGTGGAGCGGAATAGCACTTTAAGACGTTTTACACATGCACAGTTATTCAAAAAGGAACTTCCAGAAAAATTGCCAACTCTACCTTTAAGTCATCCATTGTCAAAGCATTAGCTAAAAACTTTTGGTAACTTCCCATTGACCAGTAAAACACTGAACTAAGGGTTTGCTCCGATGGCGCAGGGGTAGGAAGCATGACCCATATACAGAGGCCTCAGTCCTCAACGCGGCTGACCCGGGTTCTGTTCTGGCCTGAGGTTACCGCATGTTACCCCACCTCTCTCAAACCCCTTTTGCTGTCAGCCTACCCTGTGAAAAACAAGCACCGTAAAAAGCCAGAAATGGAATATACATAAAAAATCCACTGAAATAATAAACTAATATATTTGTAAACTTCCACAAAGTATAAAGACTCTAGTGGCAACTGCAGAAGAAAGATGAAACGTGCATTTCTAACTTGCGTTGCTTAATAATTTCTCAGTTTGAGATCAGTTCTGATCTAGAGTTTCTCTTGATTTTTAGAATAAGTATTTGTGGTTCTCTGTGCTCAACAACACGTTTTCACCATTCGGGTAAAATCAAGCTAATAAAGTCCAGATAGGTGTTTTTATAACAACTTTTGGTAAATTTAAGGGTTTGCCCTGATAATATTTAAAGACTGAGATTCCTAAAAGCTTAACCTCACATATTTCTCCCTTTTGTTTTGTTTTTTCCCCATTTTCGTCTTCATTCCTGCCTTCACCCCCTTACCAAAAGTCAGCGGCATTAGTGTTTGAATTTTAAGGCCAAGTTATTCATTTGACCTTGCCATCTGTCAGTATACAGTGCTTCTCTCCTGGGTCTGCCATGTGAGACTCTTGTTATGGTCCCGGAGGCAGTAGGGGTAAAGGTGGATAACCTTTCAAATAGTTTTGTTTCTTACCGCAGACCATGGATTTGTGTGCGCATGAATATACATATGTATATGAGCCCTGCACTTCCACCGCACTGCTGGGAATGATGAATGGCTGCCAGGTGTAGATTTTTCACCCCGCCGACGGAGGAACGGGAAAGGGTTAAGAGTCTGCGGTGACTCACCGATGTAGCCTGTGGCAGACTCCTACTGCCCAAAATCTCCAAAGGCCCCCACACGGATAAGGTCTCCGGCTCAGGCTGGAGGAAATGGAGATGAAGCTTAATTTCCGTGATACCAGAGGTGGGACTGTGGAGGAGAGGAGAGGGAACAGCGAGCCAACTCCTATCCCCCCCACTCCCCCCTCTCTGCAGTCCTGGGGCAACAGAGCCAGCTCACGGAGCAGCCCTGTGTGGCTGTCAGCCCGAGTCAACATCAAACCGGGCCCTCGCCCCTCTCCACTTGCCTGCTGCTCTCTGAGGTCACACGAGTGCAGAACTGTTGTATGAATAAATTTGGCCCGAGGAGGTGTCAGAGGTGCGCGATTCAGACCGTTCGGTAACCAAAATCTCCAGCTTCAGGTGGCTGCCGAGATGTGGCGCTTTCACGGTGGGGTGGGAGAGAGGTAGTGAAGAACAAACCGGAGAGGGGTGATGTTACCGGCTGTCATCATCGGCCGTGTTTTTTTTTTTTTCAAATATCTTCCTGGTCTCAGCTGTGCTCGAGTTGTCGCACCGTGCCTCCAGTGATATCTTCACATCGTCGCGTGTGCATTATGTTGCAGCAGAAACGTTAATAAAAACCATCAGATATGATCAGAATAGGAGGGTCGTGGGTGTCAAAGGCCGGTCAGCTTTAAAGCTCAAGTTTCATTGTGCCTGAGGGACCTCAGAGGCTGTGGAAAAGTGTCAAACCACCACTCTCTTCCTCTTATTTTTTTTCTTCCCCCCGATGATCCAGACTTTTGTCAAATCATTTAAAGTGTATCAACCTTCCAGACCACTAAGGTCTTCTGGCTCCAGCCTACTCTGCATACCTAGAACCAGAACCAAACACGGAGATGCAGCATTTAGTTCTTATGCTCCGCTTATCTGGAACAAACTTCCAGAAAACTGTAAAAGTGCGGAAAGCCTGAGTTCTTTTAAATCAAGATTAAAAACACATCTGTTTAAAATTGCCTTTGACTGTTCTAGTTAAACTGTTTTACTGTTTTTAATGTTCTTCTTTGTTTCTACATTCTATCCCTACTTGCTTTTATTCTATTTTCTATCTACATTTTATTCCTACTTGCTTTTATTTTGCTATATTTTAATCATCTTGCCTTGCCTTGCCTTGCCTTGCCTTGCCTCAAAGGGTTCTTCAAAAGTTCTTCAGGCTCTCTCAAAGTGTTCGAAAATAACTCAGAGACCACTTTCTAAGTTGTTGTTTCTTTTCCTTTGAATATTTGCTCCTATCCAATCCGCACACCTGTTCACAACAGCAATGTTGTTCACTGAGCTTAAACATGGAGAAAAGTCAACAATTGGATAACAGAAGCATCGGCGTGAAAAAGAAAACCTATCCACAGCAGGTGTGTCTGAACGTCTTTGAGGAACCTGAACAAAAATACAACAAAAGACCTGCAAAGGCCTAAAAGATGTATAATCATGTCTTTATTTGTCTCAGGTTATTCCTAAAAAAAAATTGTTTTACCATGTTCTAAAATAATTCAACCTGACTTCAACTGTAGTTAATAAAAGCGTCTGTAGATTAAAGACACTTAAAGTAGTCGCTTCCTGTCTGACCTTTTCCACTTTACATCACTGCGGAGGAATTTTAACGCACTCCACCCGCAGACTCTGTCACTGGTGTAATTTCATCTTGGGTTTACTTCCCCCTTATCTTCTCTCCCTTGTTAATAGAAAATATTCAGGAGGTTATTCTCTGTGTTCGAATGAATTCATTTTATGAAATGGACCTAAGGTTGGCACTGATTACAGTAAAAGTCTTTCCCGCTCGCGGCTTCCTCAGACTGGAATCAATTGCAGAAGGACTTAAAGCTGAAGGATTTGGTTTCTGTTAATGTATCTAAGGTCATTTTTGTTTCTGTTTATAGATGTTTTGCCTGATTTTTAATCGTATTCTGCCAAATGTGGATCTTTAATGTATTTACATGTCTGTAGTTTTTTTTTAGTTGGAGAATTGCTTGTGTGCTGCTGCCATTCTTGGCCAGGTTTCTGTTGAAAAAGAGACTTTTAATCTCAGTGAGCTCTATCTAGATAAATAAAAGTAACATACATACATGCTCTTTCTTAAAAGTATGTAGTTTATTGGGGTTTGCTGATTTCTTGAATGGATTTTGCTTGACAGTCTTTCAAGCTGCAGTTATCCTCGCTGTCAGTGCACCTTTTGCTACCACACTTTTTCCTTCTACTCAACTTTCTATGAATATGCTCGGATACAGCACTCTGTGAACAAGCATCTTCTTTAACAACGACCTTTTGTGCACTGCAAAAACAGAACTTAAAATAAGTAAAATGTTCTTAAAATATGTGTATTTGTCCTTGATTTGAGCAGGTAAATAAGATGGTTTGCCAATGGAATAAGATTTTTGACCTTAAAATAGGAACAACTCATCTCCATCATCTTATTTCAAGTGCAGAATGTCTAATTATCTTCAAAATACTGATTCCATTGGCAAATAATCTTATTTACCTGCTCAAATCAAGGTCAAATGCACATATTTCAAGAACATTTTACTTATTTTAAGATCTGTTTTTGCAGTGTGGCTTACTCTACAATGGCTGTCCTCTGGACATCTGTCATGTCAGTAATGTTTATCATGATGGTGTAGCCCACTGACCTAGAGAGAGAGATCATTCAAAGATCAGCAAAAAGAAAAGCTTTGCAGTAGGTGAACATAACTGAGGTCGGCAGAGTCTGAGATGGCGCTCTCGGGTAGGGCTGGACAATAAGATTTCTATTGCAATCAGCCCACATTCCCCTCTCTTTTTTCCTTTTTCACACTGTTGGAGCTTTAGCTTCTTAGTCATGATACACACACCTGATACAGCTGTGAATGTATGGCACCCTGCATTGGGGACAGGGATTTTCTTGTATTATTCAACCTTTCGGGTTGCATTGGACTACTCCTAGAATAATTGGCAAAGCATCTTGAACGTTTTCCATTCGGGAATAATATTTTCGCCTTGTATCATAAATAGTCCCAAAGAAAATTCTTTAAAGACCTTTAGCAGGCCCAGCTTTTGATCAAGACCCCTTTAAAAGAAAGTCCACCTCTTTGTAGGGAAAACACAAGAAATGAGGGATGACTCAATTTGCACAGTGCTAAATATGCTAAATAGGTTATTATATTAGTGTTGATTATGTTTCTCTTAACAGTAGTTGCATGTTTTTATTTTAGCTTAAAATATGAACCATCAGCCTGTAAAAGCTCTCTACCCCAGCAACATAAAGCCAGTTGCCAGACTCTGCACCACAACAAGCTTCTGCATGGAGTATATTCACACTGACACAGCATCTATAAATAGTCACGCTAACCCACCCCGTCTCATTCGGTCTCCCTGCTTTTCCTTTTTTTTCCCCCTCCAAAACTAACTCCTGTGTCCTCGTGTGACCAAAAAGGTACTTGTTCTCCACAAAATTCAATTTGCTGTCTAATTCCAAATCAAAAAAACCCGCTCCTTCAGAGCTCGGCGCTTGCTGAGCGTGACACAAACAAGCAAGGACACCATCTAAGCGTGGCTCCCTCACAGGCTTATTATAGCTTTGCCCTCAAGTAACAGAATTGTCCTTAATTGCCGAGTTGTCCTAATTGACTTTAGCTAATTCGTGGATTAGATTATTGTTACCCTCTTCTCTAATTGAACCATAACTTTCATGTGTTTTTTTTCCTGGCTGGGTGCTTTGTGAGTAATTGGTGCTGAGTGCAGCTATTTAAAGGGTTCCTGTTTAGAAGTTGAAGGGTTGTGCCCCATCACATTCAGTTATGCACAGCTTCTATACGGAAAATGAAACCGATACGAGGAGGTGGAGGAGAAAACAATAGCAATGCAACGGGAAAACTGGGGTTTTTGTCGATGGGGCTTAGCAGGCCGCGGCGTCAAGAAAGGTCTCGCTTCTTGGAGCGATTGTCGCTGACGTCGCTTTATTGGCAAGAATTGACTCCTGCATGAAAAAATTTAAAAAACATTTAAATAGCAGAATTTAATTTAAAAAGGAATGACCATGCCTCTCCAACAACTACCTAAAACATGTGATCTTGCTCCGGATCAGGGAGTGCTGCAAAACAACGAATTGATGCAATTTCAAAGGCTTTCCAAGATAAATTTACAGCAGATGGTGTTACATGATCGGCTGATGCTGATTGGACTTGGAGATAAACTTATATTAGATTGTGAAGAATTGGATTGTCCTGACCATCTCCTAAAGCGGACGGACTGTGTGAACGTTCATTAGGCGCATTCTATTCATCGCAGTTCTATCCTGTTTCCCTCTGTTCCAGCTTCTTATACTACCTTTTGTGTAGAAGGGAAACATATTGTTGCTGGTTTACCATGGCAGAAAGTAGTAACATTTATACCTAGTATCACCAGGGTTACTATTCATATCTCATGAAAAAAACTCTTTGCTTCCTGACTTACATTCTCTAGGGAGGGAGGTAGAATAAGCGCAAGGAAGGCACCATACCTAAATGCACCAGGTCTGGCCAGAGAGGATGAGTCAAAGCTAGCTGTATGGATTCAGTACATGTTAGGTGTTTTAATAAAAGTTAAGCCATCAGATTGTCAGACTTGGTGATTGAGGCTTGCAGACATTTGACAACTGCTGGACACAATTAACAATTTCCTGACCCCATTCTGATTATATATGTCCAACCACTCTGTGGTGGGGTTTCTGTTCCTCCAAGTTGTTTTCTTTCTTATGGTGGAACCAAGTTTGCTGTGGAATATTTAGAAGCTAGGAAACATTTTACAAATTGACTTATTGTGTGTGTCTCTGCATCTATTTTCTCCTCATTAACCCTAAGAGCTATACCAGCAGGAGTGATGGCTTCAGATGGGACACCAAAGCTTATATTATTATATTATTAAGGGCTTTATGTGTGAGAAGAAGAATTTAAAATTATATTCTTGATTTAACAGGAAGCCAATGAAGGGAAGTTAAATTTATTTTTCATCAGAACTCTTGCTGCAGCATTTTGGATCAGCTGAAGGCTTTGAACTGCATTTTGTGGACTTCCTGATAGCAAAGAATTACTACGGTCCTTTTTAAAAAAAAAAAAAAAAAAAAAAAAAAAAAAAAAAGCAGAAAACTAAAAGCCAGCCAGGTTTTAATCTTATCAAGACCGGCTTGTAGTCTAAGTAATCGATTGGATTCATCAAGATGTATAGATATAATATAGCTGAGTGTCATCAGCATAACAGTGGTAGTTGATCCAGTGCCATCTGATCATTTTCCCAATCGGAAGCATATATTTTATATATATATATATATATATATATATATATATATATATATATATATATATATATATATATATATATATATATATATATTTCCCTCTAGTGGTAGCATGAGACAGAGTCTACAACCCGCACAAGTGGCTCAGGTAGTGCAGCTCAACTAGGATGGTGCATCAATGCCAGCTGTGGCAAGAAGGTTTGCTGTGTCTGTCAGCTTAGTGTCCAGAGCATGGAGGCGCTACCAGGAGACAGGTCAGTATACCAGGAGACGTGGAGGCCATGGGAGGGCAACAACCCTGCAACAGGAGGAGACCCCTCGGGAGACCATACGCCTCCTCATCAGGAGCATGCCAGGTTGTTGTAGGGAGGTCATACAGGCACGTGGAGGGCACACACTCTACTGAACCTCATTTTCACTTGTTTTAAGGACATTACATCAAAGCTGGATCCGTCTGTAGTGTGTTTTTCCACTTTAATTTTGACTGTGGCTGCAAATCTGTCTTCCCTAACCCCCAGACGGTTGAGGCAGATGACCGTTTACACTAAACCTGGCTCTACTGGAGGTTTTCCCTTCCCGTTAATGGGGAGTTTCTCTTTCCACTGTCGCTTCATGCTTGCTCAGAATGGGGGATTGCTGCAAAGCCATGGACAATGCAGACGACTCTCCCTGTGGCTTTACGCTTCTTCAGGAGGAGTGAATGCTGCTTGTCAAGACTTGATGCGATCTGCTGGGTTTACTTAGACCAATCTGTATAATCTGATTGAATTTGACTTTGGAAAGTGCCTTGAGATGACAAATTGGCACTATATAAATACAATTTTATTAAATTAATAAAATTGATTTTCGTTGATAATTTTTGTGTTATTTTGTTGTCATTACATTCAACTATGTAAAGAACAAAGAAGTTAATAAGAATATTTCATTCCTTCAGATCTAGGATGTGTTATTTTAGTGTTCCATTTTATTCATTTGTGCGTTAATCCCTACAGTATGTTCAAGTCTTTCTGGGAGAATATTGTGATCCACTGTATCATATACAGCACTGAGATCTAACAGGACAAGTACAGACACGAGTCCATTTTCTGAGGCCATGAGGATATCATTAGTGACCTTCACCATGGCTGTTTCAGTGCTATGATGAGCTCTGAAGCCTGACTGAAACTCTTCAAATAGGTAATTACTGTGTAAGTGTTCACATACTTGATTTGCAACTATTTTCTCATGAATCTTAGATATTAAAGAAAGATTAGACATAGGTTGATAATTTATAAAATTTTGATCGAGAGAGGGTTTCTTAAGTAAGGGTTTAATAACAGCTACCTTAAAAGCCTATGGCACACCAATGGAAATTGCAATGCAATAATTGATTTTAATTAATTATTGCAAATTCTGCAAATGTATGTTTAAAATAAAAAAAACTGCTTTATAGGTCTACACAAAATCAGGAGCATGCTTAAGGTTAATGCTAGTAGCTTTTGATTTTTCTTTATTATATTCCGTAGCGTCTTGACTCTACCTAATGAGAAGCCCAGATGAATAGAAGAAGCTTCCTCTGAGACTTTTTCAGCCTCTTGATAGACAGAGAAAGAAGAGCTTAAAGAGGTTTCCCTAGCCCTCATATGTCAATCCGTTTCCTGTTTATGGAGGTTTAGTTGCCTGCTCCCCAGCTTTGACTTGGCTCTGGTTTTTCTCTGAACTATCTAAAGGTGTGAGACTGGCTCTTTCACACTCTTTCCCCTGAATTTACAACCCGTTAATGCAACTTGGCTTTTTTGTTAGATGATTTCATCTCCTTATACAAGAACAAATAAATACGCTTGCACCTTTGGGGGAAAAAAATGGCAAAAATATAGGAGCAAAGCTGCATATAGAGTGGAAAAAAAATACAGGTATATGCTGACAGTCCTTGATGTAGCTTTCATTCTTGTCTCGCCAAAGGAGTGTTTTATATTCTGTGTCAGCCTCTGTGTGTGTGGGGACTAAATCAATTCGAAATTATTGCTCCTCTCAATAACTGATGGCTACGTCTGGGAGGAGGAGAAATGATTAATGATGATACTATGGACAATGCGAGTAAGACACACGGAGACATTATCGGCTGCAAGCCTATAGACACACACGCGTGCACAGTGAACCTTGCAAGATTACTAAGAGGAGAGAGACATCACTGCACACTTTTGTGACTTGGAAAATATTTCACAATCAGAGTGAGTGCGTGTGGGGAGAAAAAAAAACAGCAATGTACTTCAAGAAAATCTCTGTCTATATAAAATAAAAATAGGTAAAATTTGCTCTGCCCTGTGAGGAAATTTCACTTTATGATTTCTTGGGATAAGAATAAATCTAGAAATCCACTCACATTATTATGTGACAATTTTTATTTTACAAAAAGTATTGAAATGCTTACTAGTTTTTCCCTCAAATTTGAACAGTTTTACTCTTGAAAAACTGAGAATTGAGAAGCTTGAAACAAACAAAGCGATTTTAGATAACGAGCAGTTAACTACAGTGCCTTAGAGAAGTATTCATTCACTTATTCTCTTCCATAGTTTCACATTACAACCACATACTTTCATATATTTCACTGAGACTTCAAGTAATAGACCACAAAGTAGAGCACAAATGTGAATTGAAGTAAAAATGATTCCTGGTTTTCAACATGTTTAAAAAATAGAAGCGCTAAGTGGGGTGGAAGGTGGACCACAACCCCAGTCTCAAGTAGTCTTTAACAGGTATTCTGTTTGTTATTTAGCTCCATCCAGCCTTCCCTGTTACTGCTGAAGAAGAATATCCCCACAGGATAATACATCCACCACCGTGCTTAGGAGAAAGTGCAGTATTAGTCTTCCACCATTTGTTTTGTAGGTAGCAGAAAAGTTGATTGGTTTGGTCTCTTCTGGTTGGATCATCTTTTTCCATTAGTCTTGCCTGCACGGGATGTAGCAAACTCCAAACAAGCTGACTTGGGGCTTTCTATCAACAATGGCTTTTGTGTTGTCACTTTTCCACAAAGCCCAGGTTTGTGGATTTAAAAATTCACATGGAGCTCGAAAGGGCAATATTTTTTAATGACTTGTGGGATTCGGTCGCCATTTTGCGGAGCGATGGCTTTTTTTTACATTGCTCTTTCAGTTGCCATCCTGTGAGAAATAGAGATGCAAAGTGCTTGAAAAATGGAGCGTACAAAAGACAAAGGTGATGGACTGTACCGAGACAAGCAAGACCCTGTTCCGAAGGTTCACTATCTCGAACAAATCTCTAAGAATGGTGGGATTGATCCATTTGGGCACAATAATTGGACAAAGGATTTACATGACCTGCCGCTGCCACCCACCACCATTCTCAGAAGCTGAGCTTGCTTTCTATCCCATCAATGGATACAAAGCTCCTTTACAGAGTTTTAAAAGCTGTGTAAAACAGAATAACAACCTGTGAGACACACACATGCCCATTATTACTTTTAAAATGACTTAAGTTATGATAAAATATCACAGATGTCCTCCATGCAGTGAGGACAATTTACGATGCAAAGTTAAACTTATCACCTGTATGTGGAGGAAATCGAGGGTCTCCTTGTTTGCTAGCTTTAGCTGGCTAGGCTAGCGCTAGCAGCCTGCTAAAATCTCCATGTAAAACAGCACAAGCTTTGATTCAAACTTACCAGTCTGAAAATGCCATGAATACATACACACATATATCGGGATATGGTGTTGAAAGTGAGGTTTGGTCGTCTCATGGCTGCCATCCATGGTCCCGCTGCTGTCGCTTTGTTAGCTCAGCGATCCGAGCACCTTGGCTTGGATTCCACCCTGGAAAACTGAAAAATCACAACCCATCGTTCCTTTTCCTGAAGCGATTGTTTGAACGAGTGTGACAGTTTGTGACACAGCAGGTTTGCACCATGTTTTTAACTTTTTTTTTAAATGAAAGAGCAGAAAACAAAAAGAGTGTTGTGGATGAAGGCGGTGTAAACAAACAGATGCCTGCATTGTAACCCACAATGCAGTGCGGTGGTTAAATCAGCCTTTCGAGCCCTTTTAGCCCTGCCAACAGATTATTTCACCTAAGATGTTGATCTCTCCAGCTCCTCCAGAGTTGCATTGGGGCTCATGGCTGCTTCTCTGACAATGCTCTCCTTGCCAGGCCTTTCATTGTAGATGAAAAGTCATGTTGTTGTAGGTTTATTTTTGCAATCCAAGTATCTATACGAATAGTACATTTCATCAGTCTGTGGCTTATGATATGACAAAATGTGAAAACGTTCCAGGGGGATAAAGGCATTGTCAGCCTTCTTAACTTCTTTCTAAACTAAATATTGAACCATGTTGGACCCGTCTGCATCTCTGAAGAAGATTAAAGACCCAATAAACAGTTTCAGAGACTCAATGCTGTATTTTACACACTATTTAGAGCTCACATGTTAATTTTATTCCCCTGAAGATGTAAATCTGCTATATTTGAAAAACCTAGAAGGCTTATTTGTTACTTTTTCCCTTCTACTAAAGTCTTTCATAAATTCATTCTGAATGTAATATTCAATGTGTTTTTAAAAACTCCCAAGCTGCCGCTCTTGATGTGCTATGAATTTTTAAAATCCTACACTGATTTTGATTAAAACCCACAAAATGAATCACACATAGACGCATTTTTGAAGACTTTTTGATAAAACAAAAAACCTCATTCCTTTGAAAGATCTTCGTTGCAACTTCAGAACCCCTTTTCTTGCATACTTCAGTCTGTAAATATGTAAATATGTACCCTGCCACTTGCCTGGCTGCAACCATCAAACATTTCCTCGGCAGCTTGATGCTGTCAGCAAACAGCTAATAATGTGTTTCTAATGTTAGATAAACCAGGCTCCCAACTGCCAGTGCTGACAGGTCCCACCCTGCAAGTTGACAGGACTGGTTCCGTGGGTTTGTTATGTTTGAATCTGTGATTTTGACTGTCACAGCCTCAGTGCACTCCAGTGGGAATGTTCCGCTGTGACGTTGACTGCTTATTTTACTCATGACATGTCTTCTAGCACATTATAAAACCTCCATGGAGAAATGTTTAAAATGCCTAAAACTTGATTTTTATTGGAAAGAATTGCATTTATGTACCCTGGTATGTAAATGGGGGCATTGATACATCAACTGCGTAAAGCCCAAAAGTTGCGACTAAGGCTGGAAAATGTTTGGATAATCTGCAAGCTTTATGATGTTCTGCTGTGATGTGTTCAGCCAGAATCCCTTTCTATTTTGGTCAGGTTCTGGAAACTGAAAATAAGGTACACGCTATGTATAACATGTTTTGTCATGAAGGAAAATGTAAATACTTTACCATCTAGAAGACAAGTTATTATTGCCACCCCTGTTATAAATTTTGTTAAATTGGGCTGCAATTTAGGGAAAATCTTTAATAAAACTGTTGCTTTTGCTAATTACCATTAGTATATTTAATATTTGGATGATGCCAAATAAAGAAAAAAGTAGTAGCTTTTGAATATTAAAATATGCCACTTCAGTTCAGTTAAAATTTGCTTCCATAAGAAAGCACCATAATTTCATATGAAGGTCTTGTAGTTTTTAAAACCAAATACTTTTAACCTTTAAATTAATTAAATCTGCTGGATGAAAGCTTATTGTAAGAGTTTATATCACAACTATTGGATATTGTCATGGTTTTTAAGTGTTTAGCCCACATGCAGATTCAGACGGGAGACAGGAATGAATTTAAGATGTTTATTAAAGGCTCGGACAACGGGGAAAGACACAATGTGTGGCTCGAGTCTGAATGTCCGTGCTGGAACGACTACGGAAAGAAAGAGGAACAAAGTTATGAGAGATCGAACCAGGGGAAAATTCCAGAAGCTGCGCCGCTTACCATTTAGTCGAGAAGACCTATCCGGGGAGAGTAAGTGACGGGGGAACACTGTGACCGTAACTCATTGATGGTAACAGGTGGCTGAGTGACTGGAGGGCTGACTGATGGTAATGCTGGCGAGGGATCCGGAGCGCACCACAGTTGACGGCAGAAGCAGATGGAAGAACTGGAGCATTGCGGGTGAACCAGGTGAATCCAGGGAAGGGGGTCTCACGCCCAGCTTGGTACCACCAAGAGAGTATGAGGGGAGCTGCCAGAGCAAAATCTGAGCGGCGGGGATTCTGAGGAGCAGGTTCCTTCAGCACAACGTCAAGGCAGGTGAGTAAATCCAAACACGAAAAATTGAAGAACACCAAGAAAGACAAAAATTATTCCAAAAACAGGATTTCCAAGAACTCACAAATACAAGGCACAGGAGACAGGTCAGAGGCCTAGGCATACCACGACTGGGTTAACACTCTGGCGTCTTCCATCTGTCTGAGCACTCCTTAAGAAGCCAGTGGAAGCCGCTCCTGACAACTACAACCACCTGTGGAGCAGAGTTAGAGCACGGAAAACACAAAGAACCCTGACAGATATAAGTAAACCCAAAATTTTTAAAATACACTTATCTATTTATTCATTTATTGCTTTGTTTCAACATTTTCATAACAAGACGTAAAGGTTTTATAGTTGTTTAACATTAGTTACTGAAATATTTTGCTGGAATATATCTATTTATATTGTATACAATGTTTGAGGACAACCCGGTTTTTCCTGGTAACTGTCTGGTCACAATTCTGAGATAGAGCAACTGTAGAATGAAGATTAATTATATGTAAAAGCAGAATTTCTTAGCTTTCCAAATACCGTACCTCTAATGCTATTAATAGACAGCTGCTAAAGCTCATTTGGGGCCCATATTTCCTGCCCTCTTTCCATCCATTAGCCATGGGTTAGATTAACAAATGTTAACTGGGTAGGAGGTATTACCTGATGGTTGCTAACATTATATAGCTGCTAGAACTAACCCTAGATCACTAGCAAAGCCAAAGCAAGGTGTCTAGAGGTAATGCTAGGTATCTAAAGCTAACTCTAGGACATTGCTCTGCTAGTCAAGGCAAATTTATTTGTATGGCACATTTTAGTAACAAGACAATTCAATGTGCTTTACATGAACAGAACATAGGAAAATAAAACTTCTGATTCAGACTCAGACGAGTTTATCCATGCCGTAGACCGTGAAGGTACAGAGATAATCGAGGTAAATGGACAGTGTCTAGAAATGGTCATAGATACAGGAAGTGGTAGAAACTTCATAGGAGAAGATCTATATAAAAGAACACTGTCTGCTTAAACAAAACTGAAACCAACCAAGAAGAGATTTTATGCCTATGGTGAAACCATTCCACTTAAATGTTCAGGTTACTTTAATGCAGAGATGAGCTGGAAAGACAAAGCTGTCAAAGGTCACATATATGTGATAGAAGGAAATGTAGAAGCACAGCGAGGCAGAAAAACAAGCTTTGCATCAAAGATACTCAACAAAGGAGAAAATGTGAACACATTGCAGACAGACAGATTTAGTAAGCTTGTTAAAGAGTACCCACTAGTTTTCAAAGGACTATGTCAGATCAATGATTACAGCCATAAGGTTTCAGTCAATGAAAAAGTCCTGCCTGTAGCACACAGTTTAAGGAGAGTCGCTTATCCTATGTTAGAAGCTGTAAACCAGGAGCTAGACAAGATGCTTGAGAAAAGTATAATAGAAGAAGTGAATGAAGGATCTGAATGGGTTCCTTATATCCTGATCGTACTCAAGAAAGACACCAAAGAAGTGAGGCTAGGTGTAGACCTAGTGAATAGAGCTGTGATCAGCGAAAGACACCCAGTACCAACCGTAGATAGCATCTTACAGGCTGTGCAGGGAGCAAAAAATGTTTGCTAAGCTAGTCACACAGAACGGGTTTTGGCAGTGCGTCTTAGCCACAGATTCTAGACCCCTGGCAACATTCACATAGATGGTGCTACCGATTCAGAAAAGGTCCCTTTGGATTATCAAGCTCACCAGAAACCCACCTGAAAGCTATGGACTCTATGCTATGTGAGATGCCAGGAACCATCTGTTACATGGAAGTGGTGATCTTTGGAGAAACCGAAGAGCAACTTGAACAGAGACTGAGACGAGTATTTCAAAGATTCAAAAACATTGAGGATATAAAACAGAAAATGACAGAGGATGACACATTGAAAGAACTTAAGACAACAGTGGAAACAGGAAAATGGCTGAATCCAATTGCTGCCTTACAACAGATTCGCTGGAGAGACATGTGACATTTGATGGACTTGTGCTGAGAGGACACAGAATAGTGCTACCAAGGATAATGGAATAACAAGCACTGAAGATCGGACACGAGACGCACCAAGGGGTGGTCCGTACAAAACAATATCTCAGGAGCAAATTCTACTGGCCCAACATGGACTTAGATGTGGAGAGACTAATCAGAAATCGCTCCGCCTGTGTGCTCAACCAGCCACTACATGAAGATCAGCCTCTTCAACCACTAGAACTACCACCGAGACAATAGGTATTGATTTAATTGGTTCTATCCAAAACACACATATTAACTGTGATTGACTTCTATACTTCTTTTCCAGAAGTATGTAGTTATTTCTCACATTTCCTCAGCCACTGTTGTTACAGAACTGACTAAGATGTTTGCAAGATTTGGCTATCCCCTAGAGGCTGTTACTGATAATGGTAGACAGTTTTAGGACAGTTATTCAAGTCATTTCTTAAGTCGTGTGGAATTAAGCACATCCGAGCATCACCATATTATCCAAAGAGCAACGGGAAAATTGAGAGGGTTCACACATACCTAAAGAAAGCTTAAGGGACAACCAAGTGTGCGGTAAAGTCATGGAGAGAGGAACTTCCAAAGATACTAATGGCATATCGCGCAACACCACACCAAGTGTCAGGAGCAACACCAGCAATGCTTACGTTTGGTCGAGATATCCGCACAAAGTGTCCTAATGTGGAGAAGGAATGTGAAACTCCAAAAGAACAGGAGGAAACATGAGATGCAAGTATTGAGAATGGAAAGCTGGATCCTACATTCAAAGACATTCGCTATGTAATACCGAGAAACACAGCAGATAACGCCTTTGAACTGGTCAACACAGAAAAATTATCACAACACAGAGATCACAAGTTATCAGTCAAACATCTCCGCCACACACCTGTGATAATGGATGTTTTTGAGCCCCCATTGGAACAAAACACTCTAAACAACAATGCAGTGGATGGTCCGATTGCTGAGACCGCACCAGCAGTTGAGATCGAACCTGAACCAAACTCACCTGTGTCTGATGTCATCACTACCAGGAAGGGCAGTGTCATCAGAAAGCCCATTAGATACAGAGAGACTTGAAAATAAATAAATCGAAGAGACCCTACCCTTGATTTATTCATGTAAAATGAAAATTAATATTTTTTGACACTGATTTAAAACGAGAATGATTTTCTTTTAATTAGAAAACATGGAAACAATGTGATATATTTTGAGAATTATTTAGAAGTAAATTTTGTGTTACACATAAGCTTTTATTCTAAACAAGGGCGGAAAATGTGGTATAGTTGATGTTGCTGCGCTATCGTGACAGCAGCCAGAGAGGAATGAGAACAACAGCTAGAATGAGACAGACATGGTGGCCAGAACATGAATTTAAACCGTGTTAATAAAGTTAACATAAAATGGAACTAAAGGACTCTTCAACACTACAACACAACAACTACTAAGAGGTCAGTAATACTAGATGGGCGCTAAAACTGATCCAAGATGTTTTCTAAAGACTTATACTAGATATCGGCTAAAGATAACTAGAAGATTGCTAATACTAGAAAACTTGGTAACATAAGAGCATCGGCATACGAGCTGACGAGGTGCGGCTGGATGGAAATGTTCCCCTCGAGAAAAAGTACCTCATGTCAGGCTGAATTCTAGAATCTGAACCAGAAAGTGAGGAAAAACTCAAAATTTACTGTATTTCAAATGTTAAGGAGACGAACAAACCGCTAGTTGGTGTTTTTTTTTCCTTTTCTTTTTGGAACTTTTTAATTAATTTCCTTTAGAATATTTTTTTTCTTGGAAATGTAACAATGGTGTCAATTATGTGCAAGGTTCCTGCAAAATTGACAAATATTTGGCCTTTCTCACTGTAGGCATTTTCCTTTTCGTATCTTTTTATTTTGACCGATTTGAAACTTTGAATAGGGAGGGATCAATTATTCTGATCTAAGTTTATACCCAGTTTGTGTGTTGTGTTAATTGCAGTAAAATATAGATGAAAATATAAATAGATCGAACTGTTACATGTATCATAAACAAGGGAGCGAAAACTATTTTACATCAGAGTTTAAAGAAATAATTAAAAACAATTTTCCCATTGCCCAAAGTGCTTTGGAAAGGGTAAGGCATGACATTGTAGTAATATCGAAGCAATAAAATCTCACAAAGATTAAAAACAACCCTTTTCTTCTAAATTAGCCAGACAGGCTTGTGTTTTAGAGCACAAACCAGTGAAACCAGCAACAATTATCCCAGTTTGCCTTTGAAGAACAGGCAATATGCATGTGGTAGAGTAGGGCATTAAACGAAAAATCACCTATTATTATGAACCATATTCTCATCTCTCCTCTCCAAATAGACCCGCAAACACAACATTCACGGAGACGGCTCCAGATAACTACTTGCGCTCATACATTCGGAGGGGGGAGAAAAATGTATAAACAGACTCGCTCAAGAGTCTTAAGATGTTCACACAAAGAGCTTCTGTCACACTCGCGGCCCAAATGGCTGTTTTCTGTTGTCAGTCATTTACTCCCTGAAACATACACTTAGCCGTGCTGACAAAGAGTCCCATCTTTTATTATCCGCCTCACAACAAAGCCCAGATTCATGTGTGCTTTCTATCTCGCTCATAATCTTCCTCGTAGCACTCAGGCTGCACTCTGGGGAGTCATCTCGGAGCAGTAAGCGCAGCCTGGTGCAAGCAAACCCTGGGCTGGCTTTGGTGGAGCACACACACACACACACACTCTCACTCTGATGCGCTGTCCCCGATGCACTTGATAGCTTGTGATAGTAGCCATTGTGAGAGGCAGCGTTCCCCCCATCTCTGTTGTTATTATTACATTAGTTGTTACGATTTTATCCTCTTCTCTGATTCTTAAGTTCTCCATCTCGCGTCCTCTCTCATATTGCTCCGTTTCTTCCTCTATTTATCCTCGTCCCTCGGTTCCCCTGTCCTTTCCTGCTCTTGTCTGCGGTGATTTAGCAGTTCGCTGTGTTTACTCTCCAAATGCGGTTTTCGAAACCAGGGGAAATTATAACTCTAACCCAGCCTGAGACTCTGTCCAAATTATGGCCATTGATTTGTGTCTTTATTATTTCTTCGGTGGAGCCCGAGGCCGAGTGCGGCTCAACACTGCCATCCAGTGGGGGTCTCGTCCACTTGTGTAACAGAATCATGGCATCATGTTCCTCTCTTGCCTCTCTGGAACATTGTTTTGGACAAAACGCACAACCTGCTGCACATTGGCACAGACTCATGTCTAGATGATAGACTCTTAAAGATAAAACTAAAAGAGTTGAGTCTGTGAGCACCACTGATCGCAAAAAAACGGAGGGAAACATGTGCGCCCCTCAAGGCGTCTGAGGGGAGGGTCGCTCTGTCCCTCTCTCCTTGGAGGTTTACATTACACAGGGCAGAGCATGGAGCGGCACGGTGGCCGCTCTGGGCTGGTTTGGTGAAGGAATGCCCCAGCCATCTGCAGCGCATTAGAATTAGACCTCCTGCCCGATTCAATTAGCAGCCAGAGTCAGTGCTACTGATTGTGATGGGGGGGGACCGGGGGTGGGTACAGATCGGTGGCTGAGCTCCAAAGAGGATGGAAGATGCTGAAGGAGGAAGAGAAATAAAGTACAAGCAACATCGGGAACATTTTTTGAAAGGGATCAACAGTGATACATTTCCTTATATTCGTTTTTTATTGTTGGCTGGCCCATCTGGAGTATGGTTAGCAGAAAAACTCAGTGTTTTTTTTTTCTAAATGTGTCAGGGATCTTACTTTTTCTTAGAGGACTAATTGTTGACATTTGTGATGGTGGAATAGATTGGGATTCTTTCAGGAATGCCTCCAAACAATTAGTCTGCATTCATATAGCTTCTACTGATCGGCACAATGATTGTATGGACTGCAAAAATGCTTCAGTTAAACTTGTTTTAGAGGAATCGTTAATACCAAACACCAGGGTATGAATTGCGGAAGGTTTAACATAAAAATGAGATATCAGCCAACCCCATAAGGTTTAGACCTAAAAGGAACAAGAAACAGTTGATCTTCAAGCTGACATTCCTTCTGTGTACATTGTTAAATGATTTGAGTATCCTTCCACATGCTTCTGACAACAGTTTACTGACATTTCAGCCCATTCCACCTGACTGAACTGGTGTAACCGAGCCAGGATTGTAGACTGCCTAGCTTGCATTCGATTAGGTATTTCTGATAGCCTCTCATTGACTTTGCCACTGAGTCACTTTATAACCAACCTTTCTGTATGTGTCACAGCTTCAGAGTCCAAAGTTGTTTACATTTGAATATAATTTCTTGAACAAAAATGTGCCTGAACATTCTGGCACCTACACAGTTCTCTTCCTGACATCTTGACGGTTTAAGTTTTTTGATGATGTCACACAGGGAAAAAGTGTAAGCCCGTGAGTTGCCTTTCGAGGGGGCTTGAGGTCTTTAGCAACAATAACGCACTTGTTGCTGACCGAGAGACTCTTATATGTCCAGATCTTCATATGATTCCTCTACAAAAAAACTCTACCAAATGTATAATAGCATTCCACATTCTCAATTTGAAGAATAAATTACAAATTTCAAAAATGTTGCCAAAATGGCACAGAAACTATAGTGGTCCGCCTTATACCTTCTCAATTGCTTGTGTGGGCACTAAACTTGCTACATTTGTAACCGAAATGTTGTAGTTACAATTTATTGTGTTTATTTTCTTCTTTAAAGCAAAACTAAGAAGTTTGTATGTAAATATCTGTTTATTTTAGGCAAATAATTTTTTTGGGCATCTAATTTACTCAGGCCCAGAATAATTTACTCTCACATTTTCATATCCACGTCATCCTCCAGGACCTCTATGTTAGTTGATAACAAGATTAGCAGTTTAGGCAGTGCATAAATTGAGAAATACCTTATAAAGTATGAGTATGCATTTTTTGGAAAATAGACCCTCGGGCTTAAGAGGTTAAGATGGTATCTTAAATACTTCGGGTGGGCTTCTGTTTGATGCGGATGTTTCAAATGTGTTTAAAGCCAAAGTAATCTGTGCACAAATGAGTAAAATGTTAAAAAATGAAATTAAATCCCTTGAACACTTAGCCTGTAGAGATCATTTTGATAATCCTACCCAGCATAAAGGGTAATAATATTTTGTGTTATTTAATATCAGTGAGGAAAAACATTTGTTTCTGGTGGTTTGTGTAAATATCTAGTTTTCAAGTGAAAGAGACCCATTTGGATTTGGTAATAGTCAAGTAGTTTTTCTTTCTCACATCCCTGTTCTCCTATTGTCATCTGAAGTCCGGGGCCTGGGGGGGGAGCGGGCCACCTGGTCGGGGTCTGGGCTGGTGATGGGCATTGGGGGTCGGCTAGGGCTGGAGCTTTAGCTCTCCCCTTGAATATCAGGGTAGAGTTTAGATACGGAGGGCATAGTGTGAGGGAGGTAGAACCTCAGGGTTTGTGGGGTGGGCTCTGGTTGGTTGGCTTGTTCGGTTCATGTTGGCCCCATCTGCAGGTGAATGGGCCCGTGGTTCATCTGTGCTGGGACCGGTGGTGGGGGCTTAGGACCAGAGTATGGATCGGGTAGGTTGGGATGCGGTGGTCCCCCTTTACCCCCCATATTGATGGTGGGGTTCACCTCCCAGGTCTGGGGGCTGCATACCCATCTGGGGTGCCGGTGGCAGAACCTGGCAGTATAGGATGTGTGAGGTGAGTGCGAGTGCGTGGCCTGCGTCCCTTTTTTTTAATTAGTAGGAGCATGTGGGGGCACTGAGGTGGGAACTTGTGTATGTGACTGTGTACCTGGTTTTCTGTTTGTCCTTTTGTCAGGATGAGTTTGGATTGCCCCCTCTCCCCTCCCCCCGCTGTCCTGCTCTCCTCCATTGGCTGGCACCTTGACCCATTGGTGCACTGGTGGTCTTGGTGTCCGGGGCGGGTTGTTCGGGCGGGTGCCGGCTTGCTCCTGGCGGCTGCTTTGTGGGGTCTTGGCCCCCATGGCTAAATCCGCTCCGGCATAGCTGGCTGCCAGCAGAGCCCCCCAGATTTGTCCCCACGGCTCCCTGGAGCTTCGGCGTTGTGACTGTTGGGGGGTTTCCTGGGGCTCCTCTCTGCTCTTCCCTGGGATGGGAGGTGGCAGCTTTCAGTGTGTTGGCCCCTCTTGAGCAACTTTGTTCTGGGGGTCCCTTCGGGCATCTGGGGTTCTGGTTTCCCTGGCGTCTGCCTCGGTGCTCTGGGGGCGGGTCTTTGGTTCCTCACAACCACTATTGAGCATTTCTCTCATGGATAAACTTTACATACATAAGCACACTCTCACAAACACCTACAGGTGCTTGGATCCAGGTACTTACAGATTCACTTCTATTTCTTATATATTCTATTCGTATTAATTAATACTGTATATTATTCAGTGATGGTATCAAGGTGTTGGTTGTTTGTACCTGTAATACATTATCAGCTGGTTTTGCTGTTCTTTCTTTCTTTGCAGGTGTAGAAGCAGACTCAGAGGATGTTGTATTGCTCTCTCCCTTTCCTCTTTCTCTTTCACATTTTCTACCTTTTAGCATTTTGTCTCATCTCTTTCTCTCCTTTTTCCTTCTTCTACTTTCCCATTTCTGTGTCCAGTGAACATGAAATAGTCCCAACATAAAATCTAATAAAGCGTCTTGCATATATAAATCAAGAGGAGCACTATGGTAAAAGCAGTAAGGCTCCACTTGTGAGAAAGTAAAATCTGTTGGGCTCTTTTTGGCATTAAGACAACAATTCTTAATGCCACATTGCTAGACAGGACACACACAAAAAATATTTTAAAAAAAATTTTTTAGCCCCAGGGTTCAAATAGCTTTTGAATCATTTGTTTAAAAAAAAGATCACACAAAAACACAAGGTGTCTCAGATTGTTCATTAACAACGTTACTAACCCTTGTAACTCTGATTACAAAAGCAGATTTTTAATCAGTGCACTGTTTTATTATCAAATCAACTGTTTTCCTCTCTGAATCCTCCTAAGTGGCTCTTTTTCTGTTTGTAATTTCTCCTATTTTCACGATACCTTGGATTCCAGACGTTTGTGTCCAAATCTTCTGAAGGTAAACAAGTTGTTTATATCCTCAGCCATTTTCCCTTTATTTCATCAGCTTCGTCGTCCTACTTTTTTTATTTTGAAAGTTGACAGAATTCTCACATTTGTGTCCTATTTTAAAGAAGTAAAAACTTTAATTGTTTAAAGCCTGGGCAATCCGAGGGTCCCTCGTGGTGTGACGAGCATGTAAGATGGCGTGAGGCTCGTTCACAAATCGTCCTTCGTCTCCTTTTTGTTTGGTCATCAAATACAACATGGTATATAATTTTATGTCTACGTATTCTACAAAGCCACCAATTATTTACAAAACCGCAGTGCAAAGCAATTTAATCAAAACACTTTTTTTACAGTTTGGCATATTGCAACTACAAATTACGTTACATTATTGGTATTCTGTTTGACAGAGCTACACATGACACTTGTAAAGTAGAAGAATATGGCATGAACCTGTGTTCAGCCGTCAATACATCTCATTGTAGAACCACCTTTCATTGCAATCACAGTCTATGGAGTTCCCAAGCTGAACCATACCAGATAGAAAGCTTTCAAATATGCAATTTCAAATCTTGCCACAAGTTCAAATTTGGATTCACATCTGGACTTTGACTGGGCCGTTCTTCCATGCAGATATGCTTTGAACCACTCCACTGTGGCTCGGGCTTTGTGTTTGGGCAAACCATCCTTAGACTTAGACAACTTTATTTGTCATTTTGTGTGCACAGAATGCGTACAGAACGAAATTTCGTTGCATACAGCTTGTAAATTGCAGTAAAATTAAATTACAGTATAAGGTGCAGCAGTGATTTAAAAGTAAACAATTGAAATGTAGACAATGCAGGAGAAGTCAGAGTGTACAGGTGATTATTTTTAAAACCATTTGTATGTGCAGAATTAGGGCATTTGTGCAAGAATATATTAGGGCATTTGTGCACCTTCCTGATGAAAGGTGGCCCGCTTTCCAGTCTTGTGCAACCTTTAACAAATTATTCTCCAGAATTACTCTGTATTTAGCTTCAAAACACCTTCAAGATGTTTGCTGTGCCGCTCCGTGACATTTAACAGATTTTAAACAACGCAATTGTCAACAAAAGAAAATATTAAATTATTTAAATTGTCACAATAAACAAAAATAAGGATCCAACTCACCCCAATTAAATCTGTCATGGTTTCTGAGGTGGGTGTTGCACTAACAGTCAGACAAGAGCTTGGGGGCCTCATGATGAGAAGATTTTAGTTTTAATAAAAGAAAATTACATTTTACAGAGCGACAAGTCAGGGAGGAAATGGGTGGAGACGTAAAGGAGGATCCGACGATTGAGAGTGAAAACTGGGAGGTATATAAGCAGAGGAGGGAAGAACAACAGGTGGAGTTAATCAGGTGATAATGGAGGACAGGTGAATGCCAGGAAGGTGGAGAGCTGAGGGAGAATAAGGATAATGACAGGGAGGAAACGGAAATCTAAGAGAAACAAGATACAAAAAGGAACTAGCAGGATCTACTAACTAAATCCGTGAGGAAAAGCTAAACACTTATGGATAAATAACTAAAGCAAGCATGATCCAAAATAACAAAAAAAAATCAAAAATATCCAAGGGCCATGACAATATCCTGAATTGACTGAGATCAACGATTCTTTAACGGTAACTTAACACTCAGAAAACCTGTCAGAAAAGATGAAGTAGGCAAAAATATAAAAAAAAACAATAACACACCTGCCCTGAGAAGCAGACAAATACAGTAACGAAGGAGAAGCAAAGTTACTGACATCAGTCAGCAAAGGGTTGCAAAGGTAAGGGTTGAATTGCTGACAGTAATCATGACTCTGTATTCACCGCGGTTAAAGTTCACGCTGGTCGCATACAAAGCTTTTCTGATCAAATCAGTTACATTTTATTTCTGTTATAGAGCTCTTTAGAGTATATTCACCACAACAAGACCACATGACTGGAGATGGGATGTTGTGCATGCGTGCAATCAGTAAACGAGGAGATTCAATGGAGCCGAGCGAGTCAGCAACGTACGGCGGAGGTGCAAAGATGGCGAGGAAAAGTCTAAAATCGAGTTTCAAAAACCGCAAAACATATTTGATGCTTACAGGAATAAGACATGAGTAGCTGTAACTGTACTTTGTACTTTGAGGGTAATTATCACCAGCTAGTTACTAAATAGATGGGTATTGCCAGTAGGTGGCGCAACAATGTTTATGGTCACCGCTGGCACAAAAAATTTAATTTCAAGCTCAAAAAGGGCTAAACGGGACAAATGCTTGATGTGTATTGTTTTATTTGAAGATGAATATCTGTTTTCTTTTCATGGTCATATTACGTGACTAGGCCCCTTTATGCAACAGGTTGACATTAAACAGGTCGCTCTTGCACAAAACTTCCAGCGTGTTTTGAAGTAAACAAATTCTGCAAAAAAAAAAAAAAAAAATCCTCAGTGATGTAGAAGACTGTCTGCAAACACTTGATGGCCGTTGTTAGTGGGAAGGGAAACAAATTTAAGACTAAATTTAGGAGACAAAACACTTCATAGTTTGTTCAAGGCACAGAAAACGGACAAATGTCCTCCAGTCAACATCTTATGTTTGAACACAATTTAAAAAAAATATGCATTCTTTACAGATCGTAGCTGGTAACACTGGCTCACTTACCTACACGATAAACATGCCTGGAACATGGATTGAAATCTAAACATACGCGCGCACGAGCCCGCTGTCACTTCGGGTCCGCCTAATCTCCCCAAATTACACAAACTTCTTAGTTTATGAGAGAGCAGGACACACACCAACCCTGCAGGAACAAACGTTCTGGTGCGCACGAGAGGCTGTCACACGTTCTCACAGCCTTTTCGGAGACATAATGCACAAAAAACATTCCCTCATATAAACAAGTGCTCTGTGTGGATATGTTCCCAATTATCTGCTGCGTGTTTTTCCCCTCCACCTGTAACTCGTTCCAGACCCTTTTGGTCAAATTAAGGGTTTGAAACAAGCGCAGAATTCTGTCCTTTTCTTGGAGGAGAATGCTGGGCACTGCGACATTTTTATCCTCACGGTAGAAGAAAAAAACAAAAAAAACTATTTGTTGTAGTTTGTTTTTTCTCCCTACCCATCTCGACCTGGTGTGTGTGTGTGTGTTGGATTCTGTTGTTTGAGTGTCGGGCCGGGCTCGTCTCTCACCTGTTCCTCACGCCGCGAATAAAACCCCAACAACCCCGCCGTGGATGTGCACGCCACGCTGTGCAAGCGTGCCCTCGGGCGGTCGCCGCACACACACACACACACACACACACACACATACACACACACACACAAGGATGAAGCTCACACACACTCAACAACACTTTCAGAAAAACAGCAAGAGGCTCAAAAGAGCAGACAACCTCCAGAAAAAGAAGAAGAAGAAGAAAGAAAAAAAAAAGCCATTACTATTTAAAGAGCAGAGAAAACCAACAAGTGGAACGTGAAGTTCCTTAAATGCCGCGGAGACGGAAAGGTTTGCTTCGGCGGTGTTGCAGACGTTTTCATCAGCGGAGAGCGTTTAGCAGATAAATCTGCGGCCCCACTGCTGATGGAAAATACACAGACGGACACAGACGGCTAAGCAGCATGGCAGTAATGACTGTTTCTTTTTCTCTGTGTGTGTGTGTGTGTGTGTGTGTGTGTGTGTGTGTGTGTGTGTGTGTGTGTGTGTGTGTGTGTGTGTAATCTCCATCTTCCTATTGTTTGGTCTGTAAGCTAAATTCAGCCATAATGACAGCACCGTGTGCCAGCGGGCAGAAAACCTCGGCCTGGCGTGCTGAAGTATCCGGATCGATACATGCTTTCCCTCCACAGCCCCCTCCCCTCCCCTCCCCCTCCCTGTGGTCTGTCAGTGTGTGTGTGACGCTGTTAAAAGCAAAGGCGGATCAAACTAACATTATCTGACAAAACCACAAACTTATCGATCCACCCACCTCCAGTCAGAGTTGTTTGTTTGCCGCTAATTATGACGGCCTCGGTGCTCCGTGCCGCCGTACATCATGCGGGCTCGTTCACCCGGCTGACGTAGGCAGCCGTTTTCCCGGGGTCCTTTAAGGTACACTGTGAACTCGTGCATTAGCGGCTGCAGGATTGCTTGGGAATTAACGACTCGATCGGCAATGCGCTGACCTTCTACCGTCGGTCATGTCGCAAATGTGGGTTTGTGGTTTTGAGGACAGACCGATGCGAAGCAGTGCTCGTTGTGAAGTGGACGAAGATGGCGAACGATTTAACCGTTGCTTCAGTAGCCACCAAATTAGTAAGAGGTGCGTCTGCATGCAGTTTCATTTCCTGCTGCTCTCTGAAAGCCTCAGAGAACATCGGAGAGCAAACGGCATCACAAAGACCAATGAACCCAGCAGAGAGGACGGGGAGAGAGATTTTGGAGACGATTTGAACCACAGTTACATTATATGACGGCGCAGGGTTTAAAATGTATTACAGGAGGCCGACTGTAATACTGGATAACTGAAAATGGCCGGTTGTTTGGTTATTAACCCACAAAATGGATTACACCGTCCCCCCAGCATGCTACAAAGATGGCAGAACAGGGTGGACTGGAATGCTCTGCGATGCGAAGGGGGTGGGGGGTGGGATGTGAAGGGCCTCCTTTAGATTTAAAGAGACAGCACCAAAAACGTCAGAGGAGGGGCGAAAGACGAGCTGTGGGGAAACAATAATGCCGCGTTAAGATCAAAGCGTCACAGTTCCACTTTATATAGACCACAACTGAAGGATTTCAAGGTGAAATGGAGGCACTTTAAAGCGTGACATGTCCCCTTGAACTCTTATTTTTCTTATTCTACAAAAAGCTTCAAGTATAATGTGAACAATTGTGCCTTTTAATCGTCGCTTAACATGTCGAACCTGTCATGATTTAGGTTTTTGTTCGTTTATTTTGGACTTTTCAGCCACCAGCCACTGTCCAATCAGCTCAGCCACCAGTCAATTAGCCCACATCAGCTCCACCTGCTGCCAGTAATTACTGTCAGCTGTGCTCACCTGTGCACCTGCCTACATACACCTGCCTCAGCCGTCCACTCACAGCCAGAGCGTCTCTTCTTGTCCCATCTCATTGTGTCCCGTGTGATGTGCTTCGACTCAACCAGTTCCTGAATGCTCAGCCTGCTGGACTCTTCCAGCCAATCACTCTTCCCAATTATCTGGTTCCCTGCTCAGCCTGCCCGTCAGCCATTAAATCATCCGTTCTAGTCTGGTTGCACCTGCATCCGGTCAAGTCTGGTCCTGCTCATCCACAACTCTAGCCTCGTGAGACCATCCTGATCTCGCGAGCTTTCAAGGTTTCATTCGCAGATCAGTCTGGCTACTCTCCGTTGAAGAAAATTTGGAGCCGTTCACCAAACGAACGTCCAATCAGCGTTGGCTTTGAGGCGGGTTGAGGTGTGACGCAACGGGAAGCGCGACAGTTCAGTCTAAAGAACATGGCGGCTTCAGCCGATGAAACTAGCGTTAGCGCGGCTATCGAGCAAGTTTTATCGGAATTACAGAGCATTTCTTTGCTGAGCTAACGAGCCTTTACCTGCAGCAGCAAGAGTAGCTTGGCTTGTGGTTGTGTTTTCGTCGTCGCTCGTAACAGAGCGACGACGAATCTGATTGGTTTATTTGGCCCGTCTATCACCAACATAGGCCAATCAGCTAACCAGTATTTTCGCCCCTTCCCAAAATTACTTCGACGGAAGGTTTCCAGATGGATATGCGGAGCAAATCTATCTGGCGGAGTCAGGTAACCACAACTCATCATCTCAATAAACTTTTTAAAAACGTAACTCTTGAGTCCGGCTGAATATCGGGTTCCAAAAGCATTAACCGTCACAAAACCTGTCACTTTAACTGCACCTTTTTTATTTTATGAATTCCTTCTTTTGGAGGCTGACGGCTCCTAAAGTATCTGAGGCCAGAGAACGCCACGGAGAGGAACACGCCCAGAAGCAGCGAGACATTTCTGCCTGAGTAGCTTTAGTTCGGTTGCAAGAATGTTTGCATCGTACCCTTCACTTCTCTGCTCTCATTTTTGCCTAAAGGTCCCGCAAGATGTTGTTTAGATCTTCCTCAGCTACTTGCACGGCCTCAGTGTCAGTAACTCTCTAGATGTCCAATGTCCAGTTCTGAGTTCAAACTGTGGAGCCTCTGGAGATCACAAAATGGCGGTGTTGGGGGAGACAAGAACCACTCACCTTTTTAAGATATCAGAGTTTGATATCAAGTAAGTTAAACATTAAAAATCTGTAAGTTCAGTAGCAGAGGAGGAGGTTATTCATCAGTTATTCTTTTTGGTGTTGATGAAATTAACAGATGCACTAAAGGGGCGACACTTTATTCTTATTTTTGGCTGCTTTTCAGTAGGTTTGCATGTGAACAGGGTCATTACTGGTAGCATGAGACGATTACCTGGACCGTACAGGTGTTGCACAGGCAGTCCGCCTCCGCCAGGAAGGCACGTCAAAGTTATAAAGATAATTCAGGATGAACAGAATAATCCGTTTTACAGTCGATGACCAAAGTTATGTAGTTCAATATAGCGCACAAAGCGCTGTGACTGTAACCTCTGCTCACACTGGCACAGGAGTAGCCTGGGCAAGCTGCTCCGGAGGTCCGGTACCGTTGTGGTCTGTCCTCTGGACTCCGCAGGGAGGATGTTGGCCAAACTAACATCCATCATGAACAACTCCTCTCACCACCCTGAGCAGCTCTTTCAACAGCATGTTGCTTCAGAAGGTCCTTGCTCCCGTCAGCAGTGAGACTTTACAATAAAAACCTACCAATGTGCAAGACTGCAAACACATACATGCTCTGCATTTATACCTCGTCTTTCAATGCATATGGTGTTCACATTGGTTGCCATTTTATTTTACACAACAGCTTTACGGTTTTTTTTTTAAGTTTTTTTGCTTGATTTACTTTAAATCTTCTGCTGTGACAATTCAGTTCCCCCCCTCCCCCCCTCCTCTCCTGTGGAACCAACTCCCAGTTTTGGTCCATGAGGCAGACACCCTGTCTACTTTTAAGACTAATCTTAAAACTTTCCTTTTTTACAAAGCTTACAGTTAGAGTGGTTTATGTTACCCTGAGCTATCTCTATAGTTATGCTGCTATAGATCAGGGTCTATTTTTCTCACACTGCTGAGTTCTTGTACTGCTCTCCAGTTTGCATTGTTTGTTGTTATTTCATCTTTTAACTTTTTGTTCTCTGTCATTTTATTTCTTCATAATAGGTACACCTGGTCTGACGTTTGTTAACTGTGACATCATCCAGGGGAGACAGATCATCCGCTATTACCATCTAACATAGAAAGGATTCCTGGATCAATGTGTGCTTCTGTGCTTTCTGTGTCTCTGCTCTGTCTTCTCTAACCCCCAGTGGGTCGAGGCAGATGACCGTTCATACTGAGTCTGGTTCTGGTTCTCTGGAGGTTTTTCCTTCCTGTTAAAGGGGAGTTTTCCTCTCCACTGTCGCCTCATACATGCTCAGTATGAGGGATTGCTGCAAAGCCATCAACAAAGCAGACGACTGTCCACTGTGGCTCTACGCTCTTTCAGGAGTGAATGCTGCTTGTCAGGACTTGATGCAACCTGCTGGGTTTCCTTAGATAGGAAACTTTTTGACCAATCTGTCTGGAGGATTTGATTGAATTTGACTTTAACAAAGTGCCTTGAGATGATGTGTTGTGAACTGGCACTACATAAATAAAATGTTACTGATTTTAATTTAATTTAATGTGTAAACATTATGTAGTCTGTCAGGCAAACACATAGTCACAAGTCATGTGCAAAAAAATTAAGAAGTAACAAATTCAAGCAGAAAAAACACTTTTCTAAATAATGTGTTTCAACCTAAAACAGTTAATGTATATACTCTTTGTTAGAAAAGTGGACTTCAGAAATTTTACTCAAATAGAAGTAGTGATACTTCTTAATAATATAACTCAAGTAAAAGTAAAACGTGCAGTGCAGTAAAACTACTTCTAAAAGTACATTTTGTTCAAAAAGTTACTCAAGTCAATGAAACAGAGCAAATTTTTTTTTTTAATTCAATTTTATTTATATAGTGCCAATTCATGAAACATGTCATCTCAAGGCACTTTACAAAGTCAAATTCAATCATTTTATACAGATTGGGTCAGATTATACAGTTGATTGCATCAAGTCTTGACAAGCAGCAATCACTCCTGGAGAAGCGTAGAGCCACGGTGGACAGTCATCTGAATTGTTGATGGCTTTGCAGCAATCCCTCATACTGAGCAAGCATGAAGCGACAGTGGAAAGGAAAACTCCCCTTTAACAGGAAGGAAAACCTCCAGCAGAACCAGAACCAGGCTCAGTATGAACGGTCATCTGCCTCGACCCACTGGAGGTTACAGAAGACAGAGCAGAGACACAACAAGAGAGACAAAAAGCACAGAAGCACACATTGATCTAGTAATCTGTTCTACATTAGATGGTAATAGCGGGTGAGCCGTCATCTCTGGATGATGTCACAGTTAACAGAACGCCAGACCAGGTGTACCTTCTATGAAGATAAAAGAGAGAGAACAGAAAGTTAAATGTAACTAGTTACTACCCACTGTGAATTGTGAAATGGATTGGGGTCAGGGTTAATATACACTGCTATTTGATGGTGACCCCGTATATTAAAAAGAAAAAAAAGTTTCCATTTCCACATTCATCTCTTCTTAGTTGTCCTGGTTTTCGTTCACAAAAATCAAAGCGAGCAGGGCAAGTTAACGTTGACTGTACAATGGAAAAACCAGCAGTAGTAAAGAACTACATCCTGGTAGCAGTTATGCTGATGACTAAACGGTTCCTGAAGCACTATTAGAGTTGGAAACTGGTGTAAATATAAAAGTGTAGCCATGTTCTGAGGAGGATACACAAACTTCAACATGACGGTGAGTCCAGTAGAGGCCATTTAGGATGTGGTGGAATGGTAGATTTACACAATAGATCAAATGTCAGACTATTGTCAGAAGTCTATCAAAATCTCTGCAGGATGGATCAGATTTCTTGTTATATTTGTACCTTGAAGAATTCAAGCAGTTCTGGGGGCAAAAAGGGGCCAAAAATGTCACATTGTGCCACAATATACATACGTTTTCAGAACTGGGTAAAACATTTTACCAATTTGCTCTTTTTACATTTTATATCAACTGCTGTCGATTTTAGAAAAAGATTAAGATTTTTTTAACAGCAACGAGTGTTAAAAAATAATGGCCTGTAGCTCCAGTCCTCTCCATGAAGACCAAACAAAGGAAGAGAAAACAGAGGCGCCTTAATTTTAAAAGAAATTAAAATAAATCTGTTTACACACACAAAACATCCCTCAGGCGAACTCACCTTTACAACCTTTGATTGTTTTTTGAACCGCGGGTCGGTAACACTATCGCCATGTAATCAGGAGCCCTGGTTGCTCTCCGCAGCCAGACATGTGGCGCGTACGCATCGTGCTGCTAACGCACAGGAAATATAAAAAAAGAGACTTTTCAGCCTCATCCTTTCATGCTAAGTAGACATCTGAGGTCAAGTACCACATTTCACTGCCGCCTTTTCACTCAAGGGCCTTTCCTTTTTCCTTTTTTTTTCCTCTTTTTTTTTTTTTTTACCGCCGCTCGATCGCTCTGTCCTTTTCTGTTTCCCTTTTTCCTCCACTGCCTTTTCACGCCTCCTTTCTGCTCTATCAGATGCAGACGCTGGCAGAGCCCGGCCCACGTCGGGCCGCTCTTCTCCAGCGTACCCTGACACACATGCGCGCTGCTCTGTGCAGATAACCTCGCTGCTTTCCCCTCATAAAGGCCAATAGCAGGCTATCAGTCAGCCTCTGAAATGCACACACACACACACACACACACACACACACACACACACACACACACACACACACACACACACCCTCTACCTGTGTGTCCCTTTCACCCCCTGCCTGAAATGCATTGTTTAGGTAAATGAGTCGGTGGTCCCGGCGGGGGGAACGAGGAACCTGAACGCATTAAGCTGACGCGCCTTCCTCACCTCCGCTGTCCTTGAGAGCTCAGACCAGCCTGCTTATTAACATGTTTCTAATAGAGGAACTTTTCTTTTTATCATTATTATTATTATTATTTATCTTGGTGAAGATGATGGAGGGCTCCTGTTAGTTCTTGCGTGTTAGGAGAGACGGGGTTGGGTGGGGGGCGGGGGGTGCGACGTGAACGCCGGCGCGTGTGCAGTGGCCCCCGTGCAGACGCAGAGAGTCTGGCTCTCTAATTAGAGAGACAGAGCGCAGCACTCTGACTCAGAGCAGGAGGAGAGGGATGAAAGAGAGGTCGCCTCTCCACACACCTGCTGAAAGCCTCGCTCCCGTCTGCGCGTGTGGGAATGCGTGTTTTTTTTTTCTGCTCGCGTACACCTCTGCGTGTGTTCCAGCCCTTCACCTCTGGTGGAGCCCACCTTCTTTGTTGCTTTCTCCCCCCCCCCCCCCCCCCTCTCTCTCTCACACAGCTCTCTGCATGCCTATATGAGTGTTTGTTTACCTGTGTGTCTGTGTGCTTGCAGGTGTCACCCGGTAAAGCCTGATCTCCACAGAAAACTGCCACCGGCGTTGGCATGGAGACGGCTGCGGCACTGCGAGACGTCGCTGCCATGGTTTCCGAGCACGCCGAGCGAGAGGCGGGGAGGGGAGGGGAGGGGAGGCTGCAGCGCCTTCTCCGTCTGTGTGTCAGTCACTCCTCCGTGCACCTTCTGCACCGCTTTGTTGGGATGTGCACCTCAGATGCCCTCTTGTTTTCTGCACGGTGCAGGTTTGGCGTGGGGGGGGGGGGGGGGGGGGGGGGGCTGAAAGCATGCGTCTATATCCTCATTTTAAAGGTATAGGTCAAGTTTCTTAGTGCATCCCTTCCATTTCCTGACAGTTGGATGGTCGAGTTTATTGCCTTACAAAGAAGAGAAGTGTAGAAGTTGCTTCTGAGAAAGTGGATGCTCAGAGGGGACCGTGCTTTTTCTCTGGCAGCTCCCAAGCTATGCAATGATCTTCCTTTGAGCATAAGACAGGCATCTTCACTCGCTGTTTTCTTAAGACCAATGTTTTTTCTTTGGCTTCTGGCACAATCTGAGAGGTTATCGCTTTGTTTTAATTGTATCTGTATATTAATATGTATTTTATATTCCATCCTTTCTGTTTCATAATTGCATTGTGTTTTATGATTGCGTACAGCACTTTGGTCCGGTTGGTGTGCAAAGTGCTTCATAAATAAAGTTGGTACGGTACGGTATGGTAATGTCCGTGAAGTGAAAGTAGCATTAAATGTGGTTTCTGAAATCTTACAAACGTGAAATGCAAAAGCGTTCCATTCCAAAAGCAATGCTTTTGGAATGGAAGCATCCAAAAGTGTTGCTTACACTAAGGATTGGATGCATGTTCTGCTAGCTGGTCCCGAATAATCTCAAGATTATCAAATTTACAGAGGCTAGCAGAGACTCTTTTTTTTTCTGAGGAAATTGAAAAGATCCATCAGATGGGAGCTCCCCGGACTGGTACGGCAACAAGCTATGTTTATTTGCATTTTCGGTTTTTCTGCACTTTTAATTAAGAGTTGCCGAATAAAAGTCTGTGGTACTTTTTTATAATGACAATGAAATATGTACTGAGTCATTCTTTTATATAAAAAAAAAAAAAACACTGCGTGTAATCTGATCTTGGTATGGATCCAGTTGGCCTCAGAGGTCTTGTTAGAGAACATTAGAGAACAAACGGCCCCCGTGAAGAACAAGGAACCCAGCAGACAGGTCAGGGAGGAAGTTGTGGAGAAGACTTTATTTAACCTTATATATAAACATCTGTTATAGTATTTAACTGGGAAATTGACGCCAACTCTGTTTCATCAATCCCTACCAATACAGTAAAGTGTCTGTTAGTTGATTAAAAGCTTAAAGACTGCAATGCAGCAAACTTAATAGTATTCGCCACTGAAAGATGCAACGAGACCAGCTCCTCTGGCTTCAGAACCTTTTGCAGTTAAATCCAGAAACACAGAGCAGCAAATGGCGACATTATTGCGTCTGTTCCAGCTCACATGATTCCAATGATTGCATGGCTTCATCTGCATGTCATCTGTGGCTGCAGAAGCCTCTTAACCATCCGTTCATTTAAGTCAGGTGTGTGGCAGCAAGGAGACACCTAAAACATGCAGGACAGAGGGTACTAAAGGACCAAGGTTGGGAACCACTGCTCTACTAATCTGGACATTTTGGAAAAGTGGCAAGCAACGGCTAATGTGGAAAGGTTATAAATTCTGTTTGTGATTTGCCACAAGTGATGCAATGGGACTGTGAGGGACCGAGCCGGTCAAGCATGAGGACACAGTTGTAACTTTCAAAAAACTGGGTTTTATTTCCCCAAAGTAACAAAAATTTCAAACAATAATTATAGGGCCCTTAAAAGAGGTCAAATAAAGAAGCTAACTGAAGCCAAAAATATCAAAGTTAAACATAACAAAAACCTCAAACTAACTGCTCAAACAAACAAACTGACCTGACATACAACAAACAAAGGGGGCTTAAATACTGGCTGATCAGACCAGACTAACACACTGAGGAAGAGGGAAAGGGAACATCTACGCAACAACAAAGATAACTAAACACAGTTGGTTTAAGGATTAAACTTAAATGACTAATAACTAAAAATTAACAAAATAAATAAATCACAAAAGCAAAAGAAAGATTATGCCACAGAATTAAAATAAGGACTCCATGGTCTTCTCCCCCCTAGTGGAACTCCAGATGGTACCACCCAATCAGTGAGTCAATCAGGGATTGGAGTGTGCCAGCCAGAGTCCTCTGCTTCAGCCCAGTTGAAGGCACTCCCCACAACACCAAAAAAAAGAAAACAAACAGATGTTAAGCATGTAACAAAATTAAATATACAAAAGTTAACCAAATGTGCGCGCTACAGTTGGAACTAATGTACTTCAATATTGACACACTAAAAACCAAACAAATCAACGTATGTATACTTCAGTATGTGCAAACTTAAAGTGAAAAAGTGGTTTGTGAGGTTACCGACTGTGTGGCTGCAGGTGTGGCCATCACAGGGACACAGAAAACTCATAGAGGTAGGTTGCTCTGCTCAGATGTGACAACATTTTGTTATCTCAACTTTTAACTTTTGGTTCTCTGTGATTTTATTTTTCCTCATAGTAGGTACACCTGGTCTGACGTTCTGTTAGCTGACATCATCCAGGGGAGACAGATCACCCGCTATTACCATCTAACGTAGAAAGGATCCCTGGGTCAATGTGAGCTTCTGTGCTTTTTGTGTCTCTGCTCTGTCTTCTCTAAGCCCCAGTCAGTCGAGGCAGATGTTCATACTGAGCCTGGTTCTAGTTCTGCTGGAGGTTTTTCCTTCCCACTAGTGGGTGGTTTTTCTTTCCACTGTCGCTTCATGCATGTTCAGTATGAGGGATTGCTGCAAAGCCACGGACAATGCAGACGACTCTCCCTGTGGCTCTACGCTCTTTCAGGAGGAGTGAATGCTGTTTGTCAAGACTTGATGCAATCAACTGGGTTCCCTTAGATAGAGCATTTTTTTTTACCAATCTGTGTAATCTGACCCAATCTGTATAATCTGATTGTATTTTACTTTGGAAAGTGCCTTAAGATGACGTGTTGTAAATTGGCTCTATATAAACAAAATTGAATTGAATTGAATAAAATATTTTCCTTTGAACCTATATGCAAAGGTCCGTGTGGTGGAAAGCAAACACTGCATGAGGACTTTAATGGCAGCATCATGCTGTGGGGATTCTTTTCATAAGCACAGATAGGGCAACTGGTAATAGAGAGACGGAGCCCAATGCATACCTGAGGGTATACCTGTTGGAGGCTGAAAATGACTTGAGAATGGGGATGGAGGTTCACCAGAGCAGCTTTTCAAGTCTTAACCACCTTTGGGGGATTTAAAACGACAGTCTGACTGTATTTTCACTGTTTTACGACGACAAATGGTCACAACTTTCAGTCTGTAGATTTGCAAAGCTGGTAGAGATGAAAACCAAATAAAAACACAACGGACTGCAGTGTCTGTAATATGAAGGAGAGGTGGCGGTGCAGAGTGTTGACCAACTGAGGCTGAATACAAATTTAGGGCATATATTCTTATCCATCACTGCAGATAACAGTATAAAAAAAACATTAGGATGTAAAAAAGAAAGCAGAAAGAGTTCATCTTCTTATCTGATTCACAACAAAGTCGCTCGAAGATTGCTCAAACGCACTGAACCAGGGATCTGCTTATCTTCGCTCTGAACATCTGCTTCTGTTTGTTTCCTTCATTTTCCTCCTGCCATCCCTTCATAATTTGGTTTCCTTCTTCTTTCCGCCTTTATTTCCGCCGGTCCCTGCCTTTGTTCTTCAGTCTTCCTGAACATCCCCCCCGCCCCATCCCCGGAAAAAGGATATCGGAAAGCAGCAGCACATAAGAACGCTGTTTGAGGGCATTACTTGTGCTTGGAAAACCACCGCGGATTGTCTCGTCTGAGGCCTTTACAGCTCAGGAATAAAAGCAAGAGAGCCGACAAAGATGAAATGGCGATAGAAGTATTCCTCCGGGATGTACGCGGAGAAATGAAACTTGCATAATAAATCTGCTTTTACGACTTCTTTTCAATTAAATTATTCATTTATTTTTACCTGATAGTCTTATTTGTTTTACTGGCGAAGGGGTTGAACACTTTTTAGAATAGAATAGAACAGAAATACCTTTATTTTTCCACAATGGGGGAAAAAAAACATGTAGACAGGTTACACCAGAGTTACACATGTTAAATAGCATGAATGAAAAAGTTAGTTAAGCTGTAAAGCGGAAGAGAAAGAACTTATCAAAAAGGGTTATATTCAGGGCATATTCAGTTAAAAATACAACATTCAAGTTAAAACAGAGGAAAGACAGCAGACACTAAACAGAGCGATGAGGAAAACTATGGAATATGCACAGTTGTTCAAACAAACACTCTTAGAGAAGCTAAAGTTAATTAGCGTCTGAGTCACGCTGCAGATGATTCTTGATCAGATCAAGAACGTGTGGAACTATTAGCATGCTGTGAACACAAGATTGTAAAAGTCTGACAGCAGCCGGGAGGAAAGACCTGCAGAAACGCTCCGTAGAGCATCTGAGATGCAGCAGTATGTCACCAAAAGACCTCTCCACCTCTGTAACAGCACCATGCATGGAGTGTTGTGATTTTTCCTTACAGTCCTTCTGTCTTCCACCACCTGCCCTGGGTCCAGGGGGCATCCCAGGACAGAGCTGGCTCTCCTAATGAGCTTATCCAGAGTTGCTGCTCCAACAAACCACTCCATATAAGATGGCTGATGCCACCACAGAGTCAAAGAAGGTCTTCAGGAGCGGCTCCTCCACTCCAAAAGACCTCAGCCTCCTCAGGAGGTAGAGTTAGCTCGGACACTTCCTGTAAAGAGCATCAGTGTTATGAGACTAGTCCCTGATACCAGGCTGGTTTGGCAAAATGCAGAAGATCCAATGAAGACCTCACGAGGGCGAAGATGGCTGAGGATCCGCCTTTAAAGGGTCTTCATCAGGTGCAACGTTAGTGCTGCCGGCCTGTAACTGCTGGGGTCTTCAACCTTTTTGCAATGCTCTGCCAATAAATCTGATGTTCTTTGGGAAGCGACCTGTTCCATCTCACCAGGACGATCTTAGATAGCTCATAGGCACACGGTCTTTAACCTCATGCGTGCGATTTAACTGGAAAAAAGGGCATTTACTGCAACGAGAAGGTGTGCTCTAAAGATGAGCCCTCCTAAAAGCCATCCCCAATGACAATTCTCCGATCAGCAAAGCTCTCCTGTGACTCAAAGCAGGACGATAACCTCCGCATAAATCGGTGCAGTCTTGTTATTGTTTGAGGGTGAACGTGTGATGTTAGAGATGGTAACCCAATCAGTGTGAAATGGCCAAAGGAAGGAAAACAAAGCAGCCACCTTTATTTCTTATTATGCTATAGCAGGTGAGACGCTTCTGACGTCGTCTCTGGTTCAGGAGCGGCTTGACGCGAAGAATGCAACATTTGTTGCCCCGATCTAGTATTTGTCTGTGTGGTTTCTCTCCATGCAGCGACTCCAGACTCAGTCCACTCTATGTGAAGCTCTCCAAAGCTCTCTTGACAATCCTCGGAAAGGCTGAGATTCTCCCGGTTGCTGGTGCGCCTTTTCCTACCACACTTCTTCCTTCCACTCAGTTTTCTAATAAGCTTGGATGCAGAACTCTGGGAACTGCCACCTTCTTAATCAATTACCCTTTTTTTTGTGGCTTTCCCTCCTTGTGGAACACCGCTCTGTCTAATGATTCTATATACACTGCAAAAATGGAACTAGAAATAAGTAAAATGTTCTTAAAATGAATGTATTTGTCCTTGATTTGAGCAGGTAAATGAGGTGATTTGCCAATGGAATAAGATTTTTGCACTTAAAATAGGAACAATTCATCTCAATAATCTTATTTCAAGTGCAGGATGTCTAATAATCTTATTTCAGGGGTCAAAATACTAATTTCATTGGCAGATAATCTTATGTACCTGCTTAAATCAAGGATAAATACACTAACTTAACCTTCCCGTCAAAGGGGAGTTTTTCTTCCCACTGTCGCTTCATGCTTGCTCAGTATGAGGGATTGCAGCAAAGCCATGTACAAGGCAGACGACTGTCCATGTGGCTCTACGCTTCTCCAGGAGTGAATGCTGCTTGTCGGGACTTTGATGCAATCAACTGGTTTCCTTATATAGGACATTTTTGACCAATCTGCATAATATGATTGAACTTGATTTTGTAAAGTGCCTTGAGATGACATGTTTCATGATTTGGCGCTATATAAATAAAATTGAATTGAATTAACTTTAAGGAGATTTTAGTTATTTTTAGGTCCGTTTTTGCAGTGTAATACATGATTCACACTTTCTGAGATGACTGGCAAAAAAAAAAAAAAAAATATTGCGCTTTTACACAACATTGAGAGGAGCTGCTGCTTCTCCGCATCGAAAGGGGCAGGCTGCGGTAGTTTTGGCGCCCCCTCAGAGGAGGAGAGCTGTCAGTGGGGCTTAGATCTGTTTATACTCCCAGAATATCCCGTTTGGCCTGGGAACCGCCAGAATGAGCCAGAAAGTGTTGCTATGCAGGAGTCACCTGTTGAGCCTTTTACCTCTCAGATTAATTAAAGACAAAGGCGGCGCAGATGAAACCCGAACCAGGCTACATGCAGGTCGAGGTTCTCGGAGCTGTTTCTGAAGCCAGCAAAGCCCCGTCGGTTTAAACGTCCCCTGAACGGACTGTCGTCGGTGTTTATTTACCTGCGGGTGTCACCAGCTAACATCCATTAAAGGCATCGCAGCAGACAGCCCATCAGTCACCCCGCCGCGTACCTGCCAGAGATTAATCCTGTTTGTTTGCCGGTTTGAGCTTGTCAGAGCTGTTAGGTTGTTAGACAGCTGAAAATGTCACACTTTTCTTCATCACTCTTAACGTGTTGTGTTCCATCTAATCTGGAAAACAAATGTCGATTTTTTTTTTTTTCTTACAGCGATTTCTCGGAGTCAGCGGCGTCTCTGTTCTTCTGGGCTGAGGAAAACACGTTGCCTTAACAAATTTAGTTTTTTCTTCTGCTCTTCAAAAGTAATTGGACATGAAAATTGTTTATTTTTTTTTGTTTGTTTTTGGCGGGGGTAAAGCGGGGGTTGCTGTTTCTAAATGTTAAGAGAAATAAAGACTGAGACATCGCGTGTTTCATACATACCAAAATGAAAGAAAGCCAGGCCGTGTGTTTACTGGGTGGGATTTGTCAGAGGTTGCGATTGGAAACAGGTTTTAACCACCATTAGTCACAGATTACAGGTTTGATAACCTTTTTGCACCGCTCGCTTCCTGATTGAACATGTACGACTGAATTACTGCGGTATTACAACTTCCCATTACGGAGCAAAGAAAAATGGAGCTGCAGGCAAGAGATTCAAATGAAAGCAGGGCTCATTTGCATAATGACAGATGGCTCAGGTGTGCATTTCTTTTTTTTTTTTAACCACGGCAGTGTACACTTTTTAATCTGACAAAATATAAACTTGTCTCTTTTCATAAAGGTTTGTCACCTGGGAGGCTTTTTTTCTTTAAAGGCAGGAACTTTTAACTGTAAAATAATTAGCTCGCAGCGTGTATAACATAACCCGAACCCTCGGATCAATGAGGAAACAGAACTCCGTGCAAGGGGAAAGTTGTAGGATCTGATTGCGATATTGTAAGCGACACATGTTCCAGTGTGAATGAATCAGGCCTTTACAAAAGTATTCATACCCCACGTGCAAACACAAAGCTCCCTGTGTTTTATTGGGATTTTATTACAGACAATCAAAAAGTAGCGCATAGCTTCAAAGTGGAAGGAAAACTAGAGAGGCTCCTTCACTGCCTGCTTTTAAAACTCATCTGAAAACCAATTTTTTTATATTTTTTCAACCTCTGCAAGAATTAGTTTGACAATATTTGTTGTAATTGTTTTTTATTGTGGGTTTTAGGTCATGTTTTCATTACTGTGCAGCTATGTGCAGCCCTTTGTTCTTGGGATTGCCTTATAAACAAAGTTGGTATGCAACAGTAAGCCTTTTCATTAGTAAATTAAATCCCCCATTAATCTGAGCATAAATACAGCTGCTCTCTGAACTGATCACCTGTTTATTGGAGAACATTAGTAGACAAACATTATTAAGAACAAGGAACGTCACAGACTTGACATGGAGACAGTTTAAAGGAGGGGTTAGGTTATAAAACCACATACCAAGCACTGGACATCTCACGGAGAACCGATCAAGCCATCGTCTGACCACAACCCATCCAAACATGCCCCCTCACCAAAGCTGACAGGCTGGGCACGATGAACATTGTTGGAAAAAGGCAACTATTATTTATGCAGTCCAGATATCTGGCCTTCAGCGAAGGTGATGAAAAGAAAGCCATGAGAAGTTTGCATCTTGCTACAAGCCACACGTCAGGAACACGGCAAACATGTGGAAGAGGGAGTTCTGGTCAGATGAGACGTGCTAAAGGCTGTTTGGGAGAAATCCATGCAACACATTTCAGTACAGTTCATTCGTATAGCACCAGTTCACAACACACGTCATCTCAACGCACTTTACAAAGTCAATTCTGCTGAATCAGAAAGATTGGTCAGAGGTTTTCTGTCTAATTAAACCCAGCAGATTGCATCGAGTCATTGACTTCACCTCGCTGGGACGAGCGCGTAGGGACAGTTGCTAGCTTTGTTTTGTTGACTTTGCAGCAATCACTCATAATGAACACGCCATCTCTAAGATGAAACATGCCGGTGGCAACATTATACTTTGGGGAAGCTAATCATGATTGAACAAGCAGAATACAGGGTAAAGCAATAACTGGTAAACTGGGGGGATACTGCATGGTTTATATATAGATTTTCATGATTTTACTTCTGATTGCCAGGCGGGAAATCTCTCTATCAGTCTATGGTAATTTAAGAAACATGTCCCTGAACAACTTACGTCTTTTAGCTAATAAAACAGACAAAACATCAGCCAGACAAAAATTCATTCAGGCATAGCTTCTTTAATATATGCAGTTGTTTTGGTATTGATTTCTGTCTATTTTAAATTTGGTTCTGGTAGGGATTTTAACTTCCTGTTAAAGGGGAGTTTTCCTCTCCACTGTCGCTTCATGCATGCTCAGTATGAGGGATTGCTGCAAAGCCAAGGACAATGCAGACGACTCTCCACTGTGGCTCTACGCTCTTTCAGGAGGAGTGAATGCTGCTTGGAGAGACTTGATGCAATCTGCTGGGTTTCCTTAGATAGGACATCTTTTTTTGACCAATCTGTATAATCTGACCCAATCTGTATAATTTGATTGAATTTGTAAAGTGCCAGGAGATGACGTGTTGTGAATTGGCTCTTAAAAAATAAAATTGAATTCAACTGAATAGAAATACACTGACTGGCAAAATCTCACCTTTACTTTGACAGTTTTCCCATCAGTATATTGTCTTTGACTAATTGACTGACTGCGCATGCAAACAAAAATAGGTGACTTTGGTATCTGGACCACTTTAAATTTAGGTTGAACTGGACCTGTGGTTCTTAAAGTGGATCTAAAATTGCCAAACAAAGAACTAAAACCAGCTTTTGTAGATGGACCTTCACTTTTAGACAGTGAAGTTCACAGCAGGGCTTTTAATAACCTCCATTTAATCTATTTTCACAAGTTCAAGAGTTTTTGAAACCTAAAATAGTCCAGAAGCCACAGAAACACCACATTTCAAAAGTTGGAATCCAAGTTGTAGCAGATAAGACATCTGTAAAATTCAAGCAAGTTCAGGGAAAATAATTTAGACTAAAATGGCCATAATGTTGATGAATGAGGAACAAACTAGAAATCTGGGTCTAGAAGAGTGTTGAATTTTGTAGCGGTGAAATACGTAGCAATGCTGCACGTTGCCAGATTTCTTTGAGATGGCTGCATGACTCAGTTGCACGAAGACCAGCCGCGCAGCTCACCAACGAGGACGCGACTGCATGTTTTAGCAGAGAATATTCAGATTTGTGATCTGAAAGTCTGATTCGTGTTGGAGGGGATTTAGGTGCTAAATTTGCAGAAACGGGCCTTTTGTAATTCTGCACGAAAACAACCTGCACATTGTGCTCGTTCATTCTGACGCAGTGAGATTATCAACCTGTTCAACGAGGATCGGCCTGCCGGTGGTGAGACGGTGACAATCCCTCATCATTCACCGAAGAGGAGAAGAAACAGGATTCTAAATTTCACTTTTTTTCCCACTCTTTCGTCTGTGCTGCTGCTCCGTAACAAGCCCCCCCCCCCCCCCCCCCCCACCTCTACTTGTGTTGCAAAGAATTCAGTCTGGATGCTATTTTTTTATTTTTCTCCCCCTTCTGCGCCGTTTCTGAATGCGCTCCGATTTCTAACGTGTATCTTGTTGAATTATCACAGCCTTAATGAAGCATCCCCGCTTCTTTTATGTGAAGAGCTCAGGCAATCAGCAGATGAGATTGAGTTCCTCTGCGCTGATAGAGACGCAGTATCGTCTAATCAGACTCATGGATTCAATTTGAAATACCCTGCTTTTTCCCCTTTCATGTCAAAGTTTCACACGTTCCTCGCGGATTTACGTTCTGTTTCTTTAATACAATTCACTTCTTTAATGAGAAGTCATAGCTTAAGTCATTTTTAGTGCTAAAGAGGAGATGCTGTTGGATTGAGAGGCGTTTTGGGGTTTTGGGTGGTCTTTTCCTCTCGCCTCACTAGCAAACCCAGGTCCAGGACCGGTCCAGTTTGCCACAGGACCAGAGGATTAATTCAGGTGTGCGCCAGTTATGATTACAGCTTGCTGCTTTCTCTCTCTGTGTGTTTTCACACGCCAGAATCGGTAGTGTTCAGGCAGTATTTTGCTGGACGAGGAGAGGTTGGCTGCACAGTGTGGGGTTTAAACAAGACCCTTATTTTATTTTTCCCCCCCCCAGCCTCCAAACATTGGGCCCCTGCGTCGCTCCCTGTAGGCTTTGGCTAAAGTCTAGCTCTGCCACCCACGCGCTCGCATGCATGGAAGAAACACGCTTCCTTCACAAACCTTTGCTAAATTCGCCAAAGCAGGGCGTTTGCCTTCCAAACAAACAAAAATACTGATGTTTTTCTGTTTTTTTGTTGTTTTTTCGCCAACCCTGCCCTCGTTGATCTCGTTCAGCAGTAATTAAGTCACTCCGCTGCACTTACCAATCTGCAGCGGACCAAGTCCCAGTCAAGTAAACAACTGTCCCAGTCAAACCTGGGACTTAAAGTGAGATTTTTTTTATTCCCCCTTCAGTGAAGAAGTTGTTCAGTAAACATCTTCATTGCTACAGACAGCAGAGACATAACGAGCTCATCAAAATCAAGTTTTCTATGATGCCTGTTTAACCTTACAACCACTCTCAAGTTAAAATAACATCTATTAAGAGTGAAGCTAGTACAGTCTAAGCTAAAAACTTGGAGTTAAGCTAACGTTAGGATGGCCATATTTTGATTTTGGGGGGAAAAATAGGACGGTTGACCCAAATGTGAAGCATCACTTTAACGAATCCTTTAAAGTGAACTTTAATGGTCTGTTTACTTAGAGAAAGCCTGTGATTTGAAACATTCTCTCTGTGGTCAGAAATTACAGCTTAGTAACACATTTTAGAGAGGCTTTCATGGATCAACAAGTACAAAAATGACTAAAACCTCTAGAAATAAATGACAGACATTCGTTTTCTGTATTAGAAATTCACTTGTCACAATTGCGGCTCACTTTACTGGATAAAGATAAACAAAATCTGAAATAATATTCTGAAAAAAAGTGTTTAAATGAGCAACAATGAAAATACGTAGCAGCAGTCTCACAAAGACAGTATTCTTCTCCTATTACTGTTTGGTTTTATGTGTTTTTATATCTTTTATCCCTGTGCTTCCATTTGTCTTTCACTTTTCTGCTGGTACACCTAAATGTGTCCACTCTGTGACAATAAAGGATATTTCTATTCTATCTTTACCAGTTTTGGGTTGCTCAACAAATAAACATGAAATCCTTAACAAACTCTGCCTTGGGGGATTTGCTTGAGCAGAATCCCCATCAGAGACTCAACAGGCTGCTGGATCCTCTCCTCGCTCCACTGGCTCTGCATCAGTGAGGAAACCCTCTCACATTTCATACTGCCTGAGGGACGTCCCAACACAAACAGAAGTCTTCAGTTATTCTGGGCATCAGGTCACGCGTTTGGTCATATCAAAATCTCTGATCCCACTCCTGGTGCACCCTAACCCTTGGAAACAGCCGCAGTGCTCTGAGGGTTTCCCCTCTGCTCCATCTGTGAGTGGAGAAGAAGAAGCTACCCTACCCACCAGGTAGCAGCTACTGTAAGGGCAGGACGGCCCGCGATAGAACCGTTGTCGTACTCTATGAATTGCACCAGTCGATTTAAAGCGGCAGCAAGTTAATTTCGAGTGCCGCTTCCCCTACAGGAACTTTGGAAAATAGCACTGCGGTAAACACTGATGCCTTCCTCGTGCCTTGTAACCCACTGCTACAGAGCACTGTCACTGTCAAAGCAGCTGGAAGATGCATCCTATGGTGTAATCTCTGAAGAGGTGGGTAGTCTTTTACATCATCTAATATATAGATGTTGTAAACCAGTGTATAAGTGTCCTATTATTAGCTATGAGTAGCGCTAAAGCTGTTCGTCTTAACGAGAAGGAGAAGGAGAAGGAGAACAGAGCCGAGTACGGAAGAGGATTAGGGCCACTCAATAAATAAATAAATAAATAAAAATTACTCAATTCTGACTTTTTTTCTCAGAATTCTCAGATTAAAGTCAGAATTCTGACTTTTTTCTCAGAATTCTGACTTTTTCTGAGAATTCTGACTTTTTCTGAGAATTCTGACTTTTTTCTCAGAATTCTGACTTTTTTCCCAGATTTCTGACTTTTTTCCCAGATTTCTGACTTTTTTCTCAGAATTCTGACTTTTTTCTCAGAATTCTTAGATTAAAGTCAGAATTCTGACTTTTTTCTCAGAATTCTGAGATTAAAGACAGAATTCTGACTTTTTTCTTTTTCTCAGAATTCTGACTTTTTTCTTTTTCTCAGAATTCTGACTTTTTTCTCAGAATTCTTAGATTAAAGTCAGAATTCTGTCTTTAATCTCAAAATTCTGAGAAAAAAGTCAGAATTTTGTCTTTAATCTCAGAATTCTGAGAAAAAAAGTCAGAATTGAGTAGATTTTTTATTTAATTTTTTTGAGTGGCCCTAATCCTCTTCCATAGCTGAGAGACAAGGTTGCAGATGTGGTTTTCTGGCCTGAGACATTAGGAGGAGATGACAGACCCTTCAATCACTTCATATACAATTAGGTTACCATCACAGAGACTTAGAGGAGGATCTATTGAGATAAAATATGACTTTAAGTACATGCCTACTAGACCTAGTAGGTGGGATTGCTAGTGTTCGCCCAGACGGCCTGGGTTTGACTCCAGGTATGGGAACCCATGGACCTTACCAGAGGGGCCGCTTTTCATTGGCTGATGCCCATTCTACGTCATAGAGTGGCTACAACGTTCGAAGAAGTCTCACAAACACAAGCTAATGTAGTGCTATACTACCGCTGTACTAGCATACCGGCATAACGTTTTCGAGTTAATAATCGAAAAATAATAAAAAAATAATGGTTCTCCATTGCCAGTGGGGTATCTGTACTGGTGATGTCAGATATCCTGATCGTATTTGTGGTGGGAAAATTCACAGATTTCCAAAATCAGGTGCAGAATGCCGGGCTTGGATCAAAGCTTGTGCGCGACCACACGAGCAGCCCAACCTTCGTAGGATCAATAAGAACAAGGGAGTGTGTGCTGGTGTAAGTATTATAAATTTGCTTTAATACTTAAAGCAAAGCAATAATAAGGTGACCAGATTTCTAAAATCAAATCTGGGGACATTTCTTGCTCGTGGATAAAAATCAATACATCTAATCAAGATGAAATTAGGAAACGGGGACAGTAATGGTTTCATTAATTTTTACATGTTTATTAATATTTAAACAATACAAATCAAGTGTAAAAGACAGGAATGTGCCTCTCCAGACCTTTAGTGCATCCTAAGATTAATAAAATCAATAAATAGTGTTATTAATAGAAACTAGAACTGTGTCTCTAGGTTCGGGCAAAGTGGTGGGAGTGGGAGTGGAGGGGTCCAGAGTGGTTAGCAGGGTTTTCCAATTTTGTGGGACTCTGCCACCCCCTAAGGGGAAAGTGACATGAGGAAAAGAAAAACCAGTAAATACAAACATTTAGCCTGTGGCTGTCTGTGGAGACAGAGTTCCCCCAAATTTCAAAAAACTGCAACAAATACTCATTCTGTTCACGTCTACATACCTATGAGAAATAGGTTTTTCTGCGTTAACATCAAAAAGTAGTAGTCAAGCCCGCTGGTAAAGGATGATACATGTTTCTTACTATCAACTGACCACATAAGGGTTCTGTGCATCACAAAGCAGATTAATTTCTCCCACTAATGGGCTATAAGCACATAGAGCACATAATGCATAGAGCCTGTTTGGGACAAGACATTGTCCAATGGATTGTGGTGATGTGAGGTAAAACAAAGGCACAGACTTTGAAAACCCCTTGACATGAATGCAGGTGATTGTGTGTATAGTGCAGCATGAGCATGTATAAACTTACATAAAGTGTGTATAACTACATTATGTGTATGTGTATGGTAGTAGCTGATGTGTGAGTATATTGTTTGCTCCTTTAAGGTGAGTTAACTCTGGTCAGTGAGTCAGCTAACATGAGATCATCTCTGGTTTCTTCAAGGCCTTCTGTGTCTGAAGAGCCATCAGCCACGGTATCCAAAGGTCTGGATAAAATAAGAGGAGAAGAGGATGTATTATGTGCAGAACTGAAATTTTTAAAACACAAGAAAAAAACAACAACTAAACTACCACAGCTAGGGAAGTGCATTGAAACTCATTTTCAGTGCAGAGACTCAGAAAGAGGTTATATCTTCAGACAATTGGGCTTCTCAGCTCAAACCTGAGTATATCATGTCAGAGCTTTATCACTTGAACTTTATTAATACTCTAAGTAAATATTTCTCCCTTCTCGTCAATCATTCTTTACATCAATATTCCTATTTTCCTCCACTCTCATTTAATTTCCTTTCTGTCTTCCTATCTTCTTCCTCTCTCCTCTTGTATCAATCTTATATTATTCTAAAACAGAGACATTATATATTTAAAATCACTTCCAAAAACATTAGATTGTACAACATGAAAACGTCCTCTTATTATTATTATTATTATTTCCTCTGATTAAATACAAAAAATGCTAATTACCACAATACTAGGAGCTACAAGCAAAAACAACATAATAAATTAACATTAAACAGGCAGTTATCTCTTCCTCCATCGTTCTCAGATCATGTAAATATTTTCTCATTCAGTTCTCCTGTTACTGACTCCTATTTTTTCATGAGGAACTTTCATATATCCAAACAGTAGCAGTAGAAAAGCTAAACCTAAGCCTGGAAGTCTATGCTCATAAATCCCAACCATAAATCAGCAAAACAACTTGTAATAACTCTACTAATAACTAACTATCTGAAATATAAAGTAAAGGTCACCAATCAGTTCTAAAACATCTTTAGACGAACCCTTGTTGATCCCTGGAGAACCAGCGTACCAGTTTAGCGCTTTACAAAGAGTTTTCAATCATTCTGTTACATTTTATCTGAGTGTCTTTTACTGACGTGAGCAGCAACTCGTGGTCTTGTCTTACTTTTTATTGATAATTTTTTTAACCTGGAAAAAAAAAAACATTTCTCACAGGATCAGCTTGATCCAAAAAAATGAATCGATTAACACACTTACCATAACACAGCAGCTCCCCATCAGTTGCCACCAGTTGACGACTTTTCACTTCTTCTTCTTCTGTTTTAAAAGTGTTGCGCTCGTCTTCTTCTTCTTCCTCTTCGTGTTTTAATGGCATCTGACATCCAAAAGGATCATTACCGCCATCTAGTGGTGCGCTCTGTTCCTCGTCTTTATATTATCAGCAGCGCAACCAGCTACCGTAACACATTTCCCCCTCGGTAAAATCGGGGACATTTCCGGGGACAGCTTTAGCCGGGGACAGGTGGTCCAAAACGGGGACAGTCCCCGGAAAACGGGGACGTCTGGTCACCTTAAGCAATAATACTTATTGCTTATTATTTATTTATTTATTAGCATTTTGTCGGCGGGGATGGGCCAACAGCGTCCCATCCTTATCCGACACCAGCAGACGTTAGCTAAACAGATCAATCTCAATCGTGTACTGTATCTGACATACACTAAATATTTTATTTTAGCAGAAAAGGCTTTGGACGAAACTGTTCCTTGTGTTAGCCACTCTAGCACCAAGTACAGCGTATCAGGCTAGCCACACAAACATTTGCCAACAAACCACAGGAATTATCCGCTGATTTCAAAAGTAACAGACAAAACGATGAATGCACAACTTACCCAGCCTTGCAAGAACAATAGGCATCAGTTATCTTGTCCACATCTATATTAATGCTGAGGGAGTGAGGGTCTGCCGTTTTCCTCATCAACCGATAGCATTTTGCTGTGACCTGCACAACTTTGGAGGCTTCGCGTGGCTCAAATACCCTTAACTCGTCCAAAAATGATGACATGAACTTGTTAATTCCTCTGTCCATTGTTGTCGATGATATTTTTTCAAAATCAGGCAGAAATGACGCACTAATCGAGTCAGGAATACTCCGCAAAGAATCAGTCCAAGTGGAAACCGCCATGTTTACATAGAAACTTCCGTAGAATGAATGTGCCGCGAGGCTTTGTTTGTGAGACTTCAGAATTTTAGGTCAGTTGTGGGCGGAGCTTGGTAAGGTCCATGGTAGAGGAGTGGTGACCCAGTGGCTAAAGCAGCGTGCTGTGTACTGAGAAGGCTACATGTACCCGGTTTGAACCCTGCAGACTGACACTGTGGGTTTCTGAGCAAGACTCTGAACATGAGATGGCTCCCTGGGCGCTGTAAAAGCTGCCGACTGCTCCCTGAAGGATGGGTTAAATGCAGAAGACAAATTTTGTTGGAATGGACAACTGCAATGACAAAGATTTCTTCTTCTTCTTGTACTGATGCTTTTTCATTGATCAGGGATTCCCCCCCCCCTGCCTCTCCCCTACCAGCTCCGGAAGCCCCGGAAAAAAAGTGGAGATGTTCAGGGCATAAGAGAAAGTTTGGTCACCCAAGCTAACAGCTAAAACTTCCAGCGTTGAGCCCAACCAAAAATCCTTACAGAGCCAAACAGTAACCCATAAAGATGCTCACACAGTCGATCCAGTGCTTGAAGTCAAGCAATCTGCCTCTCAGAATAGAACTACCAACCACTCTGACCCATGCTAGCATCCACTTTTAGTAAGGCACCCAAGATGGGAGCCAATCTGGGCCTAGCGGTCGTATTCTGCGGCCGGACCCAGGAAGTCTAGCAGCCAGGCCACTCACCGTCAAGCTGGGAGCCACTCGTCTAGTCTGGCCGCCAGCCGCTCAGTCAAGTGAACGTCTACGCGTTAGTCCAGCTAAAAACTTTTCAAAATCAAACTTACAGCTATTCTGATAGACTATTATACTCAACAGCCTCTCTGAATTTAGTCAGAACCTCCTAGGAGTCAGGCTAATGGCTGTTTGTAATCAATCCGACATTTACTCCGTGAGTCAGACTCACGCCCCGCAGTCAAGACTCGACGCTGAGATTTACACAGTTGGATTCAGACTGACAGCCACGCAGGTAAAATAGGAGAGATTATATGAGATTTTAACTGTAGATTTTAACATTGGTATAGTGAGAATTACTGAACTAAGTCAGATATCAGAGCCTTTTTATTGCCTGATTCAGATAGATATATAGATAGATAGATAGATTTGTCATTTTGTATGCACAAAGTGCGTACAGAACGAAATTTTGTTTGGATACAGCTTGAAAAGAATCACTCTAGAAATCACTCTAAGAATCAAAGTAGATTGCACTAATTTTAAGGATAAAGATGCAGTAGCGATTTACATAAACAACTGAAATGAAAAACAATGTAACACTGTAAACGATGCATGGGAAATAGACGGTGTGCTATTCACGGTATCCAGATGCAGCAGCAATTTATGTAAACAATAGAAATGTAAACGATGTAAAACAATGTAACAATGTAGACAATGCATGGGGAGATAGTTCAACGGTCTGAAGCATATGTCTAAATGTGTAAATGTGCAGTTATGCGAGTGTGGTGCAGTGTCCATTTTGGGTTTCAGCAGTTCACAGTCTTTTACTGTTTTAACTAGTGGGAAATGTTTCTCGTTGTTTAGGTTGAAATTGTCTCTTTGCAGTTAAGACACTGGGTGTTGCTACAAAGAAGCACAACTGAAAAATATCTAGGCATTAAAATGACTGAAAATCTAGTCAGTGTCGCCATTCTACAGTTTTAAATTCCTTTTGGATGTGTTTTTCTTTTTATTACCAGCATTCGGATTTATTGCACAGAACGCATCAATTGCCAGCTTTCTCCAGATGCACAATCCAGTCTCAGTCGACGGAGAAAGCCCATTTAATGCGGGAGATTTCCGTCCCAGGCCTGGCCTACTTTGGCATGCTTCGGCCGGGTTATGGAGCTATCTGACTACTCTTTGAACTGGAACAGCACGGAGGTGGATTTGCCTCCCACAAGCCCATCATCTGCGCTCCTCGGCGTGGCAGCCGTGCGGTGTGTGTGTGTGTGTGTGTGTGTGTGTGTGTGTGTGTCTGTGCGCAGCGTGGAGCCGCTCGTGGCGAGGGAGGGAAAGAAGTGGCACAGTGGCCCAGGAGTCCTGAACTCTTGAAATGTGTGCCGCAGAGGATTTTGTTTCTATGTTCACACAATCCTCTTTGTGTCTCATCGCCCTCATCTACATGAGCAAATGCAAACAAATGCTGCAATGTTTTGACAAAACCAGGGCTCAATGCGTCGAGGTGATGGTGTCACCCATCTCTCTTTTCCTTGGCTTTAATCACGATCTGAGATGGTGACTTTGTTTTACTGCATTTTACGTTCTTTAATTTTATCGCTAATTTTATATACCATTTCGCTTATTGTTTTATGATTGATCATTAGTATTTTGTGATTGTGTACAGCACTTTTGGTCCTGTGGGTGTTATAAAGTGCTTTATAAATAAAGTCGGGGATGGTATGGTAGGCAATCGCCAACGTTTACTCAAGGGTCAGAAATTGTTCGGCGAGCGTTTGATTCCAATCCGGCTTAGATAGCTTTGTCATTAGTAAGTAATTGGACCCGAGTGTAAGTATATGGCTGCATTGTACTTGATTGCAATTGAATTAGGATCTAATTGGATTGCCTTTAATTGGATGTGAATTAGACCTGTTTGTGTTGGAGAGTACACTAAGATGGCTTGTCTTGGGAACTGTACAAAAAAAAACAACAACAACTAAAGTGAACTGTGATGCAACGTCCATATCCAGTGTCTCTTTTCAGAGACAGGCGATTATCTTCACTCTGTGTTACTTTCTCAAGCTTTTGTCTTCAACTGATAAACCTGCACTGCATCCCTGGGCCTCGTTGTTTTTTTTATTACTTGTAGGCAGGTGGTCATAAATGTGTGATGGATGGAGGTTTTGTTTTAATAATAATCAATAATCATATTGCTAATCATTATTTATCATCGCAACATTCATTCCAGTGAAACTTGCCCTCTCCATTTGAGCCGTACCCTTAATGTTATTAATATGTTATTAATATGTTATTCTTGTGTAAAAGCACATTCAGGAGCTAATTAGTGGTCTGCGATGAGAACGGAAAGTTTTGAACAATGCAATATTTCATTGTCGTGCAAAAATCGGAACTCTTGCGTCATGTTAAGGTGTGTTCCCTTCCATTTATTTGAGCAATACATGTTTTTATAGGTTACATACTTAAACAGCACAATTAGGCTACATTCTATTGAGCGATGGTGGATTTACTGACCAAAGATGCCTGCAGGTGCAACCGGGTGCGTCTCTGGAGGATCTGGTGGACCCTGAGGCGACGACGCCGTTGTCCGGCTTTCCCAATTAAGTACAGCATCAGAAATTTTCAGTAGACTTTCTTACAACCGTAGAATGAACCCGAGCTCTCTTTGCTTCGGGTCAAAGCTAACTCCTCTAACCTACTGATCACTTAAAACATCCAGATCCACCTGTTTGACTTACAGCTGCTTTCAGTTGTCAGTTCGGGTATAAGTGAAGCCGAGCATGCATAAACGCACGGTATGTGCTGTCAAGACTCCCAGGAACCGAGCTTTGCTCAACGTACCATGACTTCCCTGAGCCCACATACGCTGCACAGACCGACGCACAGTTCACGGGCCTATTATCCTCCTCCTGCTGCAGCCCCGGCTGAATGGGCGCGTGAGTCGAGAGACGTCTTTGAAGTGCGCCGAGGCAGGCGACGGGAAGTGATGGATTTATGTGTCGTGACATGCTTTACGTGCACGGTGCCCCTCTTGGTGACGCCCGGCCCTTCTCCGATCTGCCACGCAAATTTTAATCGTATTATTTCAAAGCCGGCAACCTCTCTTGCTTCAACCCTTCCATCTCCCTCCACTTTGTTTCTTGTTTATGTCTTATATATTTTTTTTATGCTTCCCATGTGTCTTTTTACTCCTTAGCTTCGGGCTGTGAAGGTGTCCGAATTGTATCCGGACCTGACGGTGAGCCAGCTGTCCAAACAGGATGTCTATGATGTTACTTCTGGTGCCCTTTAGTCCCTTGGTCGGCTAAGCTGGACAGAGTCTCCTTTTTTGTGCTTTTCTGCATCTAGATCTAACCTATTCCGACACTTAGTAGCTGACACGGCTTTATCCTCGACGTATAAGGCCTAATAAACGCAGAGTTTCTCATTCTCATTGTCAAAGGAGACTTTTTTGGCAGGCAAGGAAAAATAAAGCAGGTTTGGACACTTTAAAGGCTTTGTTTAAGCCCTGAGATCAGTGGCGGCTGGTGAATATCAGAATCAGCAGCTTACAGATACATTCAACCATTTACAGCTATATTAGGTCTTATTTTGGAAGGGAACAGTATTAAATACAACACTAAAATTCACTATTTGTCACCAAAATAGGCATACACCATATTGTACTGTCATTATCTTCAGCCAAACAGTTTCACAATGACACAGTGGGTTTCACAACACAGCAGAAACACAACAGAATTTCAAAATATGCAAAAAAAAATTATCAGCTGACAAAATGATGTACCTGATACAATGTTCACAGCACCTTCCAAAATATTCAAACTCACTTACCACATGACAAAATGTGTGTCTCTCTCTGTCGTCGCTGCTGTAATCTTTATGTCACTGCCTGACTGACTGCTAGCTACATTACTTTATGTTAAAACGGCTTGTCATATACCTATATCACTGTGCAGCAAGGGCTATGATTTCAGTAGCCCCAAAGCCATTCATTTTGGCAATGCTGATTGGCCAAATATTTATACATTTTCCTTAGCAACATTATACGATTGGTTATTTAGCTACATTTGCGGGGCTCCTTGAGTGACAGCCCTACGGGAGAAATTCTACGTTCTGTTAAATGAGAACGTAGAGTCAATTAGTAGAAGTGTTTTAATAATTCATATTACATGTAGCCACATACTATTAATTAAAAACTGACATTAATAATACTTTTGAAATCTCAATATATTTTGACTTTTCCCCTCCACATCTAGGGAGGGCAGCGCCCGAGCGCCCCCTATAGGCCCGCCGCCACTGCCTGAGATCATAAACAGCATTAAACAATTCACCATTTTTTTTTTTTTCCATTTTGGGTCACTTGAAAGTAAAATCATTAAGTTTACACAAGATAAATGTATGCACGTCACCCAAAGGTTTTTTACAAAAATGTATGAATGAGGGCATGGTGTCTTGAAAATGTATAATTCTGATACTAGAAATCTAATACATTTTCCAAGCATTCCTTTATAAACGTGCATTATTGCGTTATTGCAATGCACACTGTGCTTCCATATATTGTGCAACTCTGCTGTGTGCCCTAAAGAAATTAGAAGGATATGTAAACAGCCTCTAGTGTGTTTTATTCTATGATCTAACGTTTGTCCGGCACATTTCTCCCCAGCCTGTCTGCTGTGTTCCCAGGTCTCCATGATCCTGTTTGTTCGCTAATGAACAAACGTCTGAGGCGCTCATCTGCTGGGCCTTGAAATCACCTAAGACAGAGGAAGGATTTTCTAAATGCACATTTAAACAGAAAAATCTAAAAAGGCTGCTGTTAATTTCAAGCCCTGATTTCAACCCCTATGGCTCAAATGAGAACCTTTTGTCTCACACACTAAGAAAAGCCCCAACAGGCCATTGACGTCAGCAGAACCAACACGCACGTCGGCACCTTTTTCCTCCGCTCCCTTTTCATTCTGCCCGTTCTCCGCAAACACCGAGCTGTAAAAGTGTTGGCGCTCTCGCTCCAGCAGAGAGGTGAAGAGACGGTGACAGGAGATGAAGGCCCTCATAACAGCTAAATGTGTCCCTAATGCCCCACAGGGGGATCCAGCTGTGATCAAAAATTTATCAAAGAGGGAGCGAAACTTGAAAAAAGCGAGCTTGAAACGCGCGTCAGGATTTTACACCTGATCACAAAACAGTTTTCTCTTTTCCCCGTGGCTTTAAATGCAGAACGAGCGTCTGACGGCGGTGGTCAGTTCCTCAGCTTTCCGCCTCAATTGGCTGCCTCTGTCATAAAGCCCATTAGCTTCAAAGTACAGTATCATTAGTCATGCACGCTGCCGTCAGCCTCCTCTGCGGGGCTGCCTTAATGGCTGCATGCTTTAGGATAAACTTCCATGGGAGCAGCGGGGAGCGGCTGCCAGTTCACTGGCTGAAATATGAGCTCAAGCTGTGCTCTTGTTGCTTTTTGTGTCCGATCTGCTTGCAAACGTATGTAGGTAAACCTTTGGTCACAAAATAGCTGCAGTGAATCCCTTTTTTCCACCTGTAACTTCACAGCTCTGCTCATGTTTTTGGTGTTTTTTTTTCCGTTAGATTTTGGTACTCAGCAGCTCCCTTGTTTGGCGTCTCCTCGGCCGGGTTTCTGAGCGAGCCGAGGGCAGCTGGAGATGTGACGCTAGGAGACCGCCGGTTTGTGATTGGCTGTCGGGTCTCTGAACTAGACCTTAAGCTCTAAAGACGAAGTGTAGACAGTCATGCTTGGTAGGGCTGCTGAGAAAGTGCTGAGCGAGCTAGACGGTGATCTGACAAATGCAAATCAAATTTTTTTTCACACCATCTTGCTATGACAACTCCACCCACATTGAGGCGGAACATCATTGATGTAGAAAATGACCCGGATAGCGTAGAGTCAGGTTGATCAGAGCAGGTACTAATGGAAAAGAACCCTGTATTAAAGCAGCACCATGTAACTTTTAGCCACTGGGGGGGGGGGGGGGGCGCTAGACCTGTAACTTGTAAATTAAACAGTCTCCCACCGTGTTTTGGAATCTGATAGCAGACCAGCAGACTGAGAAGTCATGGAGTTACTGGTGAAGACAAGGCCACCGTCACCCCTCTAGATTAAATCCTACATCAGAGAACCAAAAATATTTCTTATCAGGTAATTGTCATGTCTGTTTTGGTGCCAAACGACAATGTTAGTATGTTGTGTAGCCTGGTAGCTTAGCATTTAGCGCCTACAAAATTAAAAAGTATAGGCAGGGACATATTCTGTATGCACCAGGCAAAATGATAATTTACCATTCTTGGGGAGTTTTCCTCTCCACTGTCACTTCATGCTTGCTCAGTATGACGGATTGCTGCAAAGCCATGGACAATGCAGACAACTCTCCCTGTAGCTCTACGCTTCTCCAGGAGTTAATGCTGCTTGTCGGGACTTTTATGCAATCAGCTGGGTTTCCTTAGAGAGGACATTTTTTGACCAATTTGTATAATATGATTGACTTTGTAAAGTGCTTTGAGATGAATTGGCACTATATGAATAAAATTTAATTGAATTGAATTAATAATAATGATGCAAAAACAGAATGGGCTTTGCATCCTGATTGTTCCTTCATCAAACACCAGCGAGCAAATACTTTTGCAAGATCCCTCTTGTTTTTCCTCTGGAGCGATCCCTCTGGAGCTTTTGACCTCCTCAGACGTAGTTTTTCTCATTTTACTTCCCTCAGCCACGACAAACTTTGATTCGAGGATGAGAAAAGTAGAACGTGGAAACATCACAGCCACATCTCAAGGTCTCGGGCCAAGAAACCTATGTGTCCTTCTAATAGACAACGACTGTAATCACTGTCGGCTAAACTGGCGACAACGTGACTAAAGAACGACAGAGACAGTGTTTCTGAGACACCATCTTAAAGCCTTGATCTTTATCCCACAGAAACATTGGAGACAGAGTTGAAAAGGTGTGTGTGTGTGTGACTGCCTACAAACCTGACCCAGTTACAGCAGTGCTGTCGAGGGCAATAGGCCAAAATTCAAGCACGCCATTGTGAGAAGCTTCTTGTCATACTGTGTATCTAAAGATCGGGCTACGACCTTGTATCCGAAATGGTTTTTGCTTTTGCTTTGCCTTAACATTACACACTGAACAGTGTTTACTACATAAATGGCAGTAAATAATTGTGGAAACAAAGTTTTTTCCTCTTTGACTGCAGCACTTTAGTGCAGATTAAGGGAAGGGAAGGAGGGCCAATTTAATTGGTTGTGCTTACATAAACATTTGAAATTAATCATTTTTTAATAAGTAATTTGTATTAAACTACTTAAAGTTAAAGTTCAAAGTAGCCCCCTTCTTGATAATGAAATAACTACAAATTGCCAAGTTAGAATATCCTATTTAATTCAAAATGACAAATTCGCATTTGAATTCATTACAGGCTGAGTAGTGTGTTTTATGTGTTTATTTCTGGTTATTAGGATGTCAGACTCCAGTTCTTACACTTTTGTAAGCATCAGCACGATTGGATCATGTCATTAGCAGACCTCTGTTAGACTTGACAGCATCAGGATGTAATTCATTACATACAGGCGAGTTGGACTTGGCACATCCAAGAGTAGCAGGAGTTTCACATCTGAAGAACCGGAGTTTGACGGCCCTGGCTCGCAACAAATGAAAACCCGAAATTCAGTTTCTGAGGCAATTTCAATATTTCTTTAACTCAAAAAAAAAATGTATCTGAAAAGGACTTTCCACCATTAACATTGCTTTTCTCTTCTAGGCCAAGGGAAGATGCTCGAGGAACAGCTCCACAAATGCTACAGTTCAGCCCACGTCCTTGATACGTCTGTGTTTTGGAGGCTCCTAAATCACTGACCACAGCTCTGTTTTAGTTTACTACAGTTTGTCCTTCCACTCAATTTTCCAGCAATCGCCTTGAATACTGCATTTTGAACAGCCAGCTTCTTTAGCACTGACATTCTGTGGCTTACGCTCCTAGTGGAGGACTTCATTGACCGTCTGCTGGACATCTGTCAAGTCCCCAGGGTTCCTTGTGATCCTCTGGGCCGTTACATAACTTTCTGTCTTAAAAAGATCCTGACAGTAATGGCACTGTGAGATTTGTTGTTTGTGTGCACTTAAATATCATTTTTTTTTTTTATAATTTGATAACTCTTGGCTTGACAGATGCTGCAGTTTCTTCCAGCGATGTGCGCCTCCGACCTTCTTGCTTTGCATTTTTATTTGGTTTATTCTGGGTCTTCCTGCCATCTACTAACCCGTCAGGGGTCTTTGTTTATTTCCTCACTGACCGATAAGCGCTTTCTTCTGTGGACAAACACAACAGAGATAAAAGTATCCGCTTAAACATTTGGAGAGCGACCACAACCAAGACCTCAGTGATTGTCGCTGAGAAAATGTTGTCAAGAAGTTCCTGGACCTGCGAGGCCAAAAACACGACGGAGTCCGCTCGCAAGAACCCGGGTCATGACAGACAGATGAATAGCTGCGCATTAGCACATGCAGAGCCCCCGCTGACTGAATTATTTATGCAGCTGTGATACAGTATTTTTCATCTCCGCTGCCTCGTCGTTCCCCGCGTGCTGCGAAAAGCAGATGGCATGTTGTGAAGCGGCAGCCATGTGTGCAGAGGGAGGGAGGGATGGTGACTCAGTCCACGCTTTCATCTCGCTTTAGTCCTGTTGTCTTGCTGATGTTTTTTTTTTTTGGGCTTGTTGGCGTTCGAAGCGCGGTACGTTTTGTATAATTGTGCAGATCGGGGCTCGCGTGTGCGCGTTTGCACGTCCGGGGATCGGACAAAAGCTCGGCCAGAGTCCGTCGGCAGGGCAGGAGTGCGTGCAGAGTAGAAATGAGACTGTTGCTGCTTTAGCTGGGAGGCTCCTCCGCTATTAGCTAATGGATTCTCCACCATCTGCTCTGACAGGCTCCACTGGTTACTCATTTCCACCTCCATCAGAGTCTGCTGCTGGAGAAGTCTCTCCGCCTTTAGCGCGGAGACTCCAGGAGTGGCTCAGAGCCCTCCGGCCGTGTAGTTCAGCTCCTCCCGTCGCTCTGCCTGCACGGCTCTGGATTAAGTGGCCGTCTTCCCTGATTCTGGGCCTTCCGGTGCTCCGTAGTTGGCGTCCCCGCCACTTCTCATACTCAGTCCACATCTACCGAATCTTTCCATGAAGAATAAAAAGTCCCACGTGCATCTTTTGCAAGTTATTATTCAAAATAAACAAAATTGTATCATTTGTAACGCTGACTATTAAAAATGACAAACGTCCCGGATTCTGTTTGAAGATTAGGTGCCAAATTGAAGGTGAAAATCCTGCTAACGTCTCATCTGAGGAGGAAAATGCTGTATCCTCCATATGTCTATTTATAGATATTGATAGATAGATGTCTACCGTGGGAGATCTCTCTGTAAACACAGAACGCTTCTGTTTTTGCTTTTTTTTTTCTTCCACACCTAAATGTTTCACACTGTTAAAAAATATCATACAAAGGTAACTTTAGTAAATAAAAATAAAAAGTTCTTTCCGAATTATTTCATTTTTTTTTTTACATTTAAACCAACCTGTGTCTGTGTGAAAGGGTAAATGGCCACTTTGTTAAATAAATTAAATGTGATTAAACAACATTTTTTTTTGGAAGTTGCAGTTCTACTTGACCAGCCACGGTAGCTGAGCCTGATTTCTGTCAGACCTGTAGAATTAAAAAGAACCTGTCTGACAACATGAAGCAGGCTGGAAGATCTCAACATGCAATGCACCAATTCGACCTCCTGGATGAGTGGACATGGCGGGTCGTTCACTCCTGGGACAGTTCCTCACTCACTGCAAAAACTGAGCTAAAAATAAGTCAAATTTTCTTGAAATCAGTGCATTTATCCTTGACTTTAGCAGCTAAATAAGATTATCTGCCAATGGAGTGAGTATTTTGACCCCTAAACTAAGATAATTAGATATACTGCACATGAAATAAGACGATAAAGCTAAGTTGTTCCTATTTCAAGTGCAAAAAATCTCATTCCATTGGCAAACCATCTTATTTACCTGCTCAAATCAAGGATAAATGCACTAATTTCAAGAAAATTTGACCTATTTTTAGTTTAGTTTTTGCAGTGCTGTCATCCTGTAGAAATGATGTTGTTCCTCATCTGTGTGGGGCATGACATTTTGCTTTTCAAGATCTTTTAGCCTACTTAGTGATGTCAGACAGGCTCTCTTCAGCTGGCTTCTTGATTCTGCAGGTCTGGTAGTGACCAACCTTGGGTTTGGCGCGGTGGAGGTTTTTAATCAAAGTTAATTAAACTGTAGGGCCAGCTTGGTTAGGAGACCGTCTTATTCAAAAATGCTTTTTCTATTTAATCACATTATCTGTTTTTTCTTTTAATCTGAAACTTTGACAATGACACGAAAGGGGACAAATATTGTTTAACATCACCGTATACTTGGGATTCTGTCTTACTTTCAGATCTCCCCTGAACATTTTGCCATCTCACTTTATCCTTATGGCTTTAAAAGATCGAGTGATAAATATCTGCCAAAAAAAGCGGGACCACCATTACCATTCAATTACCTTTCTCTTAGGATGCTGAGATCTGACACTTTTTTAAATTCAGGATGATTAGATTAGACTGATAATTAGTACGTAATAAGAGATACGCTGCGGCGGGGGGAACAAAAAGTTCCTGGAAAAGACAAAGGGTGACCCATCTCGCCGGCTTCACTGGGAGCTGACCTGTTTCTTCCACCCTGGCTGGAGCCAGAAATAGCTCGTGGGCCTGTTGCTGGTGGGTCTCCACAGGACACGAGCGGTGATAGATTTTTAAACAGAATGGCTCCCAGGGCAGGATAATAAACTCTCATCCATTTGGAAAATGTGCATGAAAACCTCTGGTCTATTTACCAGACTCCATTAGTCAATTATGCCATTCTCTTTTTTTCTCTCTCTCTCTCTCCTGCCTGTTATCTGCTTTCAGACTGATGTCAAGTGGCTTTTATGCAACTTTTTAGTTTTTTTTTTTTGTTTTTTTTTTTTCAGAAGACCAGGAAACGTCAGCTCTAGTTTATTTGCATCAGCTCTTTCTCTGTCTGTGCTGCAGACACAAATGAGGCGCTGAATTAAGAGCAGATGGACGTGACTCACGGTAAGGATGGGAACCAATGCATAAAACCTGAACTCATACATTTTATAGAAAGCATGACTGACACGGCGAAACGCGTTCCCTCGTTCCTTCATACTTTGTCAACAAGCAGCCGAACTTTCTCATAATGTTCATCTACACTTTGTTTAACTGCCTGAAGGTCCTTCAAAAAGCAATTTGGGGACTTTTTGGGTTTATTTACACTTACAACACTTTTTAAGCGGTTTGTAAAAACGACTGAGCATTTTGATAAGAATATTTGGTTAGTTTGTTAGCCCTCTTAAATGTGACCTATCGGTTATTCAAGCATGAAAGGACTCAGCTCATTCGTTTCCAGCTAATATTATTATTTCCCAAAGCAGTGCCTGCACACAGTATGCCGGCATTGGCCTACAAATATTTATACACCCTTTAAGTTTGAAGTCATTTTCCTTCAACCAAGAAGTTTGTTTCTGATATTTAAACAAAAATGAAGACATTACCTTTTGAAAGACGATGAAACAACGTAAAAAATCTTTTTTTTAATATTTTGAAATTAAAATGTCAAACAAATACATTATTTATTCTTTTATACAATACAGCAGTTTTTTTATGACGAAGACCACCTTTTCAGAAAAGCTTTATTGGTCCTTTTTTTCCTCTCCTGCCTGTTACCTGCTTTCATACTGATGTCAAGCAGCGTTCATGTGCTAAAATAAAAACATAAATAATAATAAAGAAAGAAAAAATAAAGAAAAAAAATAAAAATAAAATTGAAATTAAAAAAATACAAAAAAAATAAATCTTTATTTGTCTCAATTATACAATCCAATGTGAAATGTGTTTTTTACATGGATCCGAGAATAAAATTGTATTAAATCTAAAGTGTTCAAAAGAGAGAGAGATAGATAGATAGATAGATAGATAGATAGATAGATAGATAGATAGATAGATAGATAGATAGATAGATAGATAGATAGATAGAATCAGACCAAACTCATTCTTTTGGGACATTCTGTTATTCTAGTTCTATTATGAGTTCTAGAAGGTGCATCTTTTGAGGTACCGGTGCAGTGGAGTCCAGTTTAAAGCTCTGAGTTGAGCAAACGGATGGCCTGAGGGAAGAAACTCTACCTCATCCTCTCAGTGGCGGTCCTTAGGCAACGCTGAAGTCAACCTGACGGCAGCAGGGCGAAGAGGGGTGTTCCAGGATGTTCAATTTTACACCCTGCATCACTGGGTATAAAATGTAATGCAGAGGACCAATTGCATTGGTATGTGTGTTGGGATGACAAAGATGATTATTATTACTGTTCAGCAGGAGATTATTGTCCTGGCACCAGTTCTAGTCATGGTGGGAGACGAGCCCACAGCTTGATGATGATGATGTTGCTGTCTGGTGTGGATACGCAGCAGAGGGTTCAGCATGCAGCCCTGAGGAGACCCAGGGGACGATGTCTGGTTCCCCTTGCGTACCACCTGTCGTCTGCCAATCGGACGTCTTTCCATGTTTCCTCTGGCGTTTGGATGGTAGATCTATGGTGATATGCGTCAGGACTTTGAGATTGGAAAGCCTCTTTATCATCACCCTAAGCTTTGGCTCCCTCCACGGATCATCCAGCAGATCCAAGTTGGGAATCTGGCTGGGCCAAAACACTAATACAACTTCCAGTCAGATGAAACGTGTGGGTAAAATTCAAAGGTATGGCTCATTTTGCTCCTTTTCCATTATGCTCTACCCACAGTTTGTTGTCATTTTGGTGCCCCAACATTTCGTACTTTTGGTTTCTTAAAGCCCACCTTTCTTGGGCTTGGGATTCTTTCTATCCACACCAGACAGTTCAGTACCAACTATGCTTCCATTTATACTAAAGGCATTTTATAGCCGCTTTGAACTCATACAATTCAAAATGGATTTCTATAATCTGCTCATAGTGAGAACATGTGGTTATGTGACTTCGTTAATATCTACCAGCAGCAGGTTGCACTAAATGGTTTTGGTTTGCTCAGGAGTAACAATCACTCATATTTTCTAAGTGCTATCAGACCCAAACTGGGTTGGCTGAGATATTATCACATGTCCATACTTTACTTTAAAGGTGCATCACCATTTATTTTATTTATACGTCAGTAGCTCACTCTGGTTGCACACAAAGTTTGTATGAAAGATTATCATGTTCGGCTGGTGTATTAGTTGTTATTTTGGTGTTTTACACTTTGTTTTTGCTCAATTTGTTAGTTAATAAAGCCTTTCTTTTTTTTACGATTTTAACAGAAGTACGTACTGAACATGTGCAGCAGGAAAACAAGGAAGTGGCTAACGGCTATTAGCATCTCCCAGCAAAACAATGAAGAAAGTTCCAAGATCCAGAGAATAAAAAGCACAGAAAATATGACACCAAGAGGGAAAAGACTGGAATGTCGCTGGGAATACAGTCTGAACGTTGGTGTTCACTGAAGCGGACGCTAAACCTGCCGAGGCTCAGATGAGACCATATAGTTGACTGACATGAGTAAATCTTCTGATATGAGGCTCTTAAAGTTGCTGTCGGATCGTTGGTCTTCAATCACACCAAGCTGCCGCTTCATTGCGACGCATTGCAGAGGGTCAGGTTCAGTCCAGCATTATTTACAAGTGATTTATAAATTAAGCAAACCGGCATTATAAAAGTTCTGCGAGGCTACCAGTTGATGGCACCACGTCTGTTTATATTTGTTAATAGAGGGAATTATTTTTCGGCTAAAAAAGGACCATCAAAACACCATCAAGATGGAGGCTAGGTGTATATAACCTTATTTTATCATGATCAAATAGTTTTTGGTCTTTTTTCTATAAGCATAATATGTGGCCATATTCCTTTCATGATGTTAACTCCTTACCTTTCACTTCCTGTGGTCATTATCTCCGTCGTACCTGAAAACGTTTGGTCCGAAATAATAAAAAAAAAAAAATAAATACAAAGGTAATAAAAGTGTGAAAAAGCTTCCTGAAGATAGATTTGTAAGGCTGCTTCTTTTGTCCTCTGCTTGTCTAATTTTCGAATACTTCTCACCTCACACTGCGCTATATGTCGTTGAGGTCAGCCATAAGAACAACGTTTAAAGACCTCCAGAAAACCCTGAGAAGTTGCCAATGAAGACCGCTTTGAAAGATTACATGAAGGTCTGGACGCTTCGCCGACAGAATAGAGTATTTAAAGGTGGCTTGGACCTTGAGCACTTAACTACGAGTACGCGTTTAACGCAGATGTGATCATAACTTTTCTTGGTCTGCATAACGAACGGTGTCTGCTTCTGCCAGCGTTGTCCCACGCTCTGCTTCTTTGTCTCCGCCGTCGTCCGCCCCCTTCAATATTCACCGCGTGCATCGCGGCACCTGTCCCCGAGGGGCGTATCCAAGAAACGACACATTATCACCCTCCGCTTCCACTCAGACGTGTCGGAGCATTTATCGCACCTATCAGGATGCATCACCGACATGCGAGCTGGTCTCTCGTGGGGGAGGACGCAGCTTTACATGTTCTCGGCACAGACTGACAAACATCTAGATGTAACACCCCGGTAAATGCAATAACACATGCAGGCCTCCGCTCAGATCCTGCACATTCAACAGCTCTCTCTCTCCTGGGTTGGCTCCCGTGTGGGGGGGGGGGGGGGGGGGGGGGGTCGAACCCGATCCCATCTAATTAAATGGGTCTCATCATTTGCACCGAGCCCCTAATCAGTTTCAACAGCTTCCTTTGCTCATCGTGTTGACGCCGACTTGGAGGAAGTTTAAACTGGGAGGGAGAGGAGGAAGTGAGTCACCCTGACAGGCAACGAGTGACAGGAATAGGTTGGACTTTTTTGTTGTGTGTGTGTCTGTGTGTGTCTGTTGTTGTTTGTTCTCCTCCCACAAGTGAAAACAACTGAAAGGGACAAACGTTTAAGGGGTTGTGCGGTTCAGTGTGGGACTGTCTCTTGTCCTTATCTTGGATTTTCACGTTTGAAACACAAGCTGGGACGTGATTGGGAAGTGGAAGGAAAGTTGATGCATGGTTTTCGATTTCTTTTCACAAATGAGAATCTGCCAATGGTGTTGTGCATTTGTACTCGACACCCTTTGCTCTGGTACCCCTGATTAAAATCCAGCGCAGCCATTTTCAACCGGAGGTCCCCATTTGTGTAAACAGATCAGGGGACCCATTCAGGCGCTGAGCAAATGCTTAGAAGAAACCAATCAGGCCCGAAATCTGGGAGTAGTGATGGACTCAGACCTGAACCTCCAAAAGCATCTAAAGACAGTTACAAGGTCGGCTTTCTATCACCTGAAGAACATTTCTAGGATTAAAGGACTAATGTCTCAGCAGGATCTGGAAAAACTAATCCATGCGTTTATTTTTAGTAGAATTGATTACTGCAACGGTGTTTTCACAGGCCTGCCTAAAAAGTGGATCAGACAGCTGCAGCTGATCCAGAACGCTGCTGCCCGCGTCCTCACTAAGACTAAGAAAGTAGAGCACATCACCCCAGTTCTAAAGTCATTACACTGGCTCCCTGTATCTCAGAGAATAGACTTTAAAATACTTCTGTGAGTTTATAAATCCCTGAATGGCTTAGCACCTAAATACATCACAGACTTGTTATCAGTGTATAAACCCTCCAGACCACTAAGGTCTTCTGACTCCAGGCTGCTCTGCAGAACCAGAACCAGAACCAAACAAGGAGAAGCAGCATTTAGTTCCTATGCTCCACTGATCTGGAACTAACTTCCAGAAAACTGTAAAAGTGCTCAAACCAAAATCAAGGTTACAACCTATTTGTTTAGAGTTTCCTATAAATATTAATCGTTTGTAGTCCAACTTGTCTTCTACTGTGTCTGACCAGCTGCTACTATTCCTCTGCAATGTCTGTCTCTGCATGCTTCATAAATAAACCTGCCTCGCCTAGACTCCATTTAAATAATCTGAGTATGAATCCAGCTGTTCTGTGAAGGCCCCAGAGGTTTGTTGGAGGATCATAAAGACGAAGAAACACAGCAGATGGGTCAGGGAGAAAGTTTAAAGCAGGGTCAGGCTATAAAACAAGCTCCGGACGTCCCATGGAGCACCGCTCAGCCTGGCTGAGGAAAGCTGGAAACCGATAATAGTCGACCAAACGTTTTTGGGCCAGGCTGGTTTGAACAGCTTTTCTGAAGTCTTCGTTTTAAAACAGCGTGTTTGTGCATGACTGTGCAAAGAGGGGTTCTTCGTCGAAGGAGGATCATTACGGTCTGGGCGTCCTCTTCATCAGCCAGGAGCTTCTTCAGACCTGCTGTAGGACCGACCGCCACAGCAGGTCATCACCAGCGTCTCCGGCAACTCGGCGAACAGACCTGTGAAAACGCGGGTCACTACGACAATATCGTTTTTCCGCCGGGATCAATAAAGCATTCTGCGGTTGGGACCTTTTGATGCTGAGATGTCTGCGACCGACGCAAAGAGATGCGTAGAAGACGTGCGTAGAGGGGTTACAACCTCTCCTGACATGACTTCTCACCACATCAGTGCCATCATTTGGCCCATTTACACTACAGCTAAAAACCGAGCTATGCCGAGACCAGTCCGAGCTTGGATCAGTTAACCTGGGGATAAAAACGGCCGTTTACACACAAGAGTTATCTCGGTTCCTTGGTTGCTCCTCGCCTCCTAGTGACGATCTGCGGTACTGCTGCTCTCTGGGATTGAAGGCGGGACCGAGCAAATCAAAATGGCGGCGCCCGTAACATTCAGGATGTTATGGTTAGACAGAGTCGGCTTTTGGGACGTGGATAAGACAAACGAACGTCTGATAAGGATTTACAGACGCAGGAAACAACAACAGACACTGAGGTTCATCACGCTGCTAAGCAGAATCATCACTGGAAACCGTGTGGCACGGTAAGGAAGCTAGTATTATTATAAATGTCTGAAATTTGTCTGAATGGAGTGTGAATCGGGACGTGCAGCCAGACACGCCGAAAAAAAACGCGGACGTCAGCTGACTGTAAGGGGATGACGCGGTCTGCTCATGCGCTCTTTATCAGATAACCGGGATAAAAAAAAAACAGTCCGAGACCTACTAGGGAACTGGTCTGCAGTTAGCGCGGTCCGGTTATCGTTAGCGCGGTTCGGTTCAGTCTGCTGACCGTTTACACACAAGAGTTATCTCGGTTACCGAGCTCAGACTGGTCTCGGCTCGGTTAAAAAAGTGTAGTATAAACGGGCCTATTGTCTCTCGGGTCTGATTCTGCGTCGTTCTGGTTCCGGCGTCCACGTTGTCCCTGAGCTGCTGAAGGTAGGCGGGTTCAAACGGAGGGCGATGGCGGCGTGTGTTTGTCCTTCTCCCTCAATGTGCAGATCACGTATCGCCTACTCAACCTCCACCTCCGTCTTCTTCTTCTCCTCAGATTCTTCTCCGTCACCTTTGAGCTTGTTGTAGGGAACTTGTTGCCCTTTTGGTTTGTCCGTCCCCCCCATAAGAGCATCCCTGCATATGCGTACGGATAGCGTGTGTGTGTGTGTGTGTGTGTGTGTGTGTGTGTGTGTGTGCGTGTGGAGGTGATGCTCCCTGTGGTTCCCGCTGTAAATGCGCGCGCTTTCAGCTTCTGCCGGCTTCCCGGTGTGACTCAGCCTCACACGTCTGTTCGTCTCTCGCTCGCTCTCGTCCTCTTTTTACAACATAACTCTTCGTCGCTTTCGTTCCACAACAGCTCTAGCCTTGTTTTCCTCTATTTGTTTCCTCGCATCCCTCCCACTGCTCCACATCAGTTCCCGTTTACTTGTATCACTCTTTTGTTTGTCCATCCATCTTGATTTTAACTCCTCCACCTCCACCTCCCTCCATGCCTGCCATCTCTTCTTTCATTTTCTGACTCGACACCTTGCTTTTCTGCATGTCTATTTCTGGTCTCTATCTCTCTCTCTTTCTCTCTCTCCCCATGCCAGCATCACCTCCCCCTGGTTCTCATTATCCGTCTCCCCTCTCTGTCTCTCCTTCCCTCTCCTCTCCATCTCTGCTCCGATTCTTTCTATTCCCGAACCTGTCCCACCCACGTGTGCACACACAGGACCCGAACAAACCTGCACACACACGATGCAGATGCATCCTCAGACGCGAGGTGTTTTCTCGTTCTGTTATTTTATTTGTTTTTGAGATGTTTGGGAAGGTAACAGAGAAGCTAAGCTGGCTTGTTAAGAGGAAAAGTACCAGTCGTCTTATTTAGGAGCACTGAAAACGCTTGTCACGGCTCCATCGAGGGGGGTTCTGTAGGGTTCTCACTCTCTGCATGAAAAGACTCCTCCGAGAATTTTCTTCTATTCATTTGAAGCAAAAGGAAAACTAAAACGATAAGCAATGACATTTTTTATTTATTTATTTATTTTTACTATGCAGGCCAAGATCTGAAATGCTTTTCTCCAGCCTTGCTCTCGTCCTTGATCCTCTTTTTGTCAGTGAACTCACATTTGCCTGTCGGTAATGATCTCCTCTAAAGCGGGGAAAAAAACAGAGCAGATGTTCCCACAGAAAGGAGCTGCTTGTTGTCATTACAGGAGAAGCTCCTCAGTTAGCGATCAGTTACTGCAACAAGTGTGCAGAGAAATGTGTTTGCATGATCAGTTTCTTTCTTTTTTCTTTTTTTTTCCTCCCCATGGTGGATTATTCAGCGACCAGACATGATGAACTCCACGTTTGTGATTTCTGCACCGATAAATTACAGCGGCCGAGAAAATAAGATGGACGTCCCTCTCGTTTTGTTGAATGGATTTTTCAAATCTGTTATCAGTGACGCATTCAGAACTTAAAAACTAAACACACGTTGTATACTTTATTGAACTGACGCTGAGTTGAGTTGCTTTATTGTACCTTAGTGCTCACAGGCATCAATGGAAATGATGGTGGAACGTCTCATTTTGAGCTTTTATGTCTTGATATCAACACGGAAATCATTTTGTTCACTCGCTGCTTTAGATACCTTAACGCTCTTTTCTAAAAGAAAAGAAAAAAGCATTTAATTTTTAGTCTGAGTGACCTGGAGCCGTTCCTCTGTCTATCCGTTCGCTTCCGCTTATCCGACATGGAGTCCAGGAGGGAATCCCAGACATCCCTCCTCTGGGGGTTCTCCAGCTGTTCCCTGATCAGATGGGAAATATATATATAGTTCCTTCAGCTAGTTCTGGGTCTTCTCCGGGTCTCCGGGTCCAGTGGGACCTCCAAGTGGAGGTTAAACCTCCTCAACCGACTCCTTTCTAGGCAGAGAAGCAGCAGCTCTGCAGGGTGACCGGACAGAAGACTGCTTCATGCTTGACGCACGTACGTCTCGTGTGGAAGTGAGACGTGCAGACACAACGTCTAGCATTTATGCTCCGTATGGCTTTCCCTCCGAAGTAGCACTATTCTCCCATGCTGGTGAAGATTCTCAGTCATCCAGGTCACGGTCATTCTAAAAAAGTGAAAAAAAAAACAAAAAAACAGCTGGACTTTTTTTCCAAAGTTTGTTGCCCTGCAAATTGAACCAAAACTGGTCCACGAGTACTCTCAAAAACCCTATTGCTGTGTTGTAAGTTTTGGAGAGTACTCTGCAAAACTTACAACACAGCAATAGGGTTGATTCCTTCCAATTATCACCTCGATCCTCACCTCCATGCAGGTGATCAAAACATCGCTCCTGTAAGCCAGGCCAATAACGACCCTGACGACTCCCCCATTGCAGAGGCGTGGACCTGTTTTGGTTCAATGTCCATGTTATCTAAGCCATAACAAGGCCTTTGTTGGGCAGTACTATAAAGCTTGGAGCTCCACATTACTCCAGACATTTTGAATTGAGAAAGCTTCCTGGATGGGAAGAGAAACGTCTTCAAACTTCGGAAAAATAGTCCAGTTGTTTTGTTTTTTTAACTTTTTTGGAACACTATTCTCCTAGACGCTAAAGGGCGTTGTTGTTCTCCTACGTCAAACATTCTACATACTGCCACACATAGAAGTAGAAGACACAGATCTTTCCAACATTTTAAAGCCTCTTTCTTTCCTCCAAGCATGACGGCGATTCCTCTCCAGGATTTGCTGATAATCTGATCACAGCGACCGTTATGGGCCGAATCATAAAAACGTCTGGACTTAACGAACCTCCCGCCAGATGGAGCTCCTGGTCGTCCGCCATGTTTTTCCGCGTAGTTAGGAGTTTTCCTGGGTGGGCGGAGCAGAAACCTTTGCCGCCAACATGGCAGCGAGGACCTCGGGGATGTGTCAAGCACTAACCAGGCTTTAGCCGCTGGGCCAAGATGAGGAGCTCCACCATCAGGGGGGAAGCCATGCCTTTAGTTATGTTATTATAGGCCATGATCCTGGAAAACCTCCCCTTTCTTACTCATCAACTAAGATCTAGATTATCCAACAAATTCAGGTTGCTTCTGCTTTTTTAAGCAGCTTCCGTTCAAACCGTTTACGTGTAACTTACTGATCCCTGACACGTCTTTGTTCCAATGTTTCCCCGATCACATTTGGTCTTCAGGAGGAAATATGGCTTCTCTGCCTCTCTTCTGACGGCCTTGTTTCATAAAGGAACTGCTAAATGTGTTTGCTAAATAAAGATAGGGACAACAACCGTAGCATTCTCAGTCAACGGCCTTCTGCCGGCTTTTCCCCGTGTGATAAACCCGTTATCCGGCTTTAAGTTACTCACAGGCTTTCACAATTAAAGGAGCAAAATTCACTTTTTCTTTATCACTCCAGGACAACTGTTCATCCTCGGTTGACGAGCCGCGGTGATTTTGCTGTCATCTTCATTGCTTCTCACCAAGGCGGGGGGAAGAAAATACACTAGGCCAGGCTGGAAAACGGAGGATGTTCTCTTCGAGCTCTGAAATAATTTGATTTGATCCTCAATATTGACCAAACATCACATGAACAGGTTTAAAGATCCCAAAAGTCGCCGTCTTGACGCTGCAGCAGAGCAGAGGGAGTCGGTCGGCTCGGCTGCTTTATTTATATATGGAGAGTTCACAGCTAAATCATCATCAGGCCGCTGAGTTTCCAGGTGCAGAGAGGAAAAAAGGGGCGCCAGGAGTCATGATCGCAGCTTTACGCCATAAAAAACAGGACTCTGACACAACTGATGTGGCGAAGGGGGGAAAAAGCACAAGCACCAGATAAAAAGACCATAATCTACCTGACTCCTGCGCCTTGAACGGGTTTTCTGTCGCTTCTATCCACGTGCTGCCAACGCAGAATTAGCGTCCCTCGCCTGGTGTTGAGAACAGGGAGACTGTTTATATGTGCTTGCTGCGTTTTAACGCGACAGAATGCAGATGACTTCCTGTACTTTGATCGGCTGGGTGAGGGGGCAGAGAGAGAACCATTCACGCAGGAACTGAGAATCTACTGGCTAGATTATTGGTTCCTGCTAACCAAAACGCATCCCCAGAGCACCATTCTGCCACCACCAGGTTTCACCCAGGCAGTGGTGCGCTCTGGATGATGTGCTCCACCGGTTTTGGCCTCATAAAGCACGAGGTACAGAGGCCAGAAAGCTCAGGCTGGCGTTATCCGACCGGAGCGCCTTCTCCCTAATGTGTGCTTCTCTGCAGCTCCTCCAGAGTTACCGCGGGCGCCTCTCGGCTGGCCTGTCAGTTTAGACTCACCACTCTTTTGTGTTTTGTTTTTTTTTTACGATTTTCTTGATCTGACGCTTAAATCTTAACGAAACACATTGAAGTGGAGGGTTGCACCAAAGTTAAATGTGAAAAACTTAAAGGGAGTATGAACTATTTTTTTTGGTATCTGCTCCAAATATGATGGCGTGAAGGAGGCAGACTCCTCTCTCTGTCTGTGGAAAAGAGGGAGAAAATTGAGAGCCCATTTTGAAGAGGCACAAAGAAAGGAGCTGGGAGTGCTGCGTGGCGTACAGCAGGAGGCAAATATAGAGTAACCATCGAGAGCCACAGAGGGGGAGAAGGCCTGTAGTCCTTTGAAAACACCGAGGCTCTCTGGACAGATTGAGACAGGAGCGTGGAGTATCTGGAGCACTTTGAGAAATACACGCCATCGCCGTGTGACACTGGAATCGAGGGCGCGTTACGCCGCCGTGTGCGTGTAGGAGGCCAGCCAGAATCCATCGTTACCTGGAAACCCCGCATCTTCCTCCGCAGACCGCTTCCCTCCCCGCCGGTCAGAGGGGAGAGCTGCAGATTAGCGAGTCAGAGGCAGGTGCCTGATAGCCAGCCAGCCAGCAGAGCCGCAGACGTCTCTCATCCGCTGCGCCCAGTCTTTCCTCTCCGTCCATCTTTGCTGTCTCTGTGGTCTGCTGAGGCTCAGTGCTGCTCACTGGAGATAGCAGGACCCGCGGAGGAAGGCCAATCCCCGCTCTGCCCTCTCTTTTTCTGCACCTGTTTTTTTTTTTTGTTTTTTTGTTTTTTTACAATGCTGTCTTTTTTCCCCCCTTTCATGCTCTTCTTTTACTTGAAACTTTTCCTCTGCAGGCCTTTCTACCCGCACAGTGTTGGCACGCAGCAGTATCCTGAAGGGACGTCACTCTCACACACACACATACACACACACACACACACACACACACACACACACATGCACATAGAAGCATTTCATTGAAGCCAAACACTCACCCATCCTTTTTACATATGCACAAACTTGTAAATGCACCACCCCAGAGAGGAGGGAAAGCTATATTTGTTGTGTCTCTTGTTTCATGTTCCATTTTCTCTATGAAGCACTCGTCTTTTCCCTGTTCCCCCCCCCCCCCCCCCCCCCCCCCCCCAGGAACGGCGGTTCTAATATCTCTGTTCCCTCTTGTTTCAGTTTGTTTGTTTGGGTTTCTTTTATCTGTTGTCAGATTAGTTTTTGTAACCCACACTTTGAACCGGGCTGCTGCTGCTGTTGGTGGGGATTTCCTAGTTGCACACACAGTTCTGGACCGTCAGTGAAAAAAAAAAAAAAAAAAAAAAAAAGACATGAAATGGGTTTGAATTTAGTTTGCATCTTTTTCTGGATTAAATGATCAATTCAATTCAATTTTCAATTCAATTCAATGTTTATTGAATTGTTATTTATTTATATAGCACCAATTCATGAAACATGTCATCTCAAGTCACTTTACAAAATCAAAATCAATCAGATTATACAGATTGGTCAAAAAAAATTCCTATATAAGGGAACCAGCAGGTTGCATCAAGTCTTGACAAGCAGATTTCACTCCTCCTGAAAGAGCGTAGAGCCACAGTGGACAGTCGTCTGCATTGTTGATGGCTTTGCAGCAATCCCTCATACTGAGCATTCATGAAGCGACAGTGGAGAGGAAAACTCCCCATTAACAGGAAGGAAAACCTCCAGAGAACCAGAACCAGGCTCAGTGTGAACGGTCATCTGCCTCAACCCACTGGGGGTTAGAGAAGACAGAGCAGAGACACAACAAGAGAGACAAAAAAGCACAGAAGCACACATTGATCCAGTAATCTGTTCTACGTTAGATGGTAATAGCGGATGATCTGTCTTCCCTGGATGATGTCACAGTTAACAGAACGTCAGACCAGGTGTACCTACTATGAAGAGAAAAAGAGAGAGAACAAAAAGTTAAAAGCTGAAATGATGACAAGCAATGCAAAACTGGAGAACAGTAGGAGAATTCAGCAGAGTGAGAGAAATAGGCCCTGATGTCCTCCAGCAGCCTAAGCCTATAGCAGCATAACTATAGAGGTAGCTCAGGGTAACATGAGCCACTCTAACTATAAGCTTTGTCAAAAAAAAAAAAAAAAAAAAAAGGAACGTTTTAAGATTAGTTTTACGTCAGGGTTCCTATGTAGTCTGGGAAAATTATGGAAGAGGCTAGAACGGGATTTCAGTTCTCTCCACATCTGGATTAGTTCTGACAAAGTAAATGTGTTTCGGGGGAATTAGTTTTTGTTGACTTCAGTTGTTTCGTTGTCCAAGTGTTCTTTCATAATAACAATAACTTTACTTCTAAAGCCATTTCATACAAAGCACTAAACAATTATAAGGAGATAAAAGACAAATAAAAACAGTACAGCTAAAAAAACTGATAAAACCCCCCCAAAAAAACAAAATCAAATTTTCTACGAGAAGTACAGAGTAAACAGGTGGGTCTTTAACTAAACTTTGAAAACACCAACAGAACCTGATGTCCTGACGGAGGTTAGTCCACGGGAAAGGGGCTCAAGGCAGTGTTCATTGTATGAGGATTTTTGAGATCTTTCTGAGATGATGAGAAGCAGTCTTTGTCACCTCCTTCAAACGAGGCTCAAAAGTTCTTAACTTAACTTAATCCCTGCATTTTATCACATGGTTGTCAATCTTAAGGGTGAGTGTAGCTGTTTCTGAGGTCCGATTACCATTAAGTCTGTCGTATCCCATCCTTCTACATACTTCTGTCCTTCCTACTTTGTATACTTTCCCTTCCTTGTGCTTTTATTACTTTAAGGCCTTTCTGTACTTCCTTCCCTGTGCCCTACCTTCGTTCTCTTCTTCTTTTCTTTCGTTCTTTCTCTGTCCTTCTTTTAGTTCCACTTCTACTCCTTCCTTGTACCCTCATATCTGTTCTTTTCCCCTTCTTCTTTGTTTCATTTCTTGCTTATGTCCCACCTCTAGTCCTGTCTCCTTCCTTCCTATCTTCCTTCCTTCGCCAGTAGTCATACTTCTGCCCATTTTTGTCACGTTAATGCTACAAACATCTGTGCATCTGATCAGTTTTATGTGACAAACCAACACAAACTGCTTTATAATCATGAAGGAAAAGGATTTGTGAAAAGGATTCTGCAAAATGTCACTGATTGGACATTTTGCAGAACCGCCTTCTTTTAGTGTCTTTCTTGGCCAGATCTCTGTTTGTAGAGACCGACATTTTGGCCCATTCTTCTTTGCAAAAAAAAGAATAGCTCAGCCGGATTGCATGAAGAGCATCAGGTATTCACATGTTGCAATTGGATTCATGTCTGGACTTTGACTGGGCCGTTTTACCACATGAGTACGCGTCTATCTAAACCTTTTCCTTGGACGCTCAAAGAGTACCAAACGCCTGTCATTTGGTACATCAGAGTTTTGAGGAATGTTCTCTAAAAGCTGTGTTTTTAAAACTGATACATTTGGCAATTTATTGGTAAAAAGTCGTATCGTCTTTTTTTTTTTTTTTGGCGACCAGATACCTGTCGTAACGGGTGAATTTTAATATTTTTTCTTCTATTTTGACGTAAAAAACAGGCAAACCAGAGGACTGTCAAGGTCGTGGCAGTTTTCTGATTTCTTTGCCCTAAAAATCGTTCTTTTTCGATGTTTTTGACAAAAAAAAGCTGGAAGTGAGTGTAGACGTCTGCAGGGTAAAGGTAGAAACGTGTTTCTAACTGTATTTCTGCCCGTTGCAACCATGAAACTTGAAAATCTCAATCGCATTTTATCAAGAAAATCTCAAATTAATGATTTAGCTGTTGCTAATGAACCTTATTGTTACTTCTCTGCTAAATTAACACAAAACTTCTACTTTTTGTTTTTTTTACCAGCGTCGATTCCCGGCATTCATCCCGTTTAATGCCACTAATTCGCTCCCTCTTCACCATCTCTGCAGCTCTAATTGCTCCGCCTGCCTCTCTTCCTGGAGACTCGTCTCCTTTCATGGCCTCCATCTCCTATCGCAGGGACTGGATATTTATCTCGGCACCGTTATCACCTGTTCCCCCCCCCCCCCCCCCTCCCAGCTGTGTTGCTCCATCGCGGTCCGCGCCGCAGACATGAAGCCGCTCCAGCAGCTGAGACGCAACCACGGATCTATCTATGAATCAATCACGCCGTCACCTGTTGCCACTTCCCCGTGCACTCGTGTGCAAGGTCGCATTCAGTGGCACGCCTTTCATTTGCCTCCATTTTTTTTTCTCCCCCTGCTAATATCCTTCGATTCAGCTCTGTGGAGAACTGCGAGGCGGTTCAGTCTCCCCGTAGTCATGCACAATCTGCTTTGTTTCGCATGTTTATATTTTAACATAGATGCACGTGCCTCAGCAGAATAACTGCTTCCTGGAGTAGTTCTTCCCTTTTCAGCTTGGATCGCGTTCCCAAACATTGTCTTTATTTGTCAGAAGCCTCGGTCCCAGAAGGCTTTTTTTTTCTCCCCCCTTGTCAAACGTTTCTTTGCATGTTTTCCTCTCTCCGTCTGTCTCTGCTTGGCTCCTATTTCTCTTCTTAGTTTGCAGTGAAACTTAACTAAACCAGCTCAAATGGGATTATAACAGCACAAATAGAAAATATGTTGCTTTTCCAAATCGTCAATCTACACTGCAAAAAGGGAACTAAAAGTAAGTAAAACTTTCTAGAAATGTGTCTATTTTTCAGTGATTTGAGCAGGTAAATAAGTCTATTTGCCAATGGGATTAGTAGTTCTACCCCTAAAATAAGATAATTAGATATTCTACACTTGAAAAATGATGATGGAGATGAATTGTTCCTACTTTAAGGGCAAAAATCTTATTCCATTGGCAAATAATCTTATTTACCTGCTCACATCAAGTAAAAATGCACTAATTTCAAGAAAAATTTACTTAATTTTGGTTCCCTTTTTGCAGTGTACAATCGCAATTTTAAATATATTTTTATTGGGACCAACACAAAGGAAGGACAAATTGGGGAAGTGGAACAAGTTCAGTGCGTAAATATTTCTACGAATGAAAATCTGAAAAGCGTTGCATCTATTTTAACTCTATTTAGACCCAGTGGTCAACCTGTGTGCAGTTCAGTCTCCGCATAAATCCAGCTGTCCTGCGAAGGCCGCAGAGGTTCGTTGAGGAACATTTGTGAGCAAACAGCCCCATGAAGACAGCAGACAAGTCAGGGATAAAGTTGTGGGCTTGGTTGGTAATCAATACATCGGTGTTTAAAAATCTTACCGCGCTCTGATCAGTCCATCATCTGAGCGTGGAAAAGAGAGTTTGACACGACCGCAAAGCTATCAAGACTTGACCCTACCCCTAAAATCACAGAGTTAGGATCAAAGAAATAGCTACGAGACGCCTCTGGAGGAGCTGCACTTCACAAACCTGGCCTTTTATGGAGAAGTGGACAGAAGAAACCCTTAGATAGTCCTACGTGTAGTTTGGGACGAGCAATGCAAAGCATGCACCGAGCATGCAGAAGAAGGTCCTCAGTTGAAGTTGACACCCTGAACACAGTCTTTATTAAATGTGGGCTTTACGAAGGAGTAGCAAGTAGAAAGCCATTGTTGAAAGGCTTGCCACAAGCATGTAGGAGATGCAGGAAACACGTGCAAGAAGGAGCTCCGGTCAGGTGAGAACTTGACTTCCTGGCCTGCATTACTTGCAAAATGTGTTGCAACACAAAAGCAGTGAGACAAGGCGGTGTCATCATCATGCAGTGGGGATTGTTTTGTTATTCACGTGGGCACCTGGTCAGAGTTGATAGAAGGATGGAGCCACATGCTGGAAGCAAATGTGCTGGAGGCTGCAACAGACTTGGACTGGAGCAGAGGTTCATCCTTCAGTAGGATGGCGCTAGACATACAGCCAGAGCTACAGAGCAAAGTATATTTGTGTGTAACTTTAAAAAGTGTTGTGCAAATCCTTTCCATCCAATCTGATGGAGGTTGAGCTACCCTCTAAAGAAGAAGGAAAAGAAATCCAAGCTGGCAGAGACCTTGCCTCCATGACTTGCAGCGGTAACTGCAGTGAAAGGCGGTTCCACAAATAATTTACTGAGGAGGGATGAAAACAGATGCACTCCACACTTTTCAGATTTCTAAACAACAAATAAAAATGGACAGCCATATTTTGTTTTCTATTGTATTACCCATTACACTGTGTTTTGGACTGTTGGAACTTTTTGGAAGCGCTTGACGCCTTGTATACATGATAATAAATGAGAAATGGGAATTTCAGACTTTTCGTGGACTCTAAATCAGGAACCCAAGCATGTTGGATCTGTAGATGATGTGTTGAGAGTGTTTCTTACCAAGAATTTGAGGCAGTCTTAGTGATTCATGAGGAAGCAATCATCCAGGTGTGGTATGGCAGCAGATCCACCCACACATGGCTTTTAAAAAAAAATCCTCTTTGTTGTTTTTCTTTCCTCTGCTTCTGGATCATCTCTGTCTGCTGGTGTGCTTGATGCCACCTTTTGAAACGGAGTGCTTGCAAAACCCTAGCTGCTTGTTCCAGTCTTTGGAAGGGTTGGGCAGATTCTCCTAATAGACAATCAGGCTGACTGAATGGTATAAAGTATCCATTAGACAACCTTTGCACAATACAACTTTCTTATCAAACTTCAATAATTGCTTGAAACGATGTCTAATGGACTTCCAATATACTTTTACAAAAAAATTAAAATTTAAACTGCTTAAACCCCTTTTGGAAATGTTTTTAGAAGTATTTCAGTGTGGAACCCTATCAACATTGTTAACCACTGCATTAATAAACTTATTGGCAAAATATGAAAGACCAAGTGATTAATTTGGAAATATGAGACCAATAACCCTATCAAATGCTGATCTAAAGATCTTATGTAAAGAGCTAACAAGCCAAATTCAAGTAACTTGAATTCAAAATGGGGTCATTCTTGGGCGACATGGGTTCCACAATGCTAGGTTCTTCTAGAACTTATTCAAGTGCTAGAAGAAACTACAGTTAAGGCTCTCTTATCCTTGGATGTCGAAAAAGCCTTTAATAAGGTAGAATGGGCATATCTTTTTGATGTTCTTGAGAGATTTGGATATGGGAATACATTTTTAGAATGGGTTTGACTGTTTTATATTTAAACTCAACAGCAGAAATAATAAACAAAAACATCTCACAACCTATTATGATCAAAAGAGGATGCCAGGGCTGCCCTCTTTCACCTCTTTTGTTTACTTTAGCAATGGAACCTCCAGCAATAGCCATAAGAAACAAAAATGCTGTAATAGATGGAATACATTTTTGCAATACCGAGCATAAACGTGCACTTTATGCAGATGACATGATTCTGTTTGTTTCACATATCCGCAAAACAATTCCACTTATCCTAGATCTGATGAATACCTTTAGTAAAGGCTCAGGCGATGCCATCAATAATACAAAATATGTTATTGCTTAATGAGAAAGAAGCTGAAAATCCTGTCCCACAAGCTTTATTATTTAAAGTGGTGGATCACTTTACATATGTGGGTATAGAAATTAGGCGCAAATTGTATTTGATTGTCAAATTTAACTATGATACTTGTGTTAACGAGATGACAGAATTAATTGACCGATGGATGTATTTATGTACCACTATCCCTGAATGGCAGAATTAGTGTAATAAAAATTGATATGCTCCCCAAAATGTTAGATATTTTTCAGAATGTGCCGTTGCCACTGCCTGTTGACTTTTTAGGAAAGATTAAAAAATGATTCACAGGATTTACCTGGAAAAAGTCAAAGGCTCGGAATCAACTGCCTTTACTGCAGTTGGCATACAATAAAGGAGGACTAAAATGTCCAAACATAATCTGGTACTTCGGGGCTTCACAAATTTGATCAATTCAATTTTATTTCCAAACAAAAAAAGTCATCCAATGGAGGGAAATGAAGTCAGAAGGTCTGGATCTACTGTTGCCTTTTTTTCTTTACTCAGACAAGGTTTCAAACCTGGTTAAAAAAAAGTAAAAACCCAATCATTAAGAATATGATTAGAATTTGGCTTAAAGTACATGAAAATATAAATGAACCTTATCACCTTTCTTATTATACTCCAGTTTGGGGGAATCATTGTTTTATTCCAGGAAGGACAAATACTGTTATTCAACAGTGGATCTTTAAGGGATAGAGGCAATAGAAGATCTGTATAGGCCAAATTCAGATACTCTCATGTTTTTTATACTTTGCTAGTATAATATAGATATAACTTATTTTTTTCAAATACCTTATATTACCTTATAATATTTCAAGAGATGATTGGTAAGCAGCATGTACAAAAGCACATAAACAGCTCATTAATACTAGATTTCAGCTTCTCCAGTACAAGTGGGTCATGAGTAATTATGTAACACCAGAAAAAATTGCATAGATGAAATCGAAATGTACCTGACATATGCTCAAAGTGCACTAGTTCTAAAGGAACATTGTTCCATTGTGTGTGGCAATGTCCTAAAGTGGGACTTTTCTGGGACGAGGTTCGGAGAGCTATAGAGACAATCATTTTCAAGGACATTCCAAAAAAATCTGTGCTACATTGGGAATATGAGGAAAGCAAAAGTTTACAAAGAATGAGTAAGTAATGATAAATATGTGTTTTTTGCAAGCCAAAAGAACACTTGCAATATTTTGAAGAAAGAAAAGAAAAACGATAGGCCTAAGTTGGTTCACTGGGTGAAACAAATGCTCATAGTGTTCCCCTGGAAAGGATTGCATGCTGTAGAAAAGGGAAATTGGCACTGCTTGAAGAACAATGGAAACCATTCAAATACTTTGTGGACAATTTTGATTTAACAGAGGATCCTGAAGAGAATTGATTCTACATAGTTACTGTAAACCTATGGATGCAAAGTTTTTAATTACCATATTCCCGCTTGTATAACAGTTTATAAATTCTAAGTTCCTAAATTTATATCAGAGAAGGTTGGCCATTTGTTGTTGTTTCATTTTGCTGGTGTGTTTTTTTTCTGCATGATACAATTTTTCTGCCAAATGTGCAACACTAACTGCTGGTATACAGCTCTGATTGTAATGTATACATGCATAAAATTAATAACCACAATGTTATTACTGTGATGTGACATTTCTCCCAGTGAGCTTTGATATATATATATATATATATATATATATATATATATATATATATATATATATATATATATATATATATATATATATATCCTGCTGATGGGTTAGGGTTGTAAGTAAGACAAACTCATAATTCCTGGATAATACTTTAGAAGAGTTCAGCATGACCTTAAAATCTTTCGGGTGTCTTTGACGCGCTTCTCTGCTTTATTTCCTGTATTTTGCTGGAGCAGGTCACCTTGTTATGAGTGTAAAAAGATTTTGGGCTTTATTTTCCACTGCTTTGAGCCACAGTTTGAACAGCGGACAGATTTGCTATGAATCACAATTCCTTCCTGGTTTCCACCACTGAGAGTCAGACGACTGCTGTTTGCAGCAGGAAAGACACCGATCTAACCTTTGTTTAACCGATGTGAGCAGAACCAGCAAACTATGGATTTGATCCTGCGGTTCTGTTTCATGACTGTGGATGAGGATGATGAAGAGTGAAATGGATGGACGGTGATTCTACGATAGTTCAGGCTCTGCCGCGTTCTGTTTGGCTGAAGGAAGAGAGCAGGCCCATAAAGCAAAGGTCTGGATGTACCTGCCTCTCTACGTTCTAACCCTCACCGTTGGTCATGAGATCCTCCACAGGGTGACTGGGATCAACCATCCAGATGGGGTAGGACGAGCTGCTGCCTCGCTGCCTCAAAAGGAGTCTGTTGATGTGTTCTTTGCCATCTGATCAGGATGCCTCCTGGATTCCTACCTTTGGAGGGTTTTGGGGCACATCCTACGGGGGAGAAGGTTGGATGGTTGGGTTTATCTGCTGGACGTATTGGTAGGGAAATAAATGAAGATAGTTTCAGCCTTTTTGTGCTGTTTTTAAAAAAGATTTCTTTGTTCTTTGTGTTTTTCCTAACCCTTCTATACCACTGTTTTCTACACAGTAGTATTGATGAATGTATGCAGTCCACGTGTAACCCTGGTAGTGAACCAGCTCCACACCATGATGATACCACCACCAGGGTTTCTGACAGTGTTCTAAGGTGTTGAGGCCTCACCTCGGTTTATCCAAGCATCCTTCTTGTCATTGTGGCCAAACAGCTCTGTCTTTGCCTCCTCTGAACATTTTGGCTCGTTCACGTCGTGGACAGATGCAAGTTTCAACACGGGGTGAAAGTGTCTGCTTTAGAGACGGGGCCCCTTCCTTTGGTCGATGTGATAGCTTGCACCACTGTGACTGGAGACACTGGGGTTGCTCCTGGGTTGTTCCTGAACATCCTGACCAATGTTTGGGTCTTCTTCCAGAGCTCAGCACAGTGGTAAGACGATGATTTGCTATTACATACCACAGATTGAGCTCAAGATCTGGGAATCTGCAGCTGTTTGGGTATTACTGCAAGAGACTTTCCCGACACATGTGAATTTGCACGGGCTTCCTTGGACGTTCCCCATCGTTCAGAGTATTGGTCAATGAAATACAGATGGCTTAATGCGGCTAAAGAGAAAATACGAGCTGCAACCAATCGTGATCAGTAATGAGCATTTGGCCTTTGCAAGTTTAAGACAAAAGGCCTGGTCACCGTCTTTGACTTCACGAATTTCTACGCCAGTAGTTCACTCTCGCTGCAACGTATTGCACCCTCTTGTCTTATTATATTTTGGTTCTGTGTTTTACACTTTGCTTTTGCTCAATATGGGAGTAAACAAAGCACCTTTTGTCTATATTTTCCACAACAAGACCACGTGACCAGAAATACGCTATTGCGCATTGCGTAAACAAGGAGAAGCAATGGTGCGAAATGAAAGAAGTTAATTAACCCTGACCCTGTAGATTGGTTTGTCTTCTACCACGCCGAGCTGTCACTTTGCTGCGAGGCATTGCAGGACGGCCTCTTACAGTAGCTGCGTCAATTGTTTCCATCTTGCTTTCTGATAGCTGTGAGGTACTGCCGACAGATGGCACAATAATATTTATATTTGTTGAGCAATGTTCTTTTCAGGCTCAAAATGGATGAACACTTGGCATATATTGATTTATTTTGAAGATGAAGATGTGGCCTTTGTGTTTTCTTTTAATGGTCAAAAATACCCCTTCGCCCCCTATCTCGCGCCGAAGCACACCAGAACCCATAAATTCAAACTTAAACCCCCCATTTTAGTTTCTTTCTTTTTTTGAATCCCTTTTTTTTTCAGCACCAGGCTCTGACACCATGCGGACACCAACAAAACAAAAGCCGCTGCTTTCCTTTTGAAGATAAGCAGCCAAAGGGCTGGATTTAGGCTGCCAGGTGAGCGTGTATGTGGCCTCATGAACTGAACCTCAGGTGTTGGACGTATACACGTGTGAATTAGTGAGTGTTAGCAGTCGACACTGCGTGCTCCACCTGCCAGACACCTGCTGCCAGCTTCCTGCTTTCCAGCCATCACACACACCTCCACAAACACTTGTCCACGCAAGGCTGTTTGCACATTTTCGGGGGGTTCTGCAAACTATTCAAGTATGAATTACCTCGCCCATCCAGCCCTTTTCATTCCCTCGTTTTAACCCGTTAATTTTCCCCTTCCCCAAACAGATCACTGCCATCCTGTCTCTTCATCCCTTTTACCCTCATCTCACTTTTACATCTCTCCGTCCTTGCTGTCAACCCCCTCACCCTTTCATCTGTCTCTCTCTTTCTATTCTCAGCCTTCATTCCTTATCGCTTCTGTCTTTCTCTCCGCTGTCAACCTTTTATCCGTCCTGTCTCATCTCGTCCCATTTTTCTCTGTGTTTCATCCATTTCCCTATCTGTCAGGTTTGTGACTTTACTGTTTATCAGAGTCCCTGGGTTTTTGGTCCCAAACTGCGTACAAACTGTCATTTTCTGAACTTGACAACCCTTTTCTAGAGTCAAGACTTAAAACAGACCCGCATGGGGGAAATCCTTCAGAGTCGCATCTATGCAGTAGATATATACAACAGCTTGCAATAGTATTTACCATCTCTGCATGATCTGTTGCCTCATTATATGGAATTGAAGTGAAATGAATTGTTTGAGAGTTTGTACCATTTTCATTTACAGACCAACGCCGACCACTTTAAAAATATACTTTTTCTATTGTGAAGCAAGCATCAAACAGGACAAAGCAGCAGAAACTCAGAAACCAATGCACCCTGAGTTCCCAGTTAAGTTTAATATACCCTGGAACCAGAATTATTAAATAAATGGAGTAAGATGGAACAAATAATCAAATCAATCAAGTTTGTGCATTCACTACACTTTTCAGGGTCGCGGCGTGGGAAGGGCTGGTGTGCATCTCTATCCGTCAGACCATGGAAAAGAGGCAGAGTACGTCTTCAACGTCGCCAGCGTAGGAAACGCTGAAACACCCAGTAACTTCATCACAAATATACCTTTCCAGTAGCGGGACTTTCTGATAACACTTCAAAGTGGTCTTAATCTGCAGTCTTCCTGGTCTGTCTGATTTGCTCTTTGGAGTGTGGCTGTTGTTTTTTTCCGTCATGTTCAGCCGAGTCTTTCTTCCTGAAAAGGATGGCCCACGGTGTGTAGTGTTTGTTTTAAAAAGGATAAAAGCGGTTGGCTCAAAGTGCTAACGTGACTTGCAAAAGCCAATCGTACCAGTTTCCCATTTTCATCCCATTGCAAGTGGTGCATTGTTGATCATTATCAGTATGGGAGGGGTTCCACCTTTTAAGCAGTTCATATCTATTTGCCCCCTAAGTGAATCATTTGTAGGACCACCACTCGCTTTAATTGCAAGTTTTTTTGAGCTCATGTCTTTACAAACTTTTAAATCTAAACCAAAGTTTTTGGAGTGTCAATAGATTCTCTAACCTGGTTAGTGGAGCTCCTCCAGAGTTACTATGAGCCTCTTGCTTAGGTCACTGGTTATCGCTCTACTTGCCCAGCATTGCAGTTAAGGTGAACAGAAATGTCTTGGTAGTTTTACAGCGGTGCCATGATCTTTCCATTTCCAGATGGACCAGGGCTCAGCGCCTGGGATATTGTATTATAGCGTAGCTCTGCTTTATACCTCTCCACAACTTTCTCTCTGATCTGTCTGCTATGTACCTTGGTTTCAATTATGCTTTTTTTTTTTTTGGTCAGCAATGGTCTTTAATAAACCTCTGAGGCCCGCCGAGAACCACTGGATTTATATTAAAATGAAATCGAACACAGGTGGACTATTTATTATGTCACCGTTGACACATTTGCAATCGGGAACAAAAGGCGTTGAGTACAAACGCTCACCTGGTCCTTCCACGGAGAATCCCCCAAAGAAAACGTTTGACTTTTGGGTTTTATAATGCGACAACGTGTGAAGGTTGAAGGCTTATCCACTGTAAAAGTCAAGTTGATGTTCTGTAAAACGGAAAAGCTTTTGAAAGCAAGGATAAGGCCCGGTTCTGTTCCCTTTCCCATCTGTCTCCAGTGCTTTCCCCTATTCAGCCGGTCCATTAGGCAGCACACACACGGACGAATGCGAGCTTACCCATGCACACGCGTCTCACCTGTCAGCTAAATATAACTCTGGACAAGCTGCCCCGTCTCGCAGCGGGAGATGCAGCCATGCAAAGGTCAGCGAGTACAGGCGACCGGGTAAGCATGCGCCACTCTCCTTTATGCGAGCGCAGCTGCCTCGGTCCAACCCCTGCAGCGTCTCTGAATAACCTCCATCTCTGCTTCTCTGCAATTAGAGGGAAAATGATGTGTTGCTCCAAGGCGCTACAATTAGGCTGAGTCACATTGGTGCTGGACAGCTCTGATGAAAGGCTATTAGAGGAGCCGGAGATGATGGAGGCACTCCTCGCCCTCCACCTTCGGCACCACCTCCACCTCCATCCGTCACCGCAGCCACGCGGCTCCTCCACCCTCTCCCTCAACGATCCATCACCATTACCGGCAAACTTTCCGGGGAAACTTCGCCTAGCAGGAGTCATTCTAACCTGGCTGATCTATTCCTACTTTTCTTCCCTTCTCTTTTCCCCTCCATCTGTCTCATTTCCTGCTAGAGATTCATATATATTCTGGGATAAGTGCTCTCCATGAATCTTACACCTGCTTGCGCTCTCTTTCTCTCTCTGTTTCACTGGTTCTTTTCCAGCTTTCTATCCTTCATCCTCTCTCTATTTCCCTTCTGTTCATCTGCACATCTATTCATCTTCCTCTCTTTAGTCTGTGCGAGTGCTTCACTCCCTCTTCCTTCCCCTTTTTCTCCTTCTCCAAGCCGTGCACCTCTTTTAATAGCTCAATTTCTCTTATTCTCCACTTATCTTCTCCAATTTGATGCATTTCACCTGGCTTGAATCATTTTGCCCCTATCCATCCATCTCCGCCTTCCTTTCTCCTCTGCTCTCAAATCTATTTAAATACATCAAAGCCTTGATTTGTCTCTAAAAAGTGGATTTATTGTGGTCTGCCTGCCTGATATTTTAGAAAATTATCTTTTTTTTTCCCAACCACAGCATTTTTAGCAAAAAATATGTATTTTTTGAAAGGTTTTGGTCTGGTCAACAAATCATTACATTAAAGTATAGTGATAAATCCCAGCCATGAAAAATAAGGATTTTTTGTTGTTTTGAAATTAATTTGTCATTAGATATATTATATATTGGCATGGGAATATGCACACAAATATTGCCTTTAAAGGAGACTTTAACTGATTTCAGGTATGTGTAATTACAGACGAAAAAGAACAAATGGCGAGAGCTGTTTCATTAGAGCGAGGTTCAGTGTTAATTAACTTGTTTGTGGGTGACTCGGCTGTAAAGTGCACAAATGGAGGAGGTTAATCAAATCATCATACAGTAAATTAAGTTACATTTGTCTCTAATTCCCTTTTGTAGAGCTGCAGAAAGGTGATTCATTAGAGCAGATAAACAGCTCTGATGAGGTCATATGAAAAAGAAAGAAAAAAATATATGATCCTTTAAGGAACTGCGAGTAATTCATACATTAAACATCACAGGCAAAAAAAGTTACCAATCATTTATTTAATAAATATTAAATTTGATTATTTTGTTTGACAATTGACACATTCTTCCAAGAAAAATTGTTATGGCTTCTAGTTTTTTATGTTATTTTAGTTGGTACTGAATTTGTGTCTCTGACCTGATGAGCAAGGGTACCACTGTTCAGGTTGGTAGAAAAATAATATTGGTTCTGCTTGAAATGGTCATGATTTCTTTTTAGCTTTTGCATCTGTTTAACTTTCTTACTTACTTTCCTATATTCAAACTAATATTTATTTTTCCTATAATTTTCATTGTACATTGTGGATTTTGCTTACTGTTAAAGTTCACACGAGTGTGTTCAGATGCCCGCTCACCAATATAATACACCAGTCTCATATGTATTCAGTTTTGGAGACATGTTCAAAATTTCAGCATGTAATCATTTTTTTGGGGGGTGAGGTGGTACAGTGGCACAGGAGTTAGGGAGTACTACCTAGAAGTAAAACACAAAGTTTGTACACTCAAACATGATAATTTTCCAATCTGCACAGATGGAGTATGTCACCTTAAATGTAACATAGCCTCCTAACATTAGCATGCTACGTGCTAAGATCCATTGTTAATTATTTTGATTTATTTTTCATACTTCTTTGAAAACACCTAAGCAAAAGTATTCTCCAGATGCCACAGCTGTACTGTAGCTCATCTTTTTCTCAACTTGCACAAAGAGCTTTATTTTGATTCGTCTGAAAATATTTTACATGTAAAAATGAGCCAACTGAGAATGCTAATGCTAGCAGCAGCTTGCCAATGCTAGCAGTAAAAAGCTAATCAGTGTAATTTTCAGAGTTGATGAAAATGCCAAAGGAAAAAAATTATCCAGATGTCTCAAGTGTGAAGCAGTTTGTCTCCTCGTCAGCCTGAGCAGAGTACCGTTGTCTGAATTAGTTATAAATAAACTCCAACAGCAGAAAGACTGAGTAAAAATGTAAATGCTAATGTTAGCAAATTAGGACTAACATCTAAATGCTTGGGATTTCCAGTTAGATGAAAAATATTAAAGCACTGCAATTCCTGGGTAGAGACAGCTACTCTAAATTATTTGTAAAAAAAAAAAAAAAAAAAAAAAAAACAATTCACTGGTCAGTATGCTAGTTCTAGCATGCTAATGCTAATTCCCTTAATGGAGTACTTTCATCTGAAATACATGTAGCCAACATAATGTACTACAGCCAACTGAATATGCATTGCTGTTAGCCTTACCAGTTGACTAACGCTGACTCCCTCAGCTGATTTTTGTGATTTTTTTAAAAATTATTATTATTATTATTATTTGTTGAAACTGTTAAAACTTAGCATTTCCCAGATTTTTTAGCGGCTAAACAGGACTTCCTCTCATTGACCTCAGCAGATGTCATCTTATTTTTCTGTTGATAAGCTTTAACTACCTATTGTGTAAAACATGCTCCTAATTAGCCTTAATGTGAATCTGAAAACAGATTCCCATGATTTGCGACTGGACACACGCTAAAAGTGTAACATTGGTTTAAATTAAACATGTTTAGCTTTGTATTTGATTATATAATTGCTATAATTCAGTAGGTCTACATCAAGAAAGAGCAATGCGTGCAATTAGAAGGAATCATGGTTAGAAAACAGATGACATGAATAATTTAAGAATGCATTTCGGTGTTACGGAACTTTGGTCCCTCCGGTGTTTGTTTTTACCTCAGGTATCTGGGAATACTCTGTGCATAATAATGAGGTCTATGCGGCTCAAATGCAAAAATAGATGGCAATATCTTTTTGTGTTTAGTCCTCTTTGAAGTGAACAGAGCATAGTGAGTGAATTAACAAGAACATTTGGAGCACTAGACTGGTTTTTATCAGCAGTCATCTATTTTGTGTTGCCTTTATTTAGTCATGAATTCCTGGGTGGATCTTGAACACGTTGTCCTGTGTAACTGCAACACCAAACAAATCTTTTTTTAATCAGTACCATTGTGGATTAGTTTATAGGCTGGGAAGCATCCACTTCCATCGCCTTCACTGTTCAGTCCTCACTTTCTCTATCCATCCATCCAACTTCTATACCAGCTTATCCTTGCTGGGTTGTGGGAGGGCCAGTGCCTATCTACCGCTGTAATTGGGCGAGAGGCTAGGCACACCCTGGACGAGTCGCTTGTCCATCACAGAGCAAGACAGGAACACACAGGCCAGGTTGCCATGTTTACACATACATATGTGAGGGAGATTTAGAGTAACCAAATAATGTCTGTGGGAGAGTACCCAGAGAGAACCCCCACATGTGCAGGGAGAGCATGCAAACATTGCACAGAAAACCCCTACATCAGGATTCGAGCCCCTGGCCTTCTTGTCGCAAGGCAACAGCGTTACCAACCGTGGCAAGGTGCAGCAGTCTTAGCCTCCTTAAAGGTTATTTTCATTTATCCTTTGATACTGTAAGATGAATAAATTGGCAGTCTGTCATATCTCCATTTAACTGTCAATATAACAATATTTGTTACCTTGTTATCTGTAACCCTTAGCTTGTCTGAGGATCTGATTTTTGGAAATTCAAATGTCCATATGCTCCAAAGCGAATAGATGTTCAAGTTTAAACAGAAACATTTGGCTCAGTGAAAAGGATCAGCCTCTGAATTTTACCTGGTGATTTACAAAGAAAAGTAAAGAATTGAAACACTGTCCTCTGGTTGTTTTGGTAACGTGAAAAACTTTGTGTTCCTCACGGTCTCTCCCTCTGAGTCTACCATTATCTGTCCAGACCACTTCTGATCATCAAGTTGAGGTGTGGAGCTGAATGGAAACGAGAGGCAGACGTGTGTTTGTGCCAGCAGGTGGGGAACACCAGCTGTGCTCTGTACCGCCTCTCCAGCACACGGTGACCACCGTGAGCAGCTTAGGTTGTACAAGTGAAAGAGTTTGTTGCTCAGCAAGAAGCGAAGTTTGTGTGTAGGAGATTACAGAGACATGCTCGTTTTCCACCTCATTAGTGTTTGTTCCATAATTACTGCATAATTACCCTCTTTAATTGCATTCTGTCCATTAAGGGAGACCATTGTTCTACAAGAGGGTATTGTTCGGAAATATCTTTTCTCAATGAATCTTATGGAAGTAATTATGAGGTGTACAGCTGTCATTTCTGCATTTTTTGTTTACTGTTTGGTTTATATCCTCAGTAGTTCAAATGCATACTTCCAACCATTTATGGAGCAGACACAGAACCTATACTCTTTAGTCGTAAAAGTATCCAGATAGTGTCAAACCCATCTTATTTCAGTTCTGCTCTTACTGACATTAAAATAGCGTTGGAACAGAGCAGATTTGAGGATGAGCTGTGAATGGTGACCGAAGACATGGGATTGCCTGAACTGGCTGGAATGACATTTTCTTCATTACTGGACTACTGTTATTTTCTAGTCACCAACTGTTGTGCCATTACAGACGTTTTTAAGTTATTTAATGTTTAATAAATAGCTCTCAGTCTGTTAGGTATTGTCTGGTGAATATCAGCGCAAACAGATAATATTAGGATAATAGTTGAAAGGGGGATTCGAGCACTGGCATTCTTTAACAACAAAAACTGCACACATATGGTTTACAAGAGTGACAACTTCTCTTGAAGTATAAGAATGTATTCAAGGAAACAAATGCACATCTAGGGAACACCACTATAGAACATTGTTTGCCTGAATTAACCGTATATATAAAGAGCAAACCCTCTCTACTAAGCAAGTGAAACATAACTAAATTACTAAGCAAAAATAAGATAGAAAAGACATTAAGGAACTATGTACACACACACAAGATCAAAAGGACAAAATAAAAAAGTTGAAAACCATCAGAAGAGTGTTTCAGTGAATCTTGGGTTCACTGCAGGTCAAAGTTAGAGAACCAAAGTTAACTTGAAGAATATGGAATGATATCAAGTCAGCTTAACTCATTTAGAACAACCTTTGGTCTGTGTTCAACCCATTCACAATGCAACTCTGAGTTAGCCAAAACATTATTTGAGGAAATACAATTTGAAAGAAAGATTTGCCAAGTAATAATTTTAATGTGTCCTGTCTGGCAGTGTAGTATTAATAATTGTTGTCTTAATGCCAAAGACAGCCCAACAGATTTTACTTTCCCAAGTGGAGAATTACTGTTTTTGCTATAGTGCTCCTCTTGATTTATATATGCACAAAGCGTTATTAGATTTTATGCTGGGACTATTTCATGTTAATGGACACAAAAACAGAAAGGCTGAAGAGATAGAAGTAGAGAAAAAGATGAGATGAATTGCTAAAAGGGAGAAAAGGTGACAAAATAGAGGAGCAGAAAATGAGAGAACAAGATCATATCCTCAGAGTCTGCTTCTACACCAGCAAAGAGAGATATAAAATGAAAAGCAAAACAAACCAAACCAAGTATTACAGGTACAAACAACCGATGCCTTCATAACATCACTGTACACTGTATTATTTAATATGAGAGGTATAATGTGACTGCTAAGCTAATAATCGGGGGGTTTCTATATAGAAGTGAGTCTGTAAGCATCTGAATCCAAGCACCTTTAGGTGTCTGCAAGAGTGTACTTGTATATGTAAGGTTTATAAGAAAAATGCTCTAATGTGGTTGTGAGGAGCCAAAGCCCAGCCCCCCAGAGCGCTGAGAAAGACACGGGGGAAATCAGAACGAAAGAGCCCCTAGAGCAAAGGTGCCAAAGAGGGACAAACACAGGGATAACTGCCTCCCCATCCCAAGGACAAACAGAGAGGAGCCCCAGGAAATCCCCAACATCCACAGTGCTGAAGCCCCTGGGAGCCGCGGCGACAAGCCTGCGGGCTCCGGCGTAGCAGCCATCTACACCGGAGCGGATCCAGCAATGGGCCCAGAGACCCGAGGCCCAGGGGCGCCTTGCCCCCAGGTGGTGTTCCTACAGAGCCACTGGGCCCAGTCCCTGTGAAGCAGCCACCAAGAGTGAGCCAGCACACACCCAAGTACCCAGCCCCGGACACCACAGACCACTATCGCACCAGCGGGTCAAGGCGCCAGCCAACGGAGGGGAACAGGACGGGGGGGATGGGCTCCCCACCTAGTGAAGCCCTGAGATGTCACAGGAAAGGGGGCAGTCCAAACCCAACCTGACATAAACACAAACAGAAAACCAGGTACACCAGGCTCCCACCCTAGTGTCCCCACATGCATACACTCTTACACTAAAAAGAAACGGGGGCGCAGTACACACAATCGCACTCATTACACAGCCCCCATACACAGGTGGTGAACCCCATCATTTGGATGGTTTGATAGGAACTACCATCAAACCCGACCTACACTGTCCATAGTCCAGCCCTAACCTCTCACCCTGATACCAGCCCAGACAACTCACAGGCTCATTCACCCGGAGATGGGGCCAACATGAACCAAACGGGCCGGCCAACCAGAACCCACCCCACGAACCCTGAGACGCTGCCTCCCCCACACCCTGCCCTTCATAATCTGAAATACCAGCCTCAGCAGGCCCCCAGGACCCAGTGCCCATCTCCAGCCACGAGCCCATCCAGGCGGGCCTGCTCATCTTCCAGGCTCCAAACTGCAGATGGCAATCGGAGAGCAGGGGTGTGAGAAAGATTCGGCACCTGCCACCACCTGCTCACATATCATGTTATTGCATGTTGTTCTCAATTGCATTTAAAAACGTGAGGGGCAAAAGGGTGGGGCACCCGACACAACCTACCCCCCTTCCGGAAGGCAGCTGGCGCCAGCGTGTGAGGTTGTTTCTTTAGGCTACCTATGAGGGTCCTGCACAGGTTGCAGCGGGCCACATCAGATCAGCTTTCCTCTTAGCTTGGCCAAGTCACAGGAAACCGCTCCGCATCGCCTCGACTGAGCTCTCCTGCCTCAGCTGAGTAAAATCACAGATCTGATTTCGGTATAAGCGGGTTCCTTACTCCGGCATTTGATCCCGCAGAGGACAGAGTGCAACTACTTAGCTTCGATCCAGCTTGCATATGTTTGTGGGTATCCGAACCCATTCGGAGCCAGGTGGCTCTGTCTCTCCAGTGCGGACCACTGCTCACGAGGGCCCGCGGACAAAGAGGAAGATAAATCCGGGGACGCTCAGTACATAGCAGTGTTTGCACCCCTGCTGTGATGGGGGAAGCTCCTTAATGCCTGTAAAAGTCTCACTTTTCAGGTGGCTTTCAACTTACAGTCTGATCTTTATATGGGGAGTGGTGGCCTGGTGGTTAGAGCATTGAGCTTGGGTCCCCGAAGTTCTGAGTTCAACTCCCACAGACTGCCACTCTGGGTCCCTGAGCAAGACCCTTAACCCCCAATTGCTCCCCAGGCGCCGCGCATGGCAGCCCACTGCTCCCCAAGGGGATGGGTTAAGATGCAGAAGTGAATTTCTCCATTGTGAGATCAATAAAGTTCAATTATTATTATATTTTCTCTTGGCTGAAAGCAAAACACAACCAAGTAAAACCTACCAAGATTGGTTGTTGGCCATAATGGTCAATTGAAGATGGATTTATTGATGGATTCAGAGTTTTACAAGTGGATCTATGGAAGCTGGATAATGTATAGATAAATGGATGGGTAAGTTAACGGATGGATTGTGATGACTAGATCCATGGTTCTATAGCTGGACGGATGAATGTGTGGAAGGATGGACATATAAGGTGATAAAGGGAAGGAAATGGGGAACAAATTGATTTTGGAGGTGTTATTCTTTCCTCAAGGACAATTTTGTGTCCCACTTGAATCCAAGTTAGCCACTGACCTTTGAATCTGTGTTTAAATAAGTGCATGGGTTTGGGTGCAACTGTGTGAACGTGGGTCTACTGTAAAGTGCTTTCAGTAGTCAGTATGACTGCAAAGGACAATATAAAGCCAGTCACTTTAGCCTTTAAATGAATAAATTGAGAAATGGATCAGCGGCAGAAAGAGCTAAACATTTCCTCCGGCTGCAGGTGGGGGGAATGCGCATGAAACCTAATATTATGAAACAAAGCCTGGCAGATGGTTAACACTAGTGCTTCAGGGAATGATTATTGATTAGGTTTCTACTAACTCGAGAGAGAATGTGGCTGAATTAGTAACTAAACGGTTCACAGCCAAAGTTTGATAAACAGCAATAATTGGATACTTTTCTTTTACGGTGAAGCTGGTGGACCTCAGGACCCGCTCTGCACATCAGTCTGCAAAAAAAAAAATAAAAAAAATAATAGTAATATAAAAGTGGACTTATTTCACTCTTTCATTATGTTAGTTATTGTGTCTGAAGGTATAGTAAACAGGGTCTGGTAATTGTAACCGTCTGATTCATTTTAGAAGAGGCTGCTGATCATTTCAGCAATCCTTTTATTTGCTGTCCTAATTTTAATTTCCCCATTACTGTATCAGTGTCTGTTAGTGTGTGTCTCACCATGGTTACACCCCATAATGTCCTTGTTCCTCCTCTCTGACATTTTATACTCCTCCATCACCTTTTACTATCCACGTTTCCATCTCGCCACACAGGAATTACCCTGATTATGATTATAGCTGTGATGATAATGATAACTGCTGCAAAATTGCGCTGCCTCGCTCGTATCCAACTCTCAGGAGATTATGATTGACTGAAAGGATGTCTGCAAATGTTTCTCCCTTTTCTTCTTTATGCTTTCTGTGTTCCTCTCTTTTATTTCCTTTTTGTCTTATTTAGCTTTTTGTACTTTTGTTCTCTTGCCTCGGATTTCTCTCCCCTTTCCCGGCTCACCTTTTGTGTCCTTTTAGTCTTTTTCAATTTTCTGCCACTCTTTCATCTCTGCTGTTGTGCTCCTTTCAACCTATTCCTGGTCCATCTCACCGCCACCACTTGTCTCAGCTCCCCATCTATTTTTTTTTTTTTTTTTTTCGAGTCCTTATTTGTTCACTCCCTCTCCTCGGCCACAGAGGAACAAGATTAATTTGCTTTTGCATTCAGGAAATAATTAGAGTTGCCCTGCGCCTTCATGAGGTAAAATAGACAGCATGAAATGACTCTGTTTGTCTCCGGCGCCTGTCCTTATCTGTTTTCTACTCTCTTTCCTTTTTGTTTATCGCAATATATTTCCACACGATTTTCTCATGTGCTGTTTTAATTTAAAATGTAGCCCAAATGTGGGTCACGTGATTCCTACTCCATCTGGATAAAACTCTGGAATTTTGTTAAGACATTTATCCAAAGCTGGATATGTTTGGGAAAGATAATAATATGTGGATAATATCTGTATCTCTCGACTTTATTCCCTGTTATTGGAGTTGTGTCCATCCGTCCATCTCTGTCCATCCCTCCTTTTGTTCATCTGTCAATGAATCTGCGTCCCAGTCTTTTGTGCATCAATCTATCCAGTGGTCTGTCAGTTTGTCCATCGATCCATCTGTTTATCCGTCTGACTGTCTATCCGTCTATCTAGCCAGTTTTGCACATCCATCTGTTTATCATCCATCCATCCATCAATCCCTCAGTCTGTCTTTGTCCATCAATCTGAATATGACCACCCATCCATTTATTTGTCTATCCATCTGTCTTTCTGTCCGTCTGTTCATCTAGCATTTCTTCTACTCCTGTATCCATCCATTCATCCAACCTCCGTCCATCCATCTAGCCATCTATCGATTTGTCCATTTTTCCAGTCTACTTATCCATCTATCTCTAGCCATTAGTCCTTCTATCAATCTGTATATATCCACCCATCTTTCTGTCCATCCCCCCATCTAGCCATCCATCCATCCATCAATACATCCATCCATCCATCCATCCATCAATCCATCCATCAATCCATCCATCCACCCAATCATCCATCCAGTCATCCATCCATCCATCCACCCATCTTTCTATCCATCCATCCACCCATCTTTCTGCCCATCCCCTCATCCATCCATCCATCCATCCATCCATCCATCCATCCATCCATCCATCCAGTCATCCATCCATCCACCCATCTTTCTATCCATCCATCCATCCATCCATCCAATCATCCATCCAGTCATCCATCCATCCATCCACCCATCTTTCTATCCATCCATCCACCCATCTTTCTGCCCATCCCCTCATGTAGCCATCCATCCATCCATCCAGTCATCCATCAATCCATCCATCAATCCATCCAGTCATCCATCAATCCATCCATCCATCCATCCAATCATCCATCCAGTCATCCATCCATCCATCCACCCATCTTTCTATCCATCCATCCACCCATCTTTCTGCCCATCCCCTCATCTAGCCATCCATCCATCCATCCAGTCATCCATCAATCCATCCATCCATCCAATCATCCATCCAGTCATCCATCCATCCAGTCATCTATCTAGCCATCCATTGATCCAGTCATCAATCCATCCATCCATCCATCCATCCAGTCATCCATCTATCCATTTATTCATCTATCCATACAGTCATCCATCCAGTCATCCATCCATCCAGTCATCCATCCATCCATTTATCCAGTCATCCGTCCAGTCATCCATCCATTCATCCATCCATCTAGCCATCCATCGATCCAATCATCCATCCATGCAGTCATCCATCAAGTAATCCATCTATTCATCCATCCATCCATCCATCCGGTCATCCATCCAGTCATCCATCCATTCATCCATCCATCCAGTCATCCGTCCATCCATCCAGTCATACATACATACATACATACATACAATCCTCAATAGGAAAATTTGCAGTAAATTATTTGTGAGCATTTGTATTTATATCATACAAATGTATCAAAAATAAACCAACTTTGTAATTTGGGCTGGAAGAGCCTTGGATTTAAACCTACAAGTATTTAGGGACCTGGCATGATGCAATAGATCAGGTGGGCCATCGTTATAGAGTGGATCATAGCTTCAGGGACTTATGGAGGAATAACCTTGGAGGAAACACCACGAGGAACACCAACCCACCATTTTATTGGTTTTAACCAATTTATATGTTTATTTTATTATCCAGTAGATGTCACATTTTTAGGGTTCAGTTTGGCTTTGTGACGAAATAACTAATGATAAGAAATTGTCTTGCATGAAATAGAATGTAACCACCACACTGTGTCTCAAATCCATCCAAAGAAAGGGAAGAAAAAAAGCTATCTGAGAATTTGAGTTTAGTTCCAGAGTTGATTTGACAGCATGAAATTATTTCAATTTGCTGCAGCCCTGATCTTAATCAAAAACTGATTGGAAAATACTGTTCTGGTAATCATAGGATATTTCAGAATTGTTTTATCTTTGATGTGCCCTTGCCTGCAGATAGACTTGTTTTTAATGATGCATCACTGCCCAAAAGACTTCTCAAAGATGTTTTCCTGAGAATATATAGGTTTTTTTGTTGGTTTTTTTTTTATTTGTTTTCTTTAATGTGTTTACATGCAGGGTATCGTCACTGAGAGGCCCCAAAAAAGGTGCCATTTTTTCTTTTTGGAGGGTTACTCCTTTTTTTTTGACTGATTGTCATCTTGGTAAAAATGGATGATTAACTCGAGGGAAAATACATTGTTACTTTTAATATGCACATGTTATTTTTGATAAAAAAAAAAAACAAGAAAATTTGAGGACCTACCTTTTGAGGAATGTTAGTTAAATTGAAAGAAAGTACTATACTTTCCAAAAAATTGGACTAGAGTAAGAGGACCACTTAAAGATATTTTTGCTCAAGTTTAAATAAAAAGTGGTAAAATTACTCAAGAGTAAAAAAAAGTATTTGATAAAAACGCTACTTAGGTACCAAGTAACTGATCTGATGTAATTTGTAACAAATGTAATCAGATAGACAAAACTTGTAAAGTTATGTGCAAATTCAGGTATTTTAATCACTAAAATAAAAAAAATAATAAAAATGAATAAAATGATGTCTACAGGAGGAACACAAGTGCAAGTATAAATTTATTTTCACCGCGTTGACAATATATACGCTCTTTGTTTATTTGACCCCCAGATTGTACAGCAACCTCAGCAGATAGAAAACAGTACTGAAACAATGACTTTAAACAAGTCTCACTTTAACATAATCTGTGTGCATCTGTGTCTGGCGCGTACTTGCAGAAATCTGTGCAACGCAACACAATGATATTTTCGAATAATGCTTTTAAAATAGCCAATAATTTGCTAGCCTATGAGTTGGTTACGTTGTGCTTAGTCTTTCATTGTTTTCTGTATGCAAATTTAGGCCATAAGTAAGAGTAAAACAATAGAATGTGAACATTTAATGTGGAACTCAAAAAAAAAAAAAAATAAATGCCAGAGAGAGTTTGACCAGAAACCAGAAAGATTTAACGCTTTCTCCGCTGATCCTCCAGAAAATTTGGCCAGAAACAAAATAATCTATTGAAATTTAATTCAATGTATTAACAGGTCTTATTATTGTCTAATTTCCGCCGTGTGAGCTCACATGTGGGTTTCTAAGTCCGACCATTAAAAAACTCTGTGGTCGGTCTGTAGCTGTATACTTATGTTTCCTGTTCAGTCGTCTCGCTCCTCCTTCCACTCGCTCGTCCCTTTAGACCTTTGATAACATCAGCTCGGTATTTAAATATCAGTGCCTCGTCAACAGTGCCGTTTATCGCCTCTTGTAATCTCCCACCTCCTTCCTCCTAATCTTGCACCAGTACAATGAAAGAGAAGTCTTGATAGGAGCATTCATTGGAGGATTTTGACATAATAGTGCTGGTGACTTTACTGAGAACACAGCAGCACTGGGTTTACTTGTTTGTTGTCTGAGACATCACATTCAACAGACGTCGCTGCACGCCTATTCAGTTTTGCAGAGGACGAGAGTTTTACGATGGCCAGTCACATCAAAGATGCAAATTGAATTTATTTCCTGCACACAAGCAGTTGTGGGGAATCAAATATGCAAAATAAAAGTTGTCAATGCTCATTCTTTTTTTAGTTCACTGTCATTTCAAAACAAACGTCATCTTGACACTTTACACGACAAACATGTTTAATCTATGCAAAATCACACAGAGATATATTTCTTTTACTGTATAGAAACATAAAATGCTCATAAAGATTAAAGGAACACTTTGAAGACACGTCAGATCTGGATGGGAAGAACAAGTCCTGCTGGATGTCCACGCTGATATGGAATGGGTGATGTGTTGGGAACAAACAGATGCAACTTTCTTTGATGGAAACCAGAACCATCAACCCGCAGAGGGCTTAATCCAAAGTCGTGGAGAAAGTGAAACTGATGGTTTGGTCAGAGACATTGGTGCAGGACTCATCCTGTTCCTCCTTGTACAAAGTACCGGTCCTGCTGATGGGGTAAGCACCTCCGTCACCCCTGTCCATCACTCCTTGAGTAACTGCCTCACTCCTGGAGTCTCCTCTGTGCTCTGGAGACTGTGCTGGGAGACAGAGCAAACCTTCTGACAACGGCCTTTGTAATGGATGGTGAGCTGTTTAAAATAAATTGCCAAAATAATATTTGTGTAGACTATCAAGTAAATTATCCAAGGTGAATTTTATGAATTAAGAATGTTGCATATTGTTTATGGATGTTTGTCTGTTTTGATTTAGCATTTTGGTGGTTTACATTTTTGTTTTGTTTAATGTTATTTGCACTTTGTAATGTTTTGAGTTTTTTTTTGTGCGTACCTCACGGGCTGCCGTAGATAATGAGGGCGGGCTCTATAAAAGCTGGTACAGCCATTGCGCCAACGAATGGCTTGAACTGTCAAAAAAATGTGTAACCAAGAAATCAACATAGTATTCCCCAGTGAAAGCAGCATGGTACGTTTTTGTTTTGTTATTTGTGTTCCGTTGTTTTGTAAGTTTGTTTTGTATTCTAATATTTGTATATGTTTTAGTTTTCACGGTGACTTTGGTGACTGAGGTGACTGAGAGACTGTATACCTTTGGTGACTGAGACTTAGACTTAGACAAACTTTATTGTCATTTTGTATGCACAGAGTGCGTACAGAACAAAATTTCGTTTGCATACAGCTTAAGAATTTCAGTAAATTGCAGGATAATAGTATTTATAATAATACTTTGCAGGATAATAAAGTAACTTTGCAGGGTAATAAAGTAACTTTGCAGGATAAATGAAGTAACTTTGCAGGATAATAAAGTAACTTTGCAGGATAGTTCCAGGATAAAGTGCAGCAGTAATTTCACAGTACAGCAATTGAGATGTAAACAATGCAGGACACATGTGATACAGAGTCCAGTTTTAGCTTCAGCAGTTCAACAGTCTGATGGCCGCAGGGAAAAAGCTTTTACAGAACCTGTTGGTGAACCTGTGATGGATCTTCATCAAAGAAAATAAAACGCTAAAATCACCCGTCGAGACCGGCTGAATAATTCAAGTACTGGGGAGCCGCCTCGGTGGAGTTGGACCCAACCTGTGTAGGGTCCAGGCATCGCCTCATGCTACCAGTAGTGCCACTGATCCTGGTGGTCAAATGCAAAACTACTGAAACGCTGCCAATAAAAAATAAAAAAAAATAATGAAAACGAGGAGGGAAAAATGTCTGTGACCCCCCTGCCTGCAAAATCCTTCCTGTTTTTGGGGTCGTCTCCTCGTCGCCCTTTCAGTGCACTTGTTTGTTTCATTAACACCAAAACAGCCAAACCCCCTGTACCAGTGAACTGACCAGTTCAACACTCCAAAATGATCCGACCTGACGTTATCCCCCTCCTGTTCCTTTATTAGCAGTGTGCAGGTCATAACTCAGTCAATGTCTTTGTGCAAGAAAGGTGCAGTGTTAAAAAGCTGGAGAATTTTCTACATGAAGATAGTAAATGGCAGCAATTATTCTGTCAACGGGATAGTTCAGGAAAAAAGAATCAAACAGGCACAAAGACACTGAGCCTGGAGTACTTTTTTTTTGCAGCAAAGAAAAACGACGAAAGTGCACAGTTAAAGTCACCAATAGCTTCATCAATCTCTGTGGGGGAAGACAACCGGCTTGGCACTATAGGGTGAAAATTGCATTTAAAAGATAAACTATGACGGCACATGCAAATATTTAATCTGTATTAATGGATTTATCCAGAAAAAAGGACACTAGGACCAGAAGTACTTTCAATGTGTTGGGGAAAAAAGAACAGAGAAAGGAGAAAGTTATTTGTTGCACTAGCTCCATCGGTGATCCCAGCCTGGAAATCCACACAGTGAGACAGAGAAGCAACAGGCCAGGTGGAGCTTCTGGATCACGAGAAACACATCATGAGAGCACAAAGTTAATGCAATAAGTGGTACTTTTACATTCTAAGCATGTTTGTCGTCAAATACAGAAGTAAAAGTTGGACTTTTTTTTTTTTGTTAGTTTGAAAATCTGATAGCTTTTATCAGAATATGGAAGATTTTCCTTTTATTTATGTCTTAATAACCCAACCTTGATACTGAATAACTGTTTTGAAACCAGGTAAACCCTCCAAAGAGCCTTTAGAGCAGCTGTTCAACACGTTCGACTGAAACTTCTTTGGTTGGTCACCTTTCCGCTGCATTGGTTGTCGCACAGGCACCAACACTCCTTGGTATGCTGGCGGATTTTCTGACAATCCATTCGTTAGGATTGTCTGGGACAGCTTTGATAGTGATTTCCTTTTCCAATTTGTGGTCTGCCATGAAGTTTAGGAATGAATCCAGCCTGGTTTGCGTGATTTTTGTGCCTGTCCAGCGTTATTGACTGCATCGACTTTTAACGGTAACATTTTTTAGTTACGCCGGTTGAGTGCTAATAGTGGGAAAACAATCCTCAGCATGCACTCAGATGGACTTTAAATAATAAAATAAATGCACCTCATGAGGATCACTTAGAAAAAGGTTTACATCAAAGAAGTAATCTTTTAGCTGTGTATGAAATTCTTTTTATATTTGTTATTGTCATATTTTAGATGAACCCAGACAGTTATAATGTATAATGTTTTATCTTTTATTCCCTAATCTTGTTCAACATCCCTTTATTCTACACTCCTTTGTTAAAGTATACTGCCTTTTTTATTATTTTTAATACATTCAGCAAAAGAAACAATATGCCCCTCTGGTGGGCCGTCTGGTTAAAACCATGCTGTTTCACAATTGTTCTTATTTGAGTTTTCTACTCATACCTTGATTTTAGGATCCTTTTTAATGCTTGAATGAGGAAAAAGCAGCCTGCATCCAAAAAAAAACTAACTCTGAAGGACCTTTTGGAAAGCGAAAAGAACTGTCGATGGGGAAAAACGTTAAAACATCTTACAGCTTGGAGGAAAAACTTTTGCACTTTAAACTCTTTACAGGATAATGCCGACTTGAAAGCTGGGGTATAAATAACCGGTTATATTTCTACTTGAAGGAGATGTGGAGACATTCTTCTTAATAATCAGCACCTCATATCGGTTGTTGTAAAACCTAGACCCAACGCTCACACTGCAGAAACGGAACTAAAAATAAGTAAAATTTTCTTAAAATTAGTGTATCTGTCCTTGATTTGAGCAGGTAAATAAGATGATCTGCCAATAGAATAAGATTTGTGCACTTAAAATAGGAACAATTCATCTCCATCATCTTATTTCAAGTGCAGGATGTCTATTTATCTTAATTTAGGGGTCAAAATACTCATTCCATTGGCAAATGATCATATTTACCTGCTCAGATCAAGGACAAAAACATTATGTTTAAGAACATTTTGCTTATTTTAGATCCGTTTTCGCAGTGCACCGCTGTTTCTGTTGCAGGTGGAGTAACACCCCAGGAAAGGGGGTTGATATTGTTTTTACAGATTTGGCTGGGATGATCTCAGAGACACAATGATGGATGAGGAGATGGACCGCGGCTTAATAAGCGGCTCAAGTTGATCAATTCCAATAGCTTATCTGACAAACTGATGAATTCAGCAGGCCGTAATGTGGACGCGCTTGTGTGTTTTCTCTTTCCCCGCGAAGGCATCGGATAATTTCACGAATTCTGCCTTGTGTGTGTCTATGAGCCTTCTGGTGCAAAGAGGCGCCTGCAGGACCACAATCTCGCTCTCTGATATGAACGGGGTTAGCGTCCGTGTAAACATACTGAAAACCCGACAGCTATGTGGTCCATTCTTCTCCCTCCCCACTGCGCGGCAGATTCCCTGAAGCATAAAAACCACACAGCGCATCAATTCCAAACATTTTGGTCCGGTCAATCCCGCACATTTCCACGATCGATGGGAGAGGTCCTCGTCTGCCGCCGTCCCTAACTGTCTCGGCCGTGTTTGCTGAGTTTTCTGAAATCCGCTCTCTGATTGAAACCCCCTTTTTTTTTTTTTTTTTTTTTTTAAAGATCGCAGCATGCGGTGCAGCTAAAAGCCACCCTGTAGCTGAAGGAGAAAGAGCCTCTTTGCACCAGACTCTGGTCTCTGTGCACTGCTGTTAGCCTGACACTCTGCCACATGCGACGGCAAATCAATAGCAGTACATTACTGTAGAAAACAGCACGGCTCTCCGCACCACTGCTGCCTTTTGTGTTTAGTGCATTAATTTCTTTTTTTTTTTACTAATGTCTGAATGGGCTTCCATTAACGTTGATGTCACTCCCTCAGAAAATAAGACATTTGAACAGGTTTTCCTTTTAAAGGCTGAATCGCGGCTAACAAAAAAAAAAAAAAAAAAAAAAAAAAATTAAAGGGAGTTGAAAGAAAACTGGGTACATTAGTGATCTCAAGTAGAGGCTTCTGTTTTTTCCATTCACAAAGTGACAAAGAGAAAAGGCACTCATAATTGGAGCCTCTTAATAAAACGTCCCGATTGAAAAGATAAACCTTTATGCTAATTGGGGGTGTAAAAATAAATCTGGTTGCCGAGACAATACACAACATTGCTTTGGCGAGACAATGTTTCTAAGATAACTAGGAACCCACCCCTCTTTATTTCACAATTAAATGTTTCAGAAATATTAAATCTTATTTAAAGAATCTGTAATTAGTGTACAACAGCAAGTCCAAGATTGACTAATCCATATGTTGTTGTTTTCATGACCGTCTAATTGAAAACGATCAATAGGAAGCTGCTAAGCAAATGCTACCTTAAGCAACATGTACCTCTTGACTGTGTTTATTTGTAAAAAAAGAAAAAGAAAAACCAAAATAAATAGGGGTTTGCACGTACTTTCAGCCGAAGAAATGAGACAAAAAAAACGATATTCTGTTCATGAGGCTGAGATCAGATATTGCAGGAAACTAAGACAACGCATTTTTAGCTTTGACAAATATAATTAGCAATTTAAAGAATCTTTAGTTGTTGTAAACTATTCCAAGTTTAACTCATCTGTTGTGATTTTTATGGCTGTCTTATTTCAACCTGGTCAGCTGTTAGTCAGAGGCTAGCCGTTGGCTAACTGCCTCTCCACTATGGTACACAGTAACTAGTTTTATCAATTAAGGATCATGCAATTGTTAATCCAGTTTACAAGAAGAAACAAAGCACACAATAAAATCCCATTTTGTTTTCATAAAAACATTAATAGTCTCAAACTGTTTTAACAAATCTGTCAAATTTCAGTTCAAATACTTCATATATTGAGGCTTTTTGTCAAGTTTTGTCCTGAAGAGGTCCTATAGACAAGTTTCATGGGCATTTCTGGTTTACTTCCACAATTAATCTAATTCTGCTAGTCATTTCTGGTTGAGTAAAGTCAGCCTTAAGTTACAAAGGGATGTCGATGGCTCTAAATTGCCTTCTTAGTCGTCATAAAAGGTGGTTTATAAATTCCTCACCCTGCTACATTATTGAACTGGGATGACATGACGAAATGGTCAAATGTTTCAACGAACAAAATATTTTCGTACTTGAGTCTGTAGACTGGAACCCTGCCGACCTGAAAAGCTCTAAAGCTTATCAGCACTTACATGGCGACAAAGTCGGCTGTGTGCTGAAACAAAAACAAGGGAATTTGGTGGACATGAAGACGGATGTTGAACCAAGCCAGTGTATGAGAGATTCTTAATCCTTAGATGGTGGTTACGGAGGATGGAGAGGTGGAGACTGCGGGCTGCATCTGTACAGCTGCCGAAAGTAAGTTCGCTCACCTTACAAAGTTCATATTTGTTTCTTGATTGGCTGTTATTTCTGGGTAAGTTGTTGAAACTGCTGTAATGTGTGTGATGTGGTGGCCGATTTTTTTTTTTTATGTTATCATGAGTCTCGCATGTCTGTGATATTGTTTGCGATTTATTGGCAATCAACTGTAATCACCACCGAGTCCACCCCGTCACCCCAGAGCTATTTTGAAATCCACAATAATAATAAAAATATTTCTCTGTTCATTCATAGCGCTATTTCTACCTATCATGTGGTTCCCACAGATATATATACGTACACGCGTAGGGCTGTGCATAAAAATCAATACAAAGATTAATATCGATGTTTTTAAAAACGATTTAATATCAATATTCTGGCTTTCAATATCGATATACCTCCCAACCCCTAGGAGGCGTTATTACAGCGTGATATTACTGTTCACGGTGAGGAAGTGCAAGCTCCTTCGTCCCTAAAATCAGATGTTCGGGCACTTTTTTGGTTTCTGTGATACGTTAAATGCTTTGAAGCAAATGCACTTTATTTTCCTGTTAATATATCAGTGTTCAATAAATTTAACATACATATAATATTTGGCTGGTTTTGGTGACTGAATGATTTTGAGCGTTAATTTGAAAGTAATAAATATCGATATTGGAGTCAAAACAAATCGAGCTGAGCTGTGTATCAAGAATTGTATCGAATCAGCTCATCCTAGATGATACACAGCCCTATACACTCGCAAAAGTTTTACCAATAATGGCTGTAACAATACATCCAGCTCACAAGATAACAAGACAGTACGTCATATATGTGGTGGTTTCCCTAATTCGAGTTGTTGTAATGATTCCAACCTTAGACATGTTTTGTTGTTTTTCTTCTTGCTTTATGTGAAAAGCTCAGTATTTCTATGATAAAGATACTTATCAAAATTATGTCTTCAAATAATTACGGTACACAAATGTGAGTAATTGAAATAAATGTTGTGTTATCTTTAATTTGCTTTTGCTGCTGCCACATGGTTGTGGTTGTTTGGCAAAGCATTTTCGTTTGAAGGCTAGCAACTGGTTGTAATACTTCCTGATGCCAGTAGGTGGCGGCTATGCACAGCTTGATCCAGTTAGTGACAGATTGGAAATGTTTAACTCCTGTCAATAAGAAGGGCATAAACAAATTATTCAGTAATACAATGGAGATTAAACGAGTTTGTTTTGCACATAATGTGAACGGCGCTGCTGTGACTGCATTTATGTGGAATATTAATTTCCTCAAACTGCTGCGGCTGTTATGCCGCTGATCTCCAGTAAATTGAACACTTTACATAAATCCTGTTTGTCAGAGTTATTTTTCTGTCATTTTGCATTTGGGGGATCTCTGAAAAGTAACTCCCTTCCAGCTGCATCTTTATTTACGACGGTAATTTAAGCCAAATTACATTTTGGATCTGGAGACAGAAACAATTTGTATTTGTTGATCTCAATGTAATAATCAAAGCTTAGTGTTTTTACTCACTGCAGTTTTTTTTTTCTTTCTTCCTTTCATCAGGGAATATAAAACTGAAAACACTTCTTCAAAAACAAACCGCTTTTGTTTTTTTTCTAGCGGTTCTTCAACCTTTTATTAGTTTTCACATTTTTTTGCATACAAACACTGATCAAAACCAGACAAATATTCTTGACCTGCATATATTTGCTCACAGACATCAGAGAGAACTACAGCTTGCCGAGTGCTGTGCAGCATTGAGGGGATTGTATGCATACAGTTCAAAAGCACTGCAGTAGGTACAAGTGCACTGACTCCAACCTTTGAATCTGATTTATTTTTGGGGCTAGATAGATTTGGGGAAAGGCCTGCTCAAAAGACAATGGACATAATTTGTACCTAACAATTCCTCCAATTATTCTGTGAATAATATGATAAAGGAGTTTGGATTCTGACTCAGTGACTTTAATTACTATTTTGAATAATTACCTCTGCCTTTGCACAATTAACTCCTTTCATCCTTTCCAGTTAGCCACATTTGAGAGGGTGATTTTTCTCTCTCTCTCTCCCTCTCTCGCTCGCTCTCGATCTTGCTGCTGCTTTAGGAGAGAAACTAGCAGCCAGGTGCCACTAATCAAACGTACTTGATTATTTTATATGGCCAACCCCCCTATAAAAGCAGACATTTGCAGGTCATGAATGCATTCATTACGAAGAGAAAAAAAAAACCATCAGAGAAGAAAACTGTTGCTGCCCAATTAATCTGGGAAATCTTCTAAAATAATTGAAATCACAAGTGGGAAACTTTTAAGACAGCTGCCCGTCTTCCTAGAGCGCACATCCGAAACGTTTCCTTACAACATGCAATCTACAGACAAATTACAAACAAAACAAAACAAAAAATGAACAAGTGTGGCTTGTTTGGAAAGGTGGCCTGGCAAACGTCTATTTCTTCCTGACTGGCACCAGGCACTTAGCTTAGAGGTGTATTTGAATGAACCCCAAGATGTCTGCAATGTCCTTTTGAACTGATCAGAACAAATTAGAAATGTTTGAACCCTAAACCCCTCCCGGGCCACATTTGGTGGGGAAAACCCAACTGAGTGATCAGCACCTCATACTAAAGGCGACATAGGTGGTAGAATGGCGTCCAGAGGTCACCAAGCCAGCGCCATGAGCTCCTCTGCCTGCATTTCCCCAAGTCAAACCTGACATGAGCCCCATTTACACTACCCTTGTTAAACCGATCCATGCCGAGTTTGGACCGAGCTCGGATCAGTTAACCGTGCCAAGCTTGGTTCTGACGACCGTGTACACATCACCCTAGCACGGTTCCTCGCCTCCTAGTGACGATCTGCGGTACTGCTGCTCTCTAGGATTGAAGGAGGGAATCAAGCAAATCAAAATGGCGGCGCTGATTACATTCAGGCAGTTATGCTTGGTTATTGTGATACTTCGTTGTTTGTGGAGAGTCAGGTGAAGAAGGCCTACTTGATGAATTTACTTGACAGAGTATGCTTTTGGGAAGTGGGTAAGACAACCGAACGTCTAATCAGGGCTTACAGACGCTGGAAACAACGACAGACGCTGAGGTTCCTCACGCTGCTAAGCAGAATCATCACTGGAAATTGTGTGGCACGGTAGAGAAGCTAATATTTTATGAATCTCTGAAACCGCAAAATTTAGTCAGCTGACTGTAAGGAGATGAAGCGGTCTGCTCATGCACTCTTTTTTTATTAGAGCCAGGGAAAAACCGGGCCGAGCCCACCCATGGAACTGGTCTGCATTTAGCGTGGTCCGGTTGTGTCTGGCACAGTTCAGTCCAGTTTGCGATTAATTTACACTCGATAGTTATCTCAGTTGCCGAGCTCGGACCGGTCTCGGCACGGTTAAAAAAGCATAGTGTAAACGGGATAATGAACTCATCTGCGACGGGACCTAATCTACAGCACAACTTCTGCAAGAGAGCAGAATGAATCAAAAAAAGCAGAACACATTGCTTTTTTTTCCCTAGGTGTGGCTATCCACTAGTTTGTTCAAGTCTGGGGAAAAATGGCAAGCTGCAGACTAACTCGCTGTTCAGCTACCTGATCAAGCAAGGCAAGAACAACCGACACACACCTCTATACGATCCCACTGGGGCACTCTTTCAAATTCTGCTTCTCAAAGCAACACAGTGTCCAATGTTACCCCCCCCCCCTCCTCTCCAAACCCCCCCTTTGTCTTCTCTTTCTGAGAAGCCACGCTTTCTCTTGTTTCACACCTCTGTGACCCGTAGTTCTCAACGAGTGCATTAACACAGATGAATAGCCATGCTTGTACAACTGTAATTAGGCCAGAAAATTTCATCTACTAATGTGTTTGGCAAGGTACTTACCGTGAACACACACAGCAGCTTTCAGCGGCGTCGACACACAGGATTACGAGCGGGGGCACTGCATGATTCACACTGTATAGTGCTTCTGGGCTGAAGAGCCTCTGCTTTTAATGGCGCTCAGTTTCTCTCCAGCAAGTGAGTGCGAATTGATGTCTTAGCAGCATGGGATTTCTAGCTGGTTTTGTATATCTTTTTCAATGCGGCTTTAGCCTATTTCGGCTTTTCCCCCTATCCGTTCACTCAGGATGTAAGAGTAGCACGGATCCGCATATTTTGCGGTGAATGTGGCTTTAACAGCAAAGTGAAACATGGTAATCTGGATTTAAACTATTAAACTTCACCAACTGTTTACTTATGTGAGGAATGTGTTCCAAGTGTTGCAATGTGTGCATTTGGTTGTGGCTCACAACTCCTGGTAATTAATTGAGAACAATCTAATTAAATGTGAATGAACCACAACAGTGTTGCATTTGTAAGCAGGGATGAACCCTACTCATTGATTTTTCTCGTTAGTCATGGATGATATTTGCGCGCACTGTTTTGTTGAGAAGAAAAGGAGATTACATTGAGCTAAATAAGCTTCAAAGCTGTTTAAATAGTCTAACCCAGGGGTCTGCAACCTGCAGCTCCAGAGCCACCAGTGGCTCTTTAACTTTAGCTAAACATTAAGAAACAACTGTTCTTTTTTTTTTAAATATGCTGTAGCTATAACAGATGCTGGTTTTCAGCTAGTTTTCAGCTTTCTTCATAGAATAAGTTTACTGAATTTCCATAACAGGGTGACAAGAAAGGTACCAGTAACTTTTTTAGATCTATTTTTCTTTTCATAGGTTGGAAATTGCGTTTTATGCTTTTTTCCCAACCAATATGAACATCCAATGGAGGAAAATGTATCCATTCTATAATTATTTTCAAAGGTTTTATGTTTTTCTTTATTTTACTGTAAAACTTAACATTGGAACAGGGGGTGACCGTGGCACACGAGTTAGGGATTTCGTGCCTCGGTCGTTGTGTCCTTGGGCAAGCAGCTTCAACCGCTTTGCCTGCTGGCGGTGGTCAGAGGGCTCGATGGCGCCGGTTGTGTGGCATCCTCGCTTCTGTCAATCTGCCCCAGGGCAGCTGTGGCTACAGTGTAGCTTCCCACTGTCCGCGCATGAATGTGCAAATGAATGAGTGTTTGTTTCCAATAGTACATATCTATCGAAAATGCTAAAAAAATAAATAAATCAAAAGGTCATGTAACATTTACAGCTCTGAAGAGGTTTCATTCAGCTGGACTGTAGGTTTAAAAAAAAAGCTCTCTTTGGATTTTAAAAGTTTCAGAGCCTTGTTCTCATCCCTTATATGGGCCTTGTCCAAGTTATAGTTTAGGTTTTCATTCACAGCATGATATGCTAGAAATTTGTGCAGCCACAGTAAAAGTTGTGTCCAGAAAAGCTGTTTACCATCTGCTCACAGCCCGCTAATGTCAATGTCTGCATGCTAATTTTAATGGTGGTGTTGCAAAATGCTTAAAAGTCAGCTGTTTTCTAACTATATTCAAAGTTTCAGTTGTGACATTTTATTCACTAAGACCACTGGAAGTATGCCATGCAATATAGTCAAAGTAAAAAGGTGGAAGATCAACCTGGTACTTAATGACAATGTTAGCATGTTAAGAACAATATTAGTGTTAGCATGCTGCACTAAAAATAAAACATGTATAAAGCACATGTATGTATAAACCCATCTTCAGTAAATTAGAATATTAATTGTAGTTAATTTCAGTCACTCAATTTACACTCAACAAAAATATAAACGCAACACTTGGTTTTGCTCCCATTTTTTATGAGATGAACTCAAAGATCTAAAACTTTTTCCACATACACAATATCACCATTTCCCTCAAATATTGTTCACAAACCAGTTTAAATCTGTGATAGTGACCACTTCTCCTTTACTGAAATAATCCATACCACCTCACAGGTGTGCCATATCAAGATGCTGATTAGACACCATGATTAGTGCACAGGTGTGCCTTAGACTGCTCACAATAAAAGGCCACTCTGAAAGGGGAAGTTTTACTTTATTGGTGGGGTTGGTTGCACGTTATGTGCTATGTCGACACCAAAGGCAACAGTGGGAAAATAGTTGAAGCTGCTCCGCAGAAGGCTGAGCTGATTAGACTGAGCTCCTGACACACAGCGCAGTCAACGGATCACTCGCAGCCCTTATCGGTTTTGTTATGTTTCTGCATGAGAAATGTCATGTGTTGAATTTGTGCGTGTGAAGTCAAGTAATTGTGTGTCTCATGCTCATTGAGTGAGACTTGATAGCTCTGATTTTATAACTTTGCAGCGTGAACCTACGCAGACTGAGTTTGGGCACGATAACTTCATCATCCCAGTGTTGGAGCTAATACTGTGCTACATAATAAGTCATCCTTCATGTAAAAATATTTCTCCCCTTAGTCTACTAAAAATATCTGGCTCAGCAACAGTTGTATACAACATTCAGCAAAATAAACCACAATATTCAGCAAAAAAAAAAAAAAAATCACAATATAGGCCTACTGCAGTCTGGGATGATTGAGTGTGCGAATGCTAATATTAGCATGCTATCTATAGCATCAAGTTACAGAGCTGTGTATTGAGAATTATCTCAATACACAGTTTAGATGTCTGTTTCCCAGACATCTAAACTCCTAACACCATTTGAACACCGACTTTAAACCACTGTTTTCTAAGTGTAAACCACAAGCTATATCAGAGATATCTTGTAATTTCCAACATAAAATAAAACTGCCTTCCACCAGTTGCTGATAAATTCAGTTGATTATCCACAACGGAAAACATTTGCTTGTTATGACATTAATAACAGCTTTCTATGGGTAATTTTCACGTACTGAGATTTATGGCATTTTTAAAACTAAACTCTACGTTTGTGCACAAGCATATCGTTTAGATTTAGGCATTTATTCTTGCAAGCATGTCTTTACACAGCATTGAATTGCTAGTGTGATTATAACATAGCCCTGATTAAGTATTGTTAAAAAAAGACAGAAACACCTGCTACCTTCATCAGCTACTTTGGCCTTTATACAGTGAACACAACATTGGTGAGGGGGTGAGTCAACATTTAAAAGACTGCACAAGTTTGTTGGTTTCCTGAAGGAGAAAGAGGAAAGCAGAGAAGACAAAAACCGGTCAGGGATTAAGTCCTGCAAACGCCGGCCAAGATTACTCAACTATTTCCTAAGCCAACCTAGCAGTGCCTGCAGAGGCTGTTTAGGACGCTATAGGTTTAAATTGATGTTTGTGCTTTAGTCATTTTCCTTTCATCGGCCATCATTACTGTGTGACTGTCATTTTAATTATGTTAAATAAGATTAATCTGATACACACGCTTGTTCTTACATCCCTTAGATAATGTAATTACCGCCTACAGTAGCTTTTAGCAGTCCCTGTGTATTATGTTAAGAACAGCAGGTCATGTCTTAGTATGAATCAGTTAATTGTGGATTGACGCTTAGTGTCAAGCGAACAAGGTCTAGCATGCTCGGTGACGCTGTAGCAAAGACCCAAAGCTCTCGCTCTAATTGGAAATGACAGGGTGGATGCTATAGCTGAAAGGGTCAATTGTCTCCTGCACATACACACACACATGCAAACACACACACACAGATGTGGTGCATTCCTATTCTCTTTCCTTTCCATGCATGCTTTCATTGTCAGGAAAGCTCTTCTGACATGTCTCCTCAGTTTTTTTCTGATACTTTAACTCATATCGTGCACATCACATATACACACGCCCCCCCCCCCCTGGCTTGGTTGTAATTAGTGGCACAGGTTAATGGTCACCCATAATGCCTCTAATTGGACTGGCAGGCACCATTACCCAGGGCTAATCACCATTCCCTGGCTGATGAGGCCTCCTGAACCTCTGACCAATAGCTGCTAGCTCTGTATCACATATCCAGGGCTCAATGAACTCTACTGCACCAATTAACCAGCTCTGACCAACTCCCTGACTCCCACCATACACTACTGAGCAAACTGTGCCTTATTCATTTGCAGACCTCTGTTTCCATTGTACTATATGGATGTTTTTTTTTTTTTGTGAACATGTGTTTGTAATGCAGAGAGAAAATAGACGGCAATTATTTATTCCGACTAAGGTTAGTTGACAAAATAGTAACTTCAGGTATTGATAGTTTTACATTAATAATTCTCAAATCTCAAGAGCCCTGGCCTCTCCAAGAGTCCCCAGAAATCTGGTTGCTGCACATACCAAGATTCCCAAGCATCCCTAGCCTCAGCCAGCGGATCCTACCTCCGCATCTTCCTGCTCTCTCCAAATACCAGTGTCTGCACTGTTCCTGCACTTTTCCAAGGGGTTGAGGTTTAACCCAACTTATTCTCGGCTCCTTGAGGATATTGGCCCTCCACAAGTGATTTATCTTATGTACAGTTAGCTGTCCAGCCTGTTTGTATGACTTTTCTTCAGCGCTCTAGGGTTTCTTAGCCAATTGCCACAATACCCCAAGGTCCTCTATATCCTCAGCAGAGTCCATCAAAGTACTATCATGGCCCTCCCAGTTACCTTCTTTCAGTCCTCAGCCTCTTGGCTCCTTAAAACTGTCTACCCATTTATTCAGTTCAAGTAAGTTTATTAACCCCAATTTAAAGGAGACATCTACAAATGCTTAAGACTTAGTTTAGGGATCTTTTGGATCATGATTGCAGGACCAGAGTTTTGTAGGACTAAAGCAGACAAACAACTTTGTTTCCCTGATTTGTATTTGTTTTGTCGGGGCAAAAGTTAAATGTTTGTTCCAAAGCTAAATATCTGGGTCACTACATCACAGACCAGCTCTGTGATGACAATGACAATTAACGACAGTGTCGTGTATTGTACGCCCAGGCAAACATCCTGGGGAGGAAATTTTATACGTGCACTGATGATGTAAAAATAAGCCTGTTGCAAACTTACTGTACATTGTTGTATACAGCTCCCTTGTGGTGTAATTTTAAAAAAGCTAGCATGCACAAGCTTAAGGTTGCTTATAATGACTCTTGGAAAATTCTGCTTAAGAAATCCAGGTTCAGCAGTGCAAGTGAGATGTTTTGTAACGCACATGTCAGAACATTCCAGGCACTTGTGAGAAATCTGATATACAAATTTATGTGCCGTTTGGGCAGCTCATTGAACAGTCTTATTGTAATGTTTTCACATCCCTCTCTCAGTGCGCTAAGATTCCAGTCGGCTCTGTGGAAACATTGGTATGCAAGTCTTTTATAAGATTTATTTATTTCACTCTATTTGTTTTTATTTTAAATTTTTCTTGTTTTTTTATCTCTTTGTGGACCACGAGTCTGTTTAATAAAGCAATCAATCAATAAAGCAATCAATCAATTAATCTTCAAATGACAAGAAAATGCATTTCTTTTTTATTTCTTTTTATTTATGAAGAACTTTTCAGTACAATCGACTTAAACAGAAATATACAAAAACAGTAAATAGTGACAAAAACAAAATTAAACAGTTGCATGTCTCTGATGGTTAAGTGTCAGTATCTGTTTTAAGAAATAATGTAGTAATCATAATAACAAAAAAATAGAGTCGGTAGTAGCATCTTTAAGCTGACATAAAAAAAAAAAGGAAATACCTTCAGGTAAACGTAAAATAGCAGTGCAGGACAGAACAACCTGTGTAAAGAAACTGTAGATTTACAGACAAAATTGAATATCATTGACTTGTGTGGCCAAATAAATACCCCCAAATGTATCTGTACATAGCAAAGGAATCTGAGATAGTGTAACAAACTTCTTCAAGGTGAAGACATGAAACCATATCATTCAACTACGACTTGGGAGTTGCGGAGAAGCTGCTTTCCGCTCCTTCAGAAGAAGCCTCTTGTCAACCACTATTATTTTTTCTGTGCACTGAAAAAAAGCCAGTGTTTAAAAAAGGTTACCAAGGATGATGAGGTGAATATCTTGAGACAAGTGTTTGATATATGCAAACCTAAAAAAGAAACTCACAAGTTTAGAACAAGACCAAAAAGTATGTCCCAGAGTACCAATCCCCAAGTTACACCTATCACATATAGGGGAATGCAGCTGGAAATAATTTTTTAGTCTTGTTTTTAAAAAATGAACACAGTGAGCAATCTTAAACTGGATAGGTTGGAATCTTGCTTTGATAGTATATGTTTTGATCCCTTTCAGAGCTCTTCCCCAGAGATCATCTGAGATCTCCCAGATCTTCTGCCCAAACATCCCTGATGTGAAAGGTTGGACTTGACAGCAGGAATAAATTTTAAAATCAAATTCTTTTAGGATGAATCACTGGAACACAAGTCATGGAAAGTGTCCTGTTCAGGCATAACCTGAAAATTTGAAGGAGGCTGGTGAACATAATTTATAACTTGAAATGGCAACAATAAAAATGACGGTAAAGCCAGAGAACAAACCAATTAACTTTAAACATAAGAGGGTAAGATGACCTTGCATCTGCCAGGCTCAAGATGATGTCATCAGCGTACAATCCAATGGTACAAGCATTGGCCTCAATATTCATATCCATCATTTAGAGAGATGACCCAATGCCAGTTTTAGCCGCTCAAGAGTGAGGGCAAACAGGACTGGAGACATGCAGCATTCCTGCCTTGTACCCCAGTACAGTACCAAAGGAGAAAATATATCAGGCTTGATCAGAACAGATGATCTGGGAGAAATAGGAAAAATCTGTATCATAGTGACAAAGTTTAAGGGCAGCTCCATGGGCTTAGGTTTTGGTCATAGCTGTGGTGTGCTCGGTTGACTTTTACAACATTCTGTTGAATGATTTTGTTCTTCTCCTTCTTTAATGCCGATAATGCCACCATTAATGCCACCTGTAACTCGCTGTGTGCAGCCTCCAGAGCACTCATACAAGCATCGGCAGATGAAAGGACCTCATCTATCCCCTTCAATGTGCTGTCCCACTTCCCAAGAGTCCTTTCGAACGCTGGCAAGGCTTGCCTCCACATTGTCCAAACATCCTCCCATAGAGTTCGTAAGTCTGTCTAGAGATGTTACGGAATTTAGCAAACTCTTCGTCTTGTTTAGCAATCGCTACTAAAATGGCATTGTTGGCTGCCACAGACTTAGAGGATGCCTTATAATCATGAGACTCATCTCTGGCTTTACTGTCTCATGGAAGGGTCTGGCCTGTTGGAAGGTAGAGGGACTTCAAAACAAAGAAAAACAAATGTCTAGTGCAGGTACATTACATTAAACTAATAGAAGCAACACAGAGCACCGGTAAGCCACGTCTATTCAATAACAGCACATGCATCCCCCCCCCCCCCCCCCCCCCCCAAGACGATGCATTTTTAAGGGTCTTGAAAATAAATCAGGCCCAACAAGGTCTTCAAGTCCAGCCATACTGAGAGGACAGGGTTTGAATTGGAAAAAGAGGGAAGGGTGATTGCTGTCTGGGAGGAAGGCAGAAGCCTGAACATAGCTGAACAGTAACAGAGAGCTTTATTTAGCTTTCCACATCACGAGGCTTTCATTTTCATGCCCATTAAACATGACCTGAGTTTAATTGCATTTGCAAGCTTCTCAACCAGACCTGGTTTCACATTAGGGTTTTGGAGCTCTTTTCCAAACGCTCGTTTATCTTTCCCTTTCTGCAGTGGAAGAATGTACAAGTTTCTGTTTATTTATATTATTTCATTTATATAATTTAATATGCTCTTTGCATAAAATACACATGCCAAGATGTTGAATAATTCATCATAGGCTGTTAAATCGGTTTGAGGCCATCCAGCTATTATTACTAAACAAAGTTATTATCCCTCATTTAGGAGGTTTTTTTTTTCTGAGAAATCTGGGTATATTTGAAAAGGTATTGTTTTTTTAATGTAACACTGAAAAACGTTCTGCATTAGTACAATGAATCCATTCTGAAATAACTAGGCCAATGTACATGTTTTAACCATTCCGCTGGGTTTCTACAATCTTATTACAACGGATAAAGATTGTTTTGCTTACAAAAACTGCCATGTGTGATTGGCATGCGTTGCATCATAAGCTGTTGCTGACGCTCCAGTCTGGGTTTAGAGCAAATCACAGTACAGAAACAAAACTGGTTAGAGTTTTTAACGATCTCAGGATTAGTCTTGACCAACGTGGAATCTCTGTTTTAATTTTTCTTGACCTTACACACCTTTTGAAACTATTGACCATGCTTTACTCCTTAAGCCTCCTGAACATCATATAGGTCTAAATGGTCTTGTTCCTGAATGGTTTTCTTCATATCTCATGGGGTAGAATGTTTTCTGTTTCTGTCAATAACTTTGAATCTGATAGGTTAAACAGATTGTGGTGTTCAACAATGATCCATTCTTGGTCTTCTCATTCTATTTGTGTACAACTCCTCTTGGCTCTATCATTGGACACCACGGTATCTCTCATTCATACGCTGAGGATAGACAGCTGAACATATCTGTTTCTGATGATAACATGAGCCTTATTAATAAGCTTTTATGTATTAGCTATTCTGATACTAACTGATCCAAAACAGGCAAGGTTAAATCTGATTAAATGTCAGAGGCAAAAAAGTATCTGGGTTCAGTTTTATATTTTGCTTAAGTCACTTTTTATTGCTTCTCTAAATAACATTTTTTGTCACATTTTATTTGCTGTTTATAATACATTTATCAAACTGTTAAAACTCACCGTGTCTATATTTTAATAAGGTTCAATTTGAATTTCAAATTCCTCAAATAAACCAGCAGGGATGTTCTAATCAGATACTAAGTGTTGGTTATGTGTTGTGATCACAGTGTTTTTTAGTGAATAGTATCAGAGTGTCTGGCCTTCAACCCCCCTTGTCCCACTTTGTTTAACTTATGTTAGCTGCAACTAACACAATAACTGTAAAACATTATGGTGGGGCGTGCCAGTTAATATTGTCATGCGAAGGTAGTTTACTAGACAGCTTGGATCTGATTAAATAGAAGGGAACCCCCTTCAAATTCATAAAAACAAGTTTGCTAAATATCTTTCATGTTAATCTTTTGTAATTTTCACAGACTACAGTTTCAAGAGTCCCCTGTCCTTAACGTTCACTTTAAAGCATATTAAAAAAAAGCAAAGTTCACTTTGAAATCAGGGCAGATATTTCTAAAAGCTTAGAATATGGAATATATTTAAAATGGAGCTGGAAGGATGGAAGGACACAAGGAAGGAACCAAGAATATAAGGTAAGACTGGAGGGAGCACTAAAGGCGGGAGCAATACAGGACTGTAGAAATGTACAAGAAGGAAGGAGAGAGATGGAGGACACAAGGAAGGAAGGAAGGAAGGAAGGAAGGAAGGAAGGAAGGAAGGAAGGAAGGAAGGAAGGAAGGAAGGAAGGAAGGAAGGAAGGAAGGAAGGAAGGAAGGAAGGAAGGAAGGAAGGAAGGAAGGAAGGAAGGAAGGAAGGAAGGAAGGGAACATGGGTGCAAGTAAGTCATAAATGACTCCAGGCGGGAAGAAGGAAGGACACAAGGAATGAGGAGAGGACTTAGAGGAGGACACAAGGAAGGAATGCACAGAGGGTACAAGGAAGGAAGAAAGTTCCCAAGGGAGGAAAGCTGGACACAAGGAATAAAAGATGAAGGACAAAGAACAAATTAGATAAGGAATGAAAAGGACTCAAGGATGGAAGGGAATGTGGTAATGGAGGGAAGTCAATCCGATCACAGTCAGCCTGTTGTATCTGCTGAACTGCAGCTCTAAAAACATACATGTAAGATGAATTAATATTTCAAACTAAGCTGTTCCTTCAGTCCAGCAAAAAGAAACAAAGTGAAGTATCTCATGCATTCTTATACTTTGTTAGAGGTTGTTTTTATGTCTGTCACATTGTTATTTCTCAACGGTTAATCCGCCCAGCTCCTGTTTTGTCTTGAAAATTCTTCAAGAATAATTTCCGGCAATAGAAAATCTTACATTAATTGATGCAAAGATGTGATGTCACGTATTCTCAGTGCTTTCACCTTAAGGTCCTTTCCAAGACAGCGAAAGGGGATGGATTTGTGGGGAAACAATTTTCTCAAGTGCTGTGAAGTTATAATGAAGCTGCTGGAGTACAGATGAAAATGTCTCCCCCCCAGACTTAACTCAACTAAATTTTTAATCCTGTAACCGTGAAGCTGAAACAAAGAGAAAACAAAACATAAAGTTCAAAACAATGGGAAGATTAAGTGAGATCACAATCTAGCAATTTTTTTTTTCTTCACGAGAAAGGCTTAAGTTACGGTATCACAAGGTAATACTATAATAATGTATTTGATTTTTTTCTTTTGTGTGTGTGTGTGTGTGTGTGTGTGTGGGTACCCTTGAAGCCTTTTTCTTTTTTTTTTTTTTTTTGTAGATGAATCACCTTCAGCAAACCGGGACAAAGACCTGTGTTGCTCAGAAATGGCGAGGTACAAGGACGACTGAGGCCTGCTCTCTGAGGCTTCCCCTTCTGAGTTAAAGGGAAAGGGGAAATCAAAGAGAAGACGCAGTTAATTTCAACTTCGTTCTCATATTGTTTTGAGATATTCCACGTGGCAAAGATTGCCTTAGTTCCTAACAAATTATGGGTTAGATTTTGTGTATACTTCAATAAGTTGTGTTGTTTTTTTTCATGTTACATATTTCTGATACTTGTTTTTGTCACTTGATGTTAAAAACTCGTTCTTTTAGCTCCTCGTTCTCCCGCTAAAACACAATTTAAGCTAAATGTCTTCTAAGTTTCTGTTCTAGTAAAACCTAAATTACAAATCTACAGTATTTACACTTGTGTTGAAAATAATATCTTCAGTTTGTTAAAACAAAAATGTCGATTTTTTTCCAAACGTGCAAATGCGGTAAAAATGAGGAAAAAATGTATATATGTCTGGCCATTTTGGGGGATTTGTGATATGTAATCAGGTGTGCCACGCATAGCGGTCACTACAGTGAGCACATATGCATACCTACACATGCCTAAACCTACCTAAACCGCATGGTGGCAGCCGGCACAGAATTGACTTAGACTTAGACAACTTTATTTGTCGTTTTGTATGCACAGAGTGCGCACAGAACGAAATTCCGTTGCATACAGCTTGTAAATTGCAGTAAAATTAAATTACAGTATAAGGTGCAGTGATTTAAAAGTAAACAATTGAAATGTAGACAATGTAGGAGAAGTCACAGTGTACAGGTGAGTATTTTTTTTAAACCATTTGTATGTGCAGAATTGATTGTGCAAAGGGCATTTGTGCAAGAATACAGCTTGTACATCACAGTAAATTTAAATTACAGTGTGAGGTGCAGCAGTGATTTAAAAGTAAACAATTTAAAGTGTAAACAATACAGGAGAAAGTCACACTTATTTAAAAAATAATAGGAATTAACACGCATAAACAACTAAAGAGTTATGTTGTATTGAGAAAGAAATGCTAATAATAATCCATCCACTAAATTAAACATCATAATGCATTGCCTATGTTTTATCAGAAACTTTGACCTTTACTGTGAGTGTATTATTCTCGAAAACATTTCTTCATCAGTATCTGTATGTGTTATCTAGACAATAGATATCTAGAAAATCTAGATCAATGGTCAGTAGGAGCGCTGTATTCCAACCATGGTACTACAAAATACGACAGAACGGGACTTAGTTCCTTCGGTTTATGGTTTTACATGTGGATCAATACAAGTCATCTGAGTGTGAGTGTGTGTGATTAGTCTATACTCACTGAGATGCTTGCCTTGTTACACAGCTGTGTATGTTACTACCTTATTAAAAGTAAAAAATTAAATCAAAATCATGAGTAGCTTTTGCTGGAGGTGGAAACTGCTGATGTTGCTTCTGTCCGTTGACATAATCGTGCACTTTAGGCAGTCACCCGTGATGCCTTCCATGTCTCGCTGCCTCCTGTGGAGTTTCACTGCACTTATTTCCCACTTTGCCTCCTGAAAGCAGCCGAGGCTGAAGCATTAGCAGGTTCTGAGACAGTGATCAGCAGATTGAAAACACGCGGCCCACCATGAGAACATAAGGGCCGAGTGCGTCTGGTTGTAATGAAAGCCATGTTACCCCTGGCCGATATGGGCCGAGACGTTTCAGCCAAGTGCATTATGGTTATCTCAGAGGCTGTCTGTTTATATTTGGGGTTAATTTATTTTGACTGAGCATCAGATAAGACGTCGTTTGGGGGAAAGTTTAGTTGAGCCACAAAGACAAGTTTCCAGCAGTTTAAATGTCCTTGTGCTCCTTTCGGGTGTATGTATGGTATATATGGTCCTGCACTCTGCTGAAGGTAAACAGGTAGAAACAAGTTAATTTTTTAAGTTAATGTTGTGAAATGGATTGCTTAAAAGATAATCCAACTTTATTTAAAGAGAAGGATTAAGAAGAAGTCATATTTGGAATTCCTCTGAGATATTTTTCTTATATAACAAATTATATTCTGACACATTATAAGGATTTAAAAGTACAGTACCCTATTCAGTAAATAGCTAGCGACATATGTCATCAACAAGTAGAAAATGAAAGATGTGAATCAGTTACATTTAGTGCTTTGACGAAGCGTTCACCCCTCAGATTTTTCTATTTTTACTTTTATGTTTGAGGTTTCAGACAACCATAAACTAAGTTTGTTGGAGCCTATTAAGAATTAGATTAATTAATAAATTTATTTATTTTTTGCTAAATTATTAATGTTACAATGGCTGACAATTAGGGGCCGGGATGTTGGAGCCTATTAAGAATTAGATTAATTTATTTGTTTTTTGCTAAATTATTATTGTTACAGATCTCAGGTTGTGTGAATGGTAGAGCTATTGTTTATTTGTTTATGTATTGGTTTAACTCAACAGAGTTAATAAAATTGCAATTGTCAAATTAGGATTTCGTCTATTAAGAGAGAAATGCAATGCCTCTGTAAACCTGAAAAGCGGTTGTACCATTTAAGACTGGACTTTGACTAGGTCACTTTAAGACCTTTTTTTTTTGGGCCATTCAGGTTTTGACTTGCTGGTGTGCTTCAGACCATTCAAACTGGTGCTGAACCCAAAATTTGTTTGATCTTGATGCCATGAACTGATCACCAGACTTTAAATTTCAAAGTTTAAGAACAGAATCCATGGTTCCATTAAGTACAGCAAACCAAACCATCACACTACCACTACAAGGTTGCGTGTTGGTGAATTTATATGACAGAGGATGCCCTCTGATCCAACCAAAAGTAATTCAGAGCAACCTCCTGCTAACATAATGTTCACTTGACTCACTTTAATGTTGACATGTTTTTACAGTAAACTGCAAAATTACCAAATGGCGTACCTGGGTAGTATCAGGTTGTAATTAATCAACTGTAATTCAATTTTTATTAAATTTTTACTTCAATTTTACAAGCTGTATGCAACGAAATTTCATTCTGTACGCACTTTGTGCATACAAAATGACAAATAAAGTTGTCTAAGTCTAAGGTTGGTTCCCATTGTCTTCAGACCTACCTGGAAATTTTGTTGCGTAGATTCAACAACCTGTCATGCGGGAGACCGGGGTTTGATCCCCCTGACAGGAGGAACACCTGACTTGGGAGTGGTGGCCTCATGGTTTGACAGCCATGCGTTTGTGTCCTGGAGAGTCCCCACAGGTCAGAGGTTCAAAACTCAATCTGTCACTCCGGGTCCCTGAGTAAGACCCCTGACAACGGATTGCACCACTCAGTGTGCCAGCAGCACACTGGTCCCGAAGGGATGAGTTATATGCAGAGATAAGTTTCCCCTCTCTGGGTCTATAAGGGGAAAATGTATATAGTATGAAAAGAGACCATTCTCTGTAAACCTTATAGGAGAATATAAATAAAAATGACAACAGATCCACCATTTCTAAAATACTCAGACCAGTTTGTCTGGCTCCAACAACCATTCAATTAAATTTTATTTATATACCGCTAATTCATGAAACATGTAATCTCGAGACACTTTTCAAAATCAAATTCAATCATATTATACAGATTGGTCAAAAAATGTCCAATATAAGGGAACCCAGTAGATCGCTTCAAAGTCCCGACAAGCAGCATTCACTCCTGGAGAACCGTAGAGCCACAGGGAGAGTCTGCTGCATTGTCCATGGCTTTGCTGCAATCCCTCATACTGAGCAAGCATGAAGCGACAGTGGAAAGAAAAACCACCCATTAGCGGGAAGGAAAAACCTCCAGCAGAACCAGAACCAGGCTCAGTATGAACGGTCATCTGCCTCGACCGACTGGGGGTTAGAGAAGACAGAGCAGAGACACAACAAGACAGACAAAAAAGCACAGAAGCACACATTGTCAGGTTTAGGTCACCCACATTTCCTTTCTTCCCTATTCTGACATCTTCACCACATCTGTGTGTAGGTGTGCTCAAAGAAATTAGGAAACCGAGCAGTTGGAGGAGAAAGGAATTAGGTCCAGCTAAAGAAATGTCTTTTTGCAATAGGCTGCATGTAAAGTCCTTTAAGATTCAAGTCAATGTAGGCCTTCCTTTTTGCTAAATTGGTTCTTATGTGTCGGCACAACGCAGGTTTATCCCCAGCGTTTACAGTTTCGTAAGCCTGAACGCTTTATAGTTTGGATAAAAGTGATTTAAGCTGCTCGTCGCACCGTTTCCTGGAAGTCATCGTTCTGCTGTGTCAGGAGGGGTTGCGTCACTTTTGCAGCGATACCACCACTCTGTTTTTTTTTTTTTTTTTTTTTTTTTATCAGAGGATCAACAAACTGTTTTTGGACTCAAGTGCCCGCCAGGTGGACAAATAATGATTAGCCAAATGAATCAGAAAGGAGGTCAAGGGGTATACTTTCCCATTTCAAGCATAGCATGCCGAGGTGAGCCAGGCAGCTGGATAGTTTAACAATCAAGTAGTGTAATTATGGGATAATCATTTCTGCGATATTAGGGTCAAAGTTGTGTCAGTTGTGTAGTAGTGATACACATGTCTCTTACCCTGAAGAGAAAATCAGGGGTGGATCCAGAATTCTGCTCTGTTATCTTTTTATTCGACCTGCAATACACCTGGTAATTTAGCTATATTTAGCTTTTTACTGCATGTCAGATCTTTCCAAAACAAACCGATTGTTGACTTGCTTTTTAGTTGAGACCTTAAGTGCTGCATAAAGTCCTCCCCCTCAATGATAAAAGAGAGCTTCAAAGACTTATACGCTATCAAAAAGGAGGTAAAGGAGAATGAGCGAGTAAGTCACCTTACTATTTTTCCGTTGTGCCTCTTCTTTTTAAAATGTCCCCTGTCTTCACAGGACACTTCTCTCTCTCTCTATCTCTCTTATTTCCTTTCCCTGGTCAGTTTCTTACCAGCGTGTGCCATTCACACAGTTTCTTCTTCTTTGGTCTGTCCGACCTCTCCCTCTCCCTGTCCCTGCAGCTTCATCGCTCAGGCTTCATTCTGCTGGCAGTTCACAGTCTGGCCACAGCTTGACATTCAGGGACAATTGAGTCGTGGCAGTCGTAGATGGCGACTGGGGCGTATCGGACTGACGTTTCTGACAGATGGTGGAGTCATGTGTTTGGTGCGGTCTGTTTGTCTGTTCAGCTGTGAATTCATACATAATGGTAACATTGTTATTATTATTCTAGCCGCTGATGTGTTATAAAAATTAAATTCCCACAAATGGGGCGCATAATTAAACTGAAAGGCGAAAAAAGGAAAATAGCTTGTGGAATTAATAAAATATCTACCCTAGGAGTTAAATGATTATGAAACATATATGATTTTTTTGCAATATTTCATTCTGTTTCTGTTTAATGAAAATGAAAATTTAAATATTTGATGAAATACAATCTCTCGGGAGATTTTGCTCTTCTAAGAATTGGGTAAATGTGGGGCCTTTCAAATGGCAAAATAAACTTGAAATAGTCTTTAGAATAAAACATTCATTGTCTTTTTATTAAATGTTTAACTATCTCTAACTAAATATTAATGGAACAGCATGTCATGCTTCTGTTTCCAGTTAATCTTTCAAAGTCAATCTTCCTTTGTTCATTCATGTCCTCCATGACAAAGCACAGGCAATTCACATCAAACAGGTTTAAATTGACCTCCCCTCTGAAGTGAAACGTTTAAAATGAAAGGGAAAATATTGCACGTGTTGCTATATTTTCTTTGTCCAGCACACGTCCAGCCTTTTAAACATGCAAGTTGTGTCCACTGTTGTGCAAAGAAAAGAAAAAAAAAACGCACCCATGGTATTTAATTGATTAAAATTATTAGTGTTTTCTTTGGTATGCCCTTTTTGTTTGTTTTATTTGTTTGTTTTTAGCTTTGATTATGCAGTATCTTGGCGAGTAGTCAGTGTCTTATTTGCAGTGAAGTGCAGTGTGAGTGACCTTAATTTTAGAAAATGATTCAGGCTGATATCAGATTCAAGCTAATATCAGATTTAAGCTAATATCAAGTTGAATTTAAGCTAATATCTAGTCAGATTCAAGCTATCGAGTCAGATTCAAGCTAATATCAGGTTTAAGCTCATATTGAGTTGAATATGAGCTAATGTCAAGTCAGATTCAAGCTTATATCAGATTTAAGCTAATATCGAGTTGAATTTAAGCTAATATCTAGTCAGATTCAAGCTATCCAGTCAGATTCAAGCTAATATCAGATTTAAGCTCATATCGAGTTGAATATGAGCTAATGTCTAGTCAGATTCAAGCTAATATCAGATTTAAGCTCATATCGAGTTGAATATGAGCTAATGTCTAGTCAGATTCAAGCTAATATCAGATTTAAGCTAATATCGAGTTGAATTTAAGATAATATCTAGTCAGATTCAAGCTAATATCAGATTTAAGCTAATATTAAGTTGAATATGAGCTAATATCTAGTCAGATTCAAGCTAATATCAGATTTAAGCTAATATTGAGTTGAATATGAGCTAATATCTAGTCAGATTCAAGCTAATATCTAGTCAGATTCAAGCTAATATCATTTAAAGCTAACAGCTAGTCAGTGTCAAGATAGCAGCCACAGTGATTCTTTGTACTTCACGTCCAGTATTTTCTGACATGGGAGATCAAATTAAATGTAACACCCCTTTATGGCTTGTTTTAACTAAGAATACCTTGTGTACGAATCAGTCGCAATGTCTTACCCCCAGTAGACAGCAATCAATTATTTAAATTCAGAGAATCGAAGAAAGCTCCAATGGGATGTCTAGCTCAAACATCACCAAGTAAAGCAGCTGCAAAGACTAAGTTATTTAAAGTCAAGCCAGCACTAAATCCAGAGTTATACCTACTACTAAGATAGACTAATACGATATTAACAGTTACTAAGACTCAAACTAACAGCTGCTCCGTTCCGCTAAGAACTACTGGGTCAAGAAAATGTTGGAAATCTTGACACAAAGCAAAAATATGAGCAAGGAGCAACCCAGAACAGCCAGTTAAACTTAGTATGCATTGTTAAAGTCAAGACTTCACTGCAGCAGAGACTAATTTCCTTTGCACCAAAGCTGACGGATGGACTCAAGGAACCTTATTTTACCCTATAAATGTTTTATTCCCAGATCCTCCAAACTAATAGCTGCTTCCCCTTTGTTCGCCTTCTCTCCTCTCCACACCTTTCTCTCACCTCACTCAACCTTTTCTCAGCTCTCTGCTGGGATGGAATTTAAAATACTCTTGACTTTGTTCTTTGTTAACTTTTTCATCAAATTATTGGTGGAAAGAAGGCTTCAGCAGCATAGATCTGTGTGATAAAAATCTGTGGCGTGCTGGAGCTGGAGCCGCGTTTTCCGCTCAGGAGTTCCAAAATCAGTCCACTCATTAAAGAGCAGAAAATTTGATGAATTAAACAAAAGCTCACTTACTCTCATCTCGTACTTTTTGATACTTCCTTTTAAGTAAATTTCAGCTTCAATGTTTATAGCTGAAATGGTGTGCTTTCACTTTTGCTTTTATTTGCTGCTGGCTTATTTTTTTCAGCATACAACACAAAGGCTACTGTGTATATATTATTATTTACAGGTTATTTTTGTAAAATTCTCACTAGTTAGTAATTTGCATGAGTCATGTAACCAATGTTTGAAGTGTTAACCATCCCACAAGATATAAAATTGCTTGTTTAACAGAATTTTAAGATATAGATACTGTAACTACCTTGGATCTTCCTGGCTCTGGTCAAATCTTCAGCATCTCTTCTTGTTTAGTTGTTGTTGGTGCAATAAAATTCATTAATGTTATCTGAATCCCTGGTTTCACTTATATTGTTGGTTTAACAAGGAGGAATGAATCCTAAACCCATACAAGCAGTAAAACTGTCACATTAGCATCCGCTATGTTCTGGTGGTGTATTTCAAAGGGGAAACCTTTGTTTGTTTCTTTTACTTCCTTACTTGATGTTTTTGCATTACTTGTAAGAATAAAGCTTAAGTGAAAACAGGTGTGAAGCACTGGAAGAGGCAGAGCGTGTTTGTTAGTGTCATAATTACGCTCTTCCTGCAGTGGCAAAGTTTTTTTTCTTAATATAGCACGGAGAGTTGACGGCAGGTGTGTGCTTTCTGTTTGATTATAAAAAGCAGCCCCCTGCTGTGTCTGTGTAGCGTACCTATGTGATGCTGGGTGCGCGTCTCCTCTGTTTTTTTATGACAACTGAAAAGATCTATTCACAGCTGCTTCATTGAGGGAGCGAATGTGTGGGTTTTTTTGAGGGGAGCTGTCACTCGGCTTTCTGTTCCTGTTTTATTCTTTCAGTGTGAATTAGGTTTGGCAAAGTTGAGCTCAAGGTTTATGTGATCACAGGAGGGTCTGCCGCTGCCAAAAATGTATTTTTCCTTTCAGTTAACAGGGGAGTCTGTGTTTATCTTGCCTTAATGATTCCAGGATCCAGCGCTTGTACTCGCTCGTAAGTTTGACAAAAGTTTCACTTTTGCTTATTTGTTTTATTAAAAACGCACACTGATCTTTTCTTTGCCCTCACCTTTTACATGTTCGCTGTCTCACCTCTCATGCTTTATATCAATTCTTCCATTTCCTCTAACCCATTCCATAGAACAAACCACATTCTTGGCTGTAATAAGCTACCACAGAGGACTGTTTGCTGTCTGGATCAGAACTGCATATCCTTCTGTGTCATCTTCATTTTTATCCGCCTCGACTCTTGCTTTGTGGATCTTGCCTGCTCTCCACTTCTCCACAAGCTGTGAGTGTCAGCTGTTATTCCGTCAGTCCCGGTTGCTTCTTCTGTCTTCTTGTTCTACTCCATCCATTTGGCTGTCTCTGACTGTAGATGTCTGGTGCAGCCCTCCCACCCACATGCTCTCCTCAATAACCCTGTTTTGATTGACTCTGGTGGCTTCAATGCCTTTTGTACGAGGAAATGCCACGAGGCTTTAAAAGGCTTTAAAAACTCTCATTTTAGAGTTTTGTTAGGAAATATCCCATTTCTTTTGTATTTCTTTATGGAGCAGGTTTTTTTTAACCACTGACTACTCAGTTTCTCACTGGAGATACCAGGAGAATCAAGCAAAAAAAAAAAACTATCAAGGCTTAGCTACTCCAAAAAAACAGTTCTAAGAAGATGGCTAATCAAAAACCTTGACTCTGCGTTGGTATAAACTCAACTCTTATTGGGTGGTAGCTAAACTCTGACTAGCTGTTAACTAGACTAATAGCTGTTAACTTGATTATTAGTAACTTTTAGCTTGACTTTCAATAGCTGTTAGCTCGATTCTGGAAAAACTGTAGCTGGACTTTCACTAGCTGATTACTTGACTTTGATTAGCTCTGGATAGCTGTCAGTTTGACTGAGCAGGTATTACCTAGACTTTTATTAGGTTTTATCATCAATGGAAAATTGTAAATTTGAGCAGCTGGTAGCAAGTAGCTGTTAGCATGTTAGCAGCTGTGTTCAGACCGAACGCGATTTGAACGTTAGGGGCGTCTGGTTTACACGCAAAGTCTATGATGGAGGCGTGTCTAGGAGTGTTGAGAGGTCACGCAGTGCAACCCGCCACGTCTAGCGCTGTGCGTTTGAACCGTTTTGCTCATCTGGCGCTGAGCAGTTTCAGATTTTGAGAGTTCAACACGCATCCAAGCGGATTCCAAAGCAACAGACGGTAGATTTTGGAAAATCGGAACTTTCAACCAATCAGACAGACTCTGCTGTGTGGCGTAGTGGCGCATTTTTCGACAGGATTGAAGGACTAGGAAGAGCCAGGAAGTCGATGAAGGACCGACTCAACGTTGCTGTTTGTGCCCATCCTATTATCTGTGATCAGTTGAACTATCACCAGAAAGGACCTTCGCTGTAGGAAGGTCAACGAGGAGGTCGGGATCTCTGCTAAGTTCTCAAAACATTTACCACTTTCCCTGGTAAAGAACAAGATGGCTCCTCCCAACGTGCACCAGGCTCGTCTGCCTTTTTCACGCTCAAATCGCATTCGGTCTGAAGGCAGCATTAGTGTGAATGAGCAACTCTTAGCTATGCGCTGATTAGAGTCAAGCAACATTACATAATTGGTAGTGCTTTAATCCTTGCGAGCAACACGGCAAAACTTTTCTATACGTCCGCCTTTGGTATTTTCTTCAGCACCTGTGAAGCTTGCAAAATAGAACAAAGTAAAGAAAATGAAGAAGAAGAAAGGCTCGGTCCTGGAATGGTGCTTAAAGGCCACATGTTCATTGTGTGCTTTGTCAAAATAAAGTGTACCATCTGCCAAATAACTCTCTGAATTTCCATCTTGCTGTCCACCGTTTAGTACAAGAAAGCTGCTAACCACTCCACCAAATCACAATTTAGATACCTAAAATATTTCTTTGAGTTAAGTTTTTTTTTAAAATACTCTCATTTTATACCTCGTTATCCCTCTTCCTTTATCAGGGTGTTATTTTTTTGGCTATCCATCCTATTCCGTATTCTTCTCAGGAACTGCCTGTGGGAGTGCAGCATCTTGATTATTGGTGTTAACTGGATTTGGATTCATGAATACAGATTTGGCATTTTAGTGGTCACAGGTCACACATTCTCAAATAGTAGATTCACACTTGATGTTTCAAATCCAAAAGGTCAAAGGCCAACCTCTCGTTGGCTTTTTTTTTTTTTTTTTTGTACGAAAATTAAGGTAGACTGCAGCTTTACTTGTTGGCAGTGGGGCACAACTGCAAAGCACTAAGTCTAGCTATTGTTTGCACATATTTTTTATTTAAGTGTCATTTGTGCATGGCGAAATGCTTTATGAATATGTGATTGATTTGTTTTATTCAGACAAATCTCTCGCTCCCTGTATCGACCCACTATTTGCCTGCTTTCTCCCGCTCATCAGCATGATTTGCAGCTATTTATTGTAACAGTGGGGGCCAGACTGTCACTTTCTATGGTTTGTTGCTTTTCTGACACGCCTCTCTGTGACAAGGGAAATGTCACTGTTATACATCAAACAATTTGTTTGTTTGGGGGGAAATCATTTTTATTGTCTTCCCTTTGATTCGTTTTCTTCTTTCCATGTCCCAAATTGCCGTGGCCTCAGAGGCAGAAGAGTAGCAGTGGGGTGGGTGCAGATGGCTCTGGACAAACTCACTGCCAAAAAACTTCCACCTTCAGAGTTCCTGTTTGTTTTGATTACTTTGGCTTCAAGATAAGCTTGAAATTACAAGATTTATTAAAAAAAGGGTATTTTATCTGTATTAGCTAGAACCTCATAGAAATGGATTCATTAGCTCAGCGCTTGATTTAAAACAAAACGTGACATTTAAATAAGTTCTATTTGATTGTCATTTCATATTGTAAATGCAAGATTGAAGGTAAATTTAACCCTCACGAGGAGACCACCCGTCTCAACAACTGAGATTGTCTCGGGTCTAGTTGTTGTTGTTGGAGATTTTTCTGAAAGTACAGCAGTTGGAAGTGGACACGTCCATGCTAGTAGTGCTATCACATCAATCTGGTTCATTCATCCAGATAGCTGCTGCTCATTAACGCTGTTTCGACTGTAGTAAACAATTCATGCTCAGTATTTCTAACGTAACCTGTAACAGATTTAGAGTGAAAAAAAAACGTTGTTGAAATTTAAAGCCTAGCTACAAAATTGATGATTCGCTATGCTCTGAAAGAAAAGACTATTTAAATTCAGTTTTAGTTTTCTTTATTGCATTACAATGATAATAATAGTAATATAGGCACATCTTGAACTGTTTTGGTATATGACCATGTCGATTAAATGAAAGTTACGTTTTATCAACGCAACATATCCTATTTGACATGCACTTATCTTTCCCAGGTGATTGCGACCATTATGTCACCTTACTACCCATGAATGTCTCTTTTATCTCTTTTCATATCATCACCATCCTGCACCCTGGAGCAGTTGGAAATGCAAATACTTTTTGCAGAAACTCTTATTAGTAGCAGGTCACGCTAAACTGGGCTTCATTCAACATGGAAGACAAGCTGATAGTAGCGGTCTGCTGTCGGCCTGAGTTGTACGACTCAGCAAATTATTTCTACCCAGACAAGTCCAAAAAGGAGCAAGCCTGGAGAAAAGTGAGTGAGGAGACTGGAGTGATAGCGCCATTGTGCTACTGTATTTCTGGCTCGTCGCCCGCTGATGTGAAGGGCCGGCGATATGTCATGCGAGTCACAGCAAGCAAAAGTGACAATATAGTTGTAGGTTTGGCGTTCAGTGAGAATTTAGCTTTAAACTCTGGGGATTTTTGTTTCTGTTCTTGTTTTTTTCTTATATGAAGCTAAAGCAAAAGTTCAATTGAAGAAGCTCATCGCCTACCTCCATCTAATCAGAGGCTGGTCCGCCTCTGACACGAGCCAATCAGCTTCGAACCAAACCTCCACGAAGCCCAATCAGGATCCCGCGTTCATCTTAAAAGCAACTTCAAATCCACGTCTCAGCCTGCTAAACAGCAAGCGCAAACAGCATCATATGATGTCGGATTACGAATCAGATGCTCGATTCAACCCACCTCCAGCCGCTTCTCCATCATCGTAGCTGAGTTCATCTAGCTTCATGATGTTCCTCCATCCTCAACCCATCAGAGAGTTTCTCCCAATCTTCAGCATTCCCTTTCACCTCATTACTGGTCCTGCAGAAGGACCTTCTGCCAGAGGTTTCTTCCCAAAGGGGAGTTTTTCCTCTCCACAGTCGCTTCATGCTTGCTCATCATGGACAGTTCATGCAAACCTGTGTTTATCAAGTTGGACATCTAGCTTAAACAGATCGTATGGACTGAACAAACTTCTTCTATCTCCACTCCACCACCAGTTTCAGACCTGGGGGAACATCCCTGTTCTCATACATCTACTTATGCATATTAAAGTATAATTCAGCATTAATGTTCCTGCCAAGGTCTGAGCGCCAAAGTCTTAAATTACTGTCAATAAATCCTTCTAATTTTTACTTCTTTCTGTGTGAGTTTTTCAGATGATGCTTGTCCATCCCCCTTCTGATGCGGCCCTGGGCAACTGCCAGAACGGCCTTCACTGCAAGAATAGAAGTAAAAATAAGAAAAATCTTCTTGAAATGAGAGTATTTTTTCTTGATTTGAGCAGGTAAATAAGATTATTTGCCAATGGAATAAGATTTTTGCACTTAAAATAGGGACAATTCATCTCCATCATCTTATTTCAAGTGCTGTATGTCTAATTATCTTATTTTAGGGGTAAAAATACTCATTCCATTGGCAGATAATCTGATTTACCTGCTCAAATCAAGTGCAAATACATTCATTTCAAGAAAATTCTGCTTATTTTTAGTTCTCTTTTTGCAGTGTTGGTTAAAAACCGCCACCGCCTACAAGCAGCAGTTCAACATTGTAAGGTCAAAACTGTCTTTGTTTGACATTGTTGGCCATCCTAATGGTGATTTTAAGGGAAACCTTCTGTTTTTATAGGGCTGTTTATTATTGTAACATATACTCACATATAAAAACGAATGCTTCCATTTTTTTGCACCCGAATTAAAGAGCTTGACCCCCTTTTTATTCATCTAGACATGTTTGTGGTAAAATCGACTGAACAATACAGTGAACTTGTGAAAACAATTGTGGCGGCTATAACGACCGACTCAATTTATGCATGGCTGATTTTGTTTTTTGGTTTTTTTTTCTTTTTACTTGTCAGAAATCTGCTCTGAAGCACAAATATATGCATAACTCAAGCAGAAAGGGTCTTTCAATCCCCGCTATAGTAAAGTCCAATTAGATTAATAGATGGTGACAATCAAGCTCACGCACACGAGGCAGAAACTCTTTGTATGTCTGTTGTTTGAAAAGTCTCCCTCGTTTCACTTCCATCTCCAGTGTCTGGACACTGAAGCAGAAATGTTGGGCTGCGTTTCTAATCTGACCCTTTCGTGACGAGGTATTTAAATGTTGACAGACACTTACAGACGGACGGCAATCTTAGGAGGGAAATAAAACAGCTGTCAACAGAGTGTCTTTAGTTAGGCGTGAGGGGACAACACCTTTGCTCTGCCTCGATGTTGGGTCGTCGAGGGTTCAGTTGAGCGTCTCCCTCAGGGTTTTCCGTTTGCTTGAGATCTGATAAATGTGACCACAGCAACATTTTTGCGTTACCCCCCTTACAACCCTTTGAATTTTGGGCTTGCTGATCCAGGGGGAGGCTACTCTTACTGCCGGATGAAGATCGCTCAGAGCAGTACATTATTGAATTACAATGACTCTGCGGTGAAACACCCCCCCCCCCCCCCCCCCCACAACATAAACAACCCAACAGATCATTTTCATCCTCCTATTTAGACTCGTAGGGTTCATGTCTTTCCTCCACCTCAACCTTTATTTTATTCGAGATTAACCTAATGTATTCCTCGTTGTCTTCAAAACAGGACAAACAGGAGCGTGAATGCAAAATGATCTGATGCGAAACGCGTTTTCTAAGCATAATATACTACATTTGAATTCAAAGAAACATCTGTTGTAACGTTCTGTTGTGGTTTTGGTTTAGCATTATTTCTGTTTCTTGTGTTAGAGCTATGCTTAGCCTGTTTTTGTTATCTGGCCTTTGTTATTAGTTTATTTCAGCCCTTGCCTGTTTAGCCTTATTTCTTACCTTAAGTTTTTGTCTATCAGTCTGTTGCTCCCTTTATTATTTCCACCTGTTTTGGTTAATTAGTCCCGCCCTGCTCTTCTGTTCCGGTCGTCTATTTAAGCCCACCTTTGTTTCTGCTTAGTTGCTGGATTATCTCGTCTCGTCCCTGTCCGTTACCTCATGGTAAGAGCTTTGCAGCCTCTGTTTATGTTATATGTTGTTTACCCCGAATTATCTGTCCTGTTTTTTGAGTCTGTCCCAGCCTTTTTTTCACCCTGGAGGATCCGTCATCTTTTTCAATAAAAACCCTTTTGTTTAGCATAAGCTCCGTGTTTGGCTTAACTTTGGATTCACCACATCAAATCATTACAGTATAATTCAGCCACTATGAATCCAAAGCCAACACATCCTCTCCGCACCGGAGGAGCTATGCTTGTCCCGGCCTGCGCTCCATTCACCTCTAGCAACCACTCACCGGATTTCTTCTGTCAGTCCCCTTCACCGCCGTTCAAGTCAGATCCGGACTTTTTTCTGGAGGTTGACGCGGAGGTGATCCAGGAGCTCCGTCCGGACCTTTTTTTGGAGTCGGTCCCATTTCCTTCTCCTGGCGATGAGGCGCATGAATCGCCGCTGGCGTCGGCGGTCCCCTTCCGTCAGGAGGAATCAGTATCTCCGCCAAGCCCATCATCCCGCCGCCGGAGGAAGAGACGACGGCTTGTTGACCACTCCGCCAGCCGTTCTAAGCAGCCGTCAGTTGAGCCTGGTCAGCCTCAAACGGTCGGTGCTGCCCAGCCCTTGCCGGTTGCCCCGTCATCTCCTTCCGCTGCTTCCTGTTCAGCAGACCGGGGTCCTCCACTTCCCTGTCCGACCCCGCCCACAGCTCCTCCTAGTGGTGATGCAGAAGCTGTTCACAAGGAGTTGGAGGACAAAATAAGGACGTTTGCACCCATAATTAAACGCCTCAGGGAGGCTCTTCTCAGTCATTATTCAGAGGAGCTGGAGGGAAAATTAAAGGAGGTTGAGGGACATTATAGATCAGCCCTTCAGGCCTTCTACAGCCGACCTAAACCTGTCCCCGAGGGTCTGGAAGACGCCTCGGCCCCTGAGTCTGTCCCCGAGGATCTGGAAGACGTCTCGGCCCCTGAGTCTGTCCCCGAGGGTCTGGAAGACGCCTCGGCCCCTGAGTCTGTCCCCGAGGATCTGGAAGACGCCTCGGCCCCTGAGTCTGTCCCCGAGGGTCTGGAAGACGCCTCGGCCCCTGAGTCTGTCCCCGAGGGTCTGGAAGACGCCTCGGCCCCTGAGTCTGTCCCCGAGGGTCTGGAAGACGCCTCGGCCCCTGAATCTGTCTCTGAGGATCCGGCCGACGCCTCGGCTCTCGTGAAGCCCAACGAGGGGGTCCAGGAGGACCTGCCTCTGCCCAAGTCCAGAGAGGTGGTCCAGGAGGACCTGCCTCTTCTGACCTGCGACGTGGGAACCCAGAGGGGTCCGCCACGGACGTGCGACGTAGGAACCCAGAGGGGTCCGTCACTGACGTGCGACGTAGGTACCCAGGGGGGTCCGTCGCAGACGTCCGACGTGGGAACCCAGAGGGGTCCGTCGCAGACGTCCGACGTGGGAACCCAGGGGGGTCCGTCGCAGACGTCCGACGTGGGAACCCAGGGGGGTCCGTCGCAGACGTCCGACGTGGGAACCCAGGGGGGTCCGTCGCAGACGTCCGACGTGGGGACCCAGGGGGATCCTTCGTTCTTCGGGCACCCAGGGCCGCCGAAGAGGAAGCAGCAACTGTGGCCTCCTGAAGACTTAGAGCCTCATAGTATTGTGTTTAAGCCAAGACTCCTTATTACCCTCATGGACAGCCAACTCTGGGAGAGACTTTATTGGATGTCCCTTTCTGAGACCCTTCAGGAGCTGATCCTGAGACTCCTGGTGGCTAAGGGTCTGACTTTGGTGCCTGAAACCTGCAGCCCGGGGTCTCCTGAAACCTGCAGCCCGGGGTCTCCTGAAACCTGCAGCCCGGGGTCTCCTGAATCCTGTAGCCCGGGGTCTCCTGAAACCTGTAGCCTGGGGTCTCCTGAAGCCTGTAGCCCGGTGGCCTCTGTAGTCTGTAGTCCTGTGGCCACCTCAGCAGCCTGTAGCCAGGCTCCCACCTCAGCAGCCTGTAGCCAGGCTCCCACTTTAGCAGCCTGTAGCCAGGCTCCCACTTTAGCAGCCTGTAGCCAGGCTTCCCCTCCAGTCGCCTGTAGCCAGGCTTCCCCTCCAGTCGCCTGTAGCCAAGCTTCCCCTTCAGTCGCCTGTAGCCAGGCTCTTTCGTCGGTCGCCTGTCGCCAGGCTCTTTCCTCCGTCGCCTGTAGTCAGGCTCCTTCGTCTGTCGCCTGTAGTCAGGCTCCTTCGTCTGTCGCCTGTAGTCAGGCTCCTTCGTCTGTCGCCTGTAGTCAGGCTCCTTCGTCTGTCGCCTGTAGTCAGGCTCCTTCGTCTGTCGCCTGTAGTCAGGCTCCTTCGTCTGTCGCCTGTAGTCAGGCTCCTTCGTCTGTCGCCTGTAGTCAGGCTCCTTCGTCGGTCGCCTGTAGTCAGGCTCCTTCGTCGGTCGCCTGTAGTCAGGCTCCCCCTTCGGTCGCCTGTAGTCAGACTCCCCCTTCGGTCGCCTGTAGTCAGGCTCCCCCTTCGGTCGCCTGTAGTCAGGCTCCCTCGTTAGTCGCCTGTAACCAGGCTCCCTCGTCAGTCGCCTGTAACCAGGCTCCTTCGTCAGTCGCCTGTAACCAGGCTCCTTCGTCCGTCGCCTGTAGCCAGGCTCTTTCCTCCGTCGCCTGTAGTCAGGCTTCCCCTTCGGTCACCTGTAGTCAGGCTTCCCCTTCGGTCGCCTGTAGCCAGACTCCTTTTTCAGTGGCCTGTAGCCAGGCTCCTTTTTCAGTCGCCTGTAGCCAGGCTCCTTTTCCAGTCGCCTGTAGCCAGGCTCCCGCACCAGGAACCAGTGACCAGGCGCCGCCGCCTGTAGCCACTAACCAGGCGCCGCCGCCTGTAGCCACTAACCAGGCGCCGCCGCCTGTAGCCACTAACCAGGCGCCGCCGCCTGTAGCCACTAACCAGGCGCCGCCGCCTGTAGCCACTAACCAGGCGCCGCCGCCTGTAGCCACTAACCAGGCGCCGCTTCCCGTAGTCTTTAGTCCGGCGCCTTCCGCACCCTGTAGTCCGGCGCCTTCCGCACCCTGTAGTCCGGCGCCTTCCGCACCCTGTAGTCCAGCGCCTTCCGTACCCTGTAGTCCGCCGCCAGGTTCTATTCTCTTCCTCTTCAGGCCCCGCCAACGGTCTCTGAGAGTCCTGCTCCGCCGCCGGCCTCCTGTCACCCAGTTCCGCCGACGGCCTCCGGAGAACCGGTCAAGCCTGGGCCGTCCGCCGGAGAACCGGTCAAGCCTGGGCCGTCCGCCAGAGATCCTGTCACGCCGGGGTCGTCCGCCAGAGATTCTGTCACGCCGGGGTCGTCCGCCAGAGATCCTGTCACGCCGGGGTCGTCCGCTAGAGAACCTGTCACGCCGGGGCTATCTGCCGGAGAACCTGTCACGTCTGGGCCGTCCGCCGGGACGACCGCCGGAGAACCTGTCACGTCTGGGCCGTCCGCCGGGACGACCGCCGGAGAACCTGTCACGTCTGGGCCGTCCGCCGGGACGACCGCCGGAGAACCTGTCACGTCTGGGCCGTCCGCCGGGACGACCGCCGGAGAACCTGTCACGTCTGGGCCGTCCGCCGGGACGACCGCCGGAGAACCTGTCACGTCTGGGCCGTCCGCCGGGACGTCCACCGGAGAACCTGTCACGCCGGGGCCGTCCTCCGGGACGTCCACCGGAGAACCTGTCACGCCGGGGCCGTCCTCCGGGAGGTCCATCAGACTCTTGCTTTTTCTGGATGACTGTCTGTTATGACCTGCCCTTTGAGGGTTGTTTTCTGTTGAGGGACTTGTATTTTCGATATTGTTTTTCTTTTTCAGATTCTGACCCTCCAGCCTGTAACCCCCTCCACCCGCCCGGTTGGACTTTCCTTTTGTTTTGTTTGTACTTTTCGAGACGGTTGAGGGCGTCTAGGATCCGCCCTTGAGGGAGGGGCTCTGTAACGTTCTGTTGTGGTTTTGGTTTAGCATTATTTCTGTTTCTTGTGTTAGAGCTATGCTTAGCCTGTTTTTGTTATCTGGCCTTTGTTATTAGTTTATTTCAGCCCTTGCCTGTTTAGCCTTATTTCTTACCTTAAGTTTTTGTCTATCAGTCTGTTGCTCCCTTTATTATTTCCACCTGTTTTGGTTAATTAGTCCCGCCCTGCTCTTCTGTTCCGGTCGTCTATTTAAGCCCACCTTTGTTTCTGCTTAGTTGCTGGATTATCTCGTCTCGTCCCTGTCCGTTACCTCATGGTAAGAGCTTTGCAGCCTCTGTTTATGTTATATGTTGTTTACCCCGAATTATCTGTCCTGTTTTTTGAGTCTGTCCCAGCCTTTTTTTCACCCTGGAGGATCCGTCATCTTTTTCAATAAAAACCCTTTTGTTTAGCATAAGCTCCGTGTTTGGCTTAACTTTGGATTCACCACATCAAATCATTACATCTGTATGGGGTTTAAAGCATTCAATCCTCTGATTTCTGTTCTACTTGTATTTTTTTTTCTTCCCTTCAAGAGTAATCGCACTGCGGCTGCACCACAATGACTGGGGACCATGTCAGAAACCCACTCCTACCCCCCCCCCCCCCCATGCCCCCCTGCTGAAAGCCCTCCTGAATGCAGAGTACCAGCACCACCAAGTGGAGGAAAAGATTATTACATCTTTCCTCGCCTGGGGAGAAGAACAAAAGTTGTTTAATCACCCCTACAAAAAATTCAAAAGTAAAAATACAAATGTGACATCTCTAAACAGAATCACCAAGAGAACTTGAAGCGGCAGAGGTATGACCTGAAAAGCTACCGATGCATCACATGCTGGACAGGATGTGAAGTTATCTGAGGAAATCAGTTTATGAACCAAGAAAAACACCTTCTAAAGTCCATTATAATGTTTCTGTAAAGGCACTGTGATTATATAGAAATGACTGACCCTTTGGAGATTATCAGGCCAAATGCCCTGGAGCAGAAAGGTGAAGCGTACCAATGTCCCTGTGGTTTTGTTTCGTTAAGGTCCAAGGAAGGTCAAAAGGAGGAGGTTTTGAGATCTTGTTCCCAACTCATGGCAGGACGGAGGTGGAGATAGCGAAGGAGCGAGAAAAATCAGGGGTTCATCTGCAATGATAAGGGATGCTGCTCCAGATCTTTGTGGTTAAAATGGAGCTGCATGAAAGGACAGGCTATTGATTTAATGATAAATCTACTTTAAGCTCCAACATGTAAGGATGCAGGTTTTGATTTTTGACCAATAAGACAAGATTCCCCATAAATGATCTTCCTCTGCAGGTTTTCCTGTCTAAGCCTTAGAGATAAACAGAGGAGCTCATTCATATTGCTGTGGTTCGGGTATTTCATCAGGATGCCTCCTGGATGTTTCCGCTTGGGAGTTTTCCAGGTCCGTCTCACTGGGAAGGAAATAAGTGGATGGATGGATGGAGGGAGGAATAAATGGAATTCCGGAAAGATAGACGGATGGATAGAAAACAAATGGATGGATGGACAAAGCCTGTGTTTGAAGCTTTTGTGAACCACCCCAGAAGACGTTTCATATTTTTTTTCTCGGACCCTTGCGTTCCCTGTGCCTTCAGGCAGCGTTAAAAATCTGAAGATTGATGGAGGTTCGGATTTCTCAACCTTACTTGACAGCCCTGATGGATGGAAAACCTGAGGGTCGCCCAATTCAGATGAAGCTAAACTCTGGCATAGACCACACATTTCTGATGTACACTCCTGGACAATCCAAGTTAGAAACTTTTAACGGGAGCTAAAATGAATTATGCCAGCAGAAACTGCACAGTTTTGTCTTATTTCATAACTTAGAATTTTTTTTGGGGGGTGGGAACCCATCAAAACCAGTGGTTGAGGTCAGTTTGCATTAGTCTCTCTGTATCCCAGACCTGCTCTGCACACAATCACAGAAAGTCGCACAGCCTCAGCGTTTTCTTCACATATCATCCTCTGAAACGGATCCCAACATGTTCACTCTTCCTTTCAGCTTTTGCCTTGACAAAGGTACTCATTTTTTTTTCCACTTTCACATGCATGGGTGAGAATGAAGAGGTGCTCGGATCAATATTATTGAAGGTGCAGCTCTTTGGAGAATGAATCTTGTAATAAAAAAACGAGACTCAAGAGTAAGGATTAAAACCACGAAGCAACGCTTTTTTTTTTTTTTTTTAAAGTGGGAAGCAATTTTGGGTTCGCTTGCGACTCTCTGTTCTATGGATTTTCGTTTTGGTGCTAATGCAAGACGCTCTGCTCCTGACGTTTTTTTTTAAATTTGTCGTGTTCTAGACATACGGATGTATGGACGGACGGACTTATGGAAAGGTAAAGAGGTGGACGGATAGAAAATTAAACTCCTGAACCGTGTCGGTAACGTTTCTGTGCAGGGTTTCATGGGCTGTAGCAGACCCTGGCCCTCAGAGGCCAGACAAAGCTGCCATTTGTGGATTTTTCAATGAGCAGAAAGAAAAATAGACCTTCCACAGCCTGCTCCACCTTCCTGAAAATGGCCCTGAGCTCATTGTGTAGTGGCCAGGAGTGTTTCACTGCTTAATGCACTGTGTTTGTGTGCGGTTTGTACTTTAGCTGAGATATTGGATTGCTATTAGGGCTACTGCCTCCAGCTGGGCTTCGCTATTCTATTAGCATCTTGTAAACTGGACAACTCCATTTTCCCCGGTTCTTCACTCATACACAGGCCTTGTTCTGTCATCTGACAAAGCGGCACTGTACGTCTTCCGGCCTCATCCGGTGTAAATAGGCCATCTGTCCTGCTTATTTATCCCTTCTATCCCATTTTTTCTTTCTTTCTACCCCCTCCTTGGCACGGCAGCCGTAGTCTGAGAGTCTGAGATTACAGACTCGTTGGTTTCAGCCTGCCTGTCAGTCTGTCTCTGGTCCGTTCATCTCTGGCTGCTTCCAAAACACTCACCGTGCGGCTCAGAAATTTACATACACTTATGATTTACATGAGCATTTGCTGACACGTCTTTCACCTGGGTGGATTCTTAAACAAGATGCACACGTTTAAATTATTCTGGATTTCACCGTGCTTGAATGTATACTCACACCCCACTAATATTTGGATGAATGTATTTTTAATAAGTTGCAGAGAAACTGCACGCTTTGTGTCATAGTTTGAGTTTCTGTCGTAGTTAGGTTCTGTTTTGTGTTCTTTCTTGTTTGTTTTCTGTTATGTTTTTGTGTTCGGTCTTGGTTTGAGTTCTGGCAGGATCTAGGCACCGATGCCTGGTCTGATCACTCATCTCACACACCTGCTTAGCTCTGCCCAGTTCTCATTACCTGCTCATCTTATCCACCAGCATTATTTAGTATATAACCAGCCTTCACACCAGTCATCGGTGCCAGATCAATTACAAGCCGTTCGGTGAGTTTTCCCCAGCTTTTCACTTTTGACTGACCTGTCGATATTGACCCGAATTGCCTTGAGAGTTTCTGAGTAGTGATTGGGTAAATGAAGCCTCATGAAGCAATGAAGCTTTCCAACACTTTGCTTTGGAAAAATGTTCATTACTCGATATTTCATTCATCACTCACTAGTGACATCTGCTGGTGAAACTGTAACAGACTTGTCACTTAGTTGTATCATACTTCCAAAAATTAGTAAATGTGATATTGTCATAAAGTTTTCATCAAACTCATGTTTAGTAAGAGGAGAATCAATGAATTCATATTTAATTGTCATGTTTTAATTATTAAAATGATTTGTAGCATCTAATCCTTTACCATCAGTGGTTGTATTGGGTTTTCTTATATGTCATGGACTTATTTGACAATGAGTCCATGACAAGCCCCCTTTTTACTCGGTACACGCCTCAAAGCCTGGCTTCAGATGTCCCATCACTATTTCTGAGCCAGCCTGATCCCTGAACCTGTTTTTCCTGCCTGTTCCTGCCGGCTAACCTGTGTACTAGACCTAGCCTGTTTTTGGACTATCTGAGCTTCCCTGATCCATGCCTGTGTAACCTGCTAGCCTTGTCTACTGACCTGGACTGTTTTCTTACCACCAAGCCTGCCTGTCCTCATCCAGCCTGTCAGCCTGTGCTCGGATTCTGCTCTGGACTTTTCCTGCTCTTCTGATTGCCCAGTTTTTGACTTAGGACTGTTTTTTGACCTCGAAGTCTGTCTTGCCCTGCCCATCATTACTGCCTGCCTGTTCGTCTTTGGTTCCTCACGTGGACCCGGTTTTTAAACATGCTGCATAAATTTTCAGCAAGGTTGGGACCACTCCCATCACCCTGTCCCCATGTCGCTGAAATAAATAAACTTTTGGGTGATATAAGTCATAAAAGATTTGTTAAAGGTACAAAATGTAATTAATTAATCCACAGGAAGCATGTATTCCCAGCTCCTTTTTTCTTGATCTCATGCCTTGGATGCACATAAAAAAACTTTTATGTGACCTGTTTAAGGTCAGATAAAAATTGTTCTACTAATTTCTCTAATCAGCCGTTCTTTTCTAAAGGGCCTTTCGCGTTTTTATTTTGGACTTTAGGTGTTTTTCCCTCATATAGCTGGTTAACTCAGACCTATGTAACATTCAGGTTTAAAAAAAGCTCTCATGCTAGAGATAAACGGGTTTTCCATCGAGGCTTTTGGCCCTTTTCTTGCCAGCAGCAGCAGCAGCATGTCACAAAGCTGATTTGTCCTCATGTTTTAAAATGAAATGAGTGTATTTGTCCTTGATTTGAGCAGATAAATAATACGATCTGCCAATGGTATTTTTACCTCTAAAATAAGATAATTAGATAAACTGCACTTGAAATAAGATGATGGAAATGAGTTGTTCCTATTTAAAGTGCAAAAATCTTATTCCATTGGCAGATCATTTAAACTTGCCTGCTTAAATCAAGGACAAATGCATTCATTTCAAGAAAATAATTTGCTTACTTTTAGTTCCCTTTTTGCAGTGAAGGATAATGCTGTGGAAGAGACTGGAAAAAAAGGATTTAGCATGATCCCCTGAGCTGTTTGCTAAAGTTCTGGGCCAAAATGTTGTTGTTTCTATTTTGTTCCTCTGTTTCTCAGTAACAAGTCTTTTAGATACTGTAAATCCAAACTGAAACAACGTAGCAACAGACTTAAATGTTTGTCACATATTTTTCTTTTTTAACATGATCCAGAATATATTGCACAAAAGCGTGCCAGCTCGTGCTTGTTATGTCGTTAAGCGAAGCAGAAGCAGTAAAAAGCCTGGAAACACATAGCGAATGTGAGGTTAATTATTTTAAATCCTAATATGCATTTCTGCAAAAGCGGAAAGAGCCTTGAGAAAAAGAATAAAGCTCCACACACAAAGGGTCTGGATCCAGTCGGTATTTTGTTAGAGAAACACCAGAAGTCCCTGCAGGAGAAGACTTGAAACTCATGAGAGGGGGAGAGAGAGACAAACAGGAGAAGAAAGTGAGCCGGGAGGAAGAACTTTCCTATAATGAGAGAGGGGAACACACCGGGGAGAGAGACTCCGAGTTCAGGGTTGTATCGAGAGTTAAGGATTGTCCTCCTGAAAGACCAGCCGCAGATTTCCTCAGGGTTGGTCTGTTCCGTCCGGGAGAGAGAGAGAGAGGAGAGAGAGGAGACTGCAAAACGACGTGTGGAAATCCTATTCCGATGACTTCCTTCTAATCATTCATGGACAGATGCAGCTCAGCGCTTTAGAATATCATCAAAAGGTCCACTTAAGCCATTAATTCAGTTCAAAATGTGCAACTTTTATAGAATAACTCATAACAGAGTGACATATGTCTTCCATTTCTGGTACTCACACTGCCTGTTCAAAAATAAAGTAGATTTACCACAGCCTATACACTGCGAAGAGGGAACTAAAAGTAAGTAAAAATATCTTGAAATTACTGTATTTGTCCTTAATTTAAGTAGGTAAATAAGATTATCTGCCAATGGAATGAGTATTTTGACCCCTAAAATTAGTTAATTAGATATACTGCACTTGAAATAAGATGATGGAGATGATCAGAAAGCGAGGTGAGGCATTCCCCGAGGGAAAAACAAAACCCAACTCGTCTCCATTTCACAGTGCTGCAAGCTGTAGAAACGCTCGGTCTCGTCTCCGCTTCTTTAACCAACGCCTTTTCTTTTATATGTTTTTTTTTTTCTGCGTTAAGATCGGTACACAAACTATCGCCATTATTCTTCCTGGTCATCGGCGACTATTTACTCTGAACTCCCGTTTAATCTTGAGGGAGTTTGTAAGATTTCCCATCTGACATCTGAATGATCTTAAGCGAAATCTGTTCTTGTGTGGCGTGTTTTGAGCTTGTCGTCTGACCGGACACCAGACACTCTCCATGAACTATGTCTCCTGTCAGAGGAGCTTCAGTCTCGTTCGTTGACTCTGCTCAGCGCAGAGCATCTGCTGAAACGCTCAATCAGAGTGGTCCATTCATTTAAAGAGAGTCCAGGTGAGAAATATAGTGAGACCTGGAGAGTGTCGGTCTACAGTACTGAAAACAAATGCAAAGCTGAAGTCAATCAATCCAGGCCAGTTCTTACAAAGCCTTGTGAACAATCTGGAAAAAAACGCTTTGCCTTCCAGAATGAGACCATCAAGGACCTCAGCATCCTTGATCAGAGTAAATGGCCATCAAAGCCCAGCATCCGCCATGGTGAAGAACAAATTACGCGACTGTGCAAGCAAACTTGTGCACAGACCACGCACTGAATGGGAATGCTGGACATACTGGAGGAGCCCAGTAGTGAGCCCAAGGATCTAAAACCACACATGAACTGCATGAAAACGTTTCCTGTAAGTACAGCAGAGTGTTAGAGGAGCTTTAGTCTTATGAGCATTTTAAGCTCTGACAACAGGGCTGTCCTGCTGATCTCAAACATATCAGACTTTGTTACATATTGTTTTGTTGAATAATTTGAATGATGATGCTGAATGATATATAAAAGTTTACCAGTTATTCAGTTTATCTGATTGCTTTTAATGTGTTTGATTCTATTAATTTAAGATGAAATATGAACAAAGGATGTCAAATTCAGATCTGAAGTGTTTTATTTAAATAAATGTTCCAAAAAATAACTGCATCACCACATTTGCCTTTTCTTTATTGTACTTTTAAGTAGGCTGCCTGCGTGATAAGTAACACCTCCAAACTGCTCCTGATTAAGTCATGTTAATTTTATAATAGTGACACACTCCGTCCCACGGTAACTGTTGCTAATCGGCTATTCAGCTTACAAAAGAGTCCATCCATGTGGACGGACTCAGGAATATGGAATAGTTCACTCAAATGTAAAGTCGTCTCTTACTAGTTCGAGGGCCAGTACTGGTTTAGTCATTTCATAATACTTCTTACCTGAGGAGGAGAAATGATGTCACAAATAAGCAAACACTGCTGATTGTACTGATTTTTGGGTAAACTAAATACTAAACTAAATACACTTTTCTCTTTCACTTTGATCCTTGATCTTTTTCTTCCTACCTAATTTTAGGTCCTCCGTTCTCTGGATTAGCATCACGTCAAGCACGATGGGCCCGCTGCTTTTCTGCAGCACTGAGGGGTGGATTGGCTCCCTGTCGGTATTAATTATAATCAGACATTTTCATTATTAAATCAATTCATCTTTGCGAGACTACTCACCCCTGTTACTCTTTATAGAAGTAACAGGACTGAGTTTTTAGCATAGAGTTAGCAAAAAACATGGAACATAGCCACATGGCATCCTTGCTAACAGCATGTTGCCACTGAGCACATTTTCGTGATTTACTAAAACGTCTTTTTTTGTTAATTAACAAATAAAAACTAAGATATATTTTAGGTAATGGGAGAATATGTTAAGATGAAAATTTTCAGTCTAGGTTGAAATATCTAATCTATAGAAAAATAAATGAGAGAACTTACTTTCGATCTCCCCATGACTTTTAGAGGATCTTTACTGAACTTTTTTGAATGAGGTAATGTGTTTAGGTAACAGGACTGAGAGAAAACCCAAGGACACAGCTAAAATGTGTATAGATAGATAGATGAACTTTATTCTGGACTCATGGTCCAATACATATATTAAATAAAAATAAAAAACAATACAAGTACCATTATCAGTTACATAGGAGCTTTAAGGAGATAGGAATACCAGTGTCTCCACAGCTTAGACTGGTATCGGATTGCACTACATTTGGTGACAGTAAGTGACAAGATAATGTCATTGCCAGATGCATTTAACATCTCAACCCTTAACATCTCACTCGCACTAGTCGATCTTGGCTGTTTTGAAAGTACCCACAAAGCATCATTATAGGCCACCTGCAGCCTTTGCAGGTTCTATATGTAGACCACAGGTGAGCAGTGTACAGAGAGCTACAATATGCATTAAATAGTTCCACTAAAAAATGACTGACAACAGATATTAGCTGTACTCCTGCATGTGTTTGTGTGCATGAGTGCCTCTGCCTTCATCCCGCTACATACAGTAAATGTTAATATGCTACATGTCAGCATCGGCACAATTTCAGTAAAAGTTATACAGTGTGCCAAGGCCGTTGGCCCCAGTATTACTATGCAGGTGTGATGAAGGGCTGCAGGATAGCCTGCAACGATGAGGGGTACTCATCACCATCACACACCTTTACTGCTATTACAGTTATTATCACGCACTCTTACGGCCTTCTGCCACGTCCGTCACTGTCGCTGGCAGCTCGTCTGTGCAGCGGTGTTTCTAGCAGGGCACCTCTGTTGTGTTTGACAAGCAGCGCGTTGCAGAAGTGTCCATACGTCTTACACCGTTGCACTTTCCGTGCATTTTATTCAGATTTTATACTGTACCCGGTAGACAAATGTACAGTCCCACACAAGTGTGGGAGGAAAGTGAGGCAGTCTCTCTAATTGTTTTTACGAATGAAAATCTGAAAGGTCCCCCCCCCCCCCCACCGCCCGAGTCGCTAGGTGGTAGGTGTACCTCCTGCTGCAGCTGCCACTCTTTTGGTTCTACGTCTTAGACTGGATGAAGTTTTCCGTGTTTCTAAATCAAATTTTATCACCTTGCCTCAGATTCTCAGTCGGACTTTACGTCTAGACTTTGACTAGGCCGTTCCAGCACATGAATATGCTTTGATCTAAGCCGTTCTATTGTAGCTCTGGCTGTTTCAAGTCATTTGCAGCATTTATCAGGTTTTCCTGCAGGTTGCCATGTATTGACCTCCATCCCTCTTTCCATTATCTCTGACTACAGTCCCACCTCCACCATGTTTTCTGATGGGGGCTTTTACCTTTCTGCCAGACATAACATTTTGCATCTAGGCCAGGAAGTTTAATTTTGGTATCCTCTAAACTTGGGGTGTCCAATGTGTGGCCCGGGGGCCATTTGTGGCCCTTATGCTGATTTTGTGCGGCCCTCCAACACCATTTCAAGAAAGATTTGGCCGACCAGCGCTGGTGGCTTTTTGCAGATGGAAACTTTTTATTTGTAATTATTGTAAATGTATTATAGACAAATGAAAAGAAAATCACAATATTTTTGGTTATTTATTTAGATAAATTTTATAGCCCTGGAGTGCTTTTGATTTAATAATTTTGGCCCAAATGCTGAAAAGTTTGGAAACCACTGCTGTAAACAAGGCAAATTCTTCTTTGAAGTTTTTTAAACTAGATATTAGGTATTTTATGTATTGATTGATTGATTGATGAGAGATGCATTTTTATGAATTCAGATGTTTTAGGCATCCTTATCTCGGTGGAGGGCTTTCTAAATTACAAGCCGTGCTGCAGGCTGATTATTTTTACTTTGAATTTGAATGAATGACATTTTTTTTTAATTTAAAATAAAATGTCAGCAGATATTTGTTAGTGAAATATGAATAATACTCAAACATAAAACAGATTCTTGACATTTGGTTCGAAAGGGAGGAAGAAGAAAATGTCTTTTAAATCCTACCTCCATTCGACTCAGTAAATATGTTGTGCGTTTCAGTGTAGAATATCTAAATGCTCTCCACATCATAAATATTTCCACAGCCGTCCAGTCTAAACTATCCTCAAATGTACCGATACAAAGTATAGTATTGTTGTGCAGTCTAAAGCATCCATACCTGTAACCATCTCCTATAAGATATGTACATAACACTACTACATGGATCATCAACCAAAACAAATAAAAACCATCCAGCCTGATCACCCAACTGGATGCTGCCCAGATCAGCAGTATTTACGTAAAACTCTGATATATCCATGTGTTTTTGTCAATACAGGGTTTTTTTAAACAATCCTTTCAATCCCTATATTTATATTTTTGCAATGTTTGAGATCCTCATCAATATTCTTCCACAAATTTACAGAACGCTTTGCACATTCTCCTTTTCTTTAAGATATTTTTTTTCTAAAGTCTGGTAAGTGATATTTCTCGTTATTATTATTTTTACATTATTTTTTACCAGTTTTGGATTTGAAAAGATCCTTAAATTTGACTATCAAAAAACAAAGGCTCATTGTGGCCAAACTGTTGCATGTTTGCAGCCAGTCAGAGAGCAGCTCCTGCTGCCTAGAAATCAGCCTGCTTTGTGATTTCACTTCTGAAGAAAGGGTCACACGCAGCTTGTAGTATTTTTCTTTTGTGTCCAGATAACCTCCAACAACATCCAGGCCATCATAGAGAGCCGGACAGAGAAGAGAACCAAAGGCGTGTATTTTCCCATTAGGCGGGAAGCGGATGCTGTGTTTTCTGGACGACCTCAACATGCCGGCCCACGACCTGATTGGCACCCAGCCGCCGCTGGAGCTGCTGCGCTTTTGGATCGACTACTGCTTCTGGTACGACCGCAAGAAGCAGACATTATAGTATGTCAAGGTGAGTGGTGTCATATTGAGGAGGTCTGTGGTCAGATACCTCAGGGCTTACGGTATTGTGATGTTGTTTTATTATTTCATTGATGGGTTTTAATGATAGAGTTTCTCTGTCTCAGGACATGTTCTTGCTGGCATCCATGGGACCTCCTGGTGGAGGAGGGACTCAGATCTCAATTTCAAAGTAGTTTCAACCTCATCAATATGACCTTCCCAAATGCAAGTCCTGCTTGTCTCTGTGTGGATATAACAAACAGAGCACTTCTGGTATTGTTTGATCAAATTGATACTTTTGATAAATGGTAATTGTACCATTTATTTATTTTATTTTACTATGTTTCCCCAACATAAAGAGGACAATCTGACAGTGCAAAGTGTTTGTGTTATTTTCTATTAAATTATTTCTATGTTAAAATTCGTATTGTGTAAAATATATACAAATTTGTAAAATGTGTGTATGTATGTATATATATATATCTATATATATATATATATATATATATATATATATATATATATATATATATATATATATATATATATATATATATATATATATATATAAGGTGTAGCTGGCGGCACCGCAAAACTCAATGTTTACACTCGCACTTTCCTTGGCAATGTGGCTGGGACATTGCCATTAAGATTAATAATTGAACTTTATTGATTTCACAATATAATCAAGAGTTTTCTCAAACGGCTTGTTTTCCAAACACCAATAACACATTTACTTTTTACTTTTTTTAAGTGCTTGGACTGTTTCTACCAGCAGTAGAGACTCAAACAGAGGTACAGAAACATGCTAAAAGGAAATATTGCATAATAGGTCTGCTTTAATACTTTTTAATATGAAATGTAAAATAAATGTTAATATTTAATTGGTCTGTCTATATAAAGGATATTCTTCCTATAGCTGTTACTATTAAGTTACTATTAAGATACTTAAGCTGTGCCATTTCAGGGTTTTTTTAATCGTTTGTCCTTTTAGTGAAGCGTTTCTATGAATTATGGCAATAAAAAGGCCATATAAATGCTCTAATGTATTACACTCTGTTCCCAATTAGTTAGTGTAGCTGTAATCCCACGTATATGACCAAGAATAACTTAAACAATCCCTTGATGGTAGATATTTGTTAAAGTCACCAGATTTTCTAACATTAGACACGATAGAGCACTTGTGTCAAACTCACGGCCCACAGGCCAAATCTGGAGCTGTCAAGGTAATTTATACGGCCCTCAAGAGCCAAAAAAGGCAAATCATGTCATAAAGTAGAGGCAGATATCCTTTTAAATTGTATAAAATGGCTAAAACTATGCCATTTTATACACACACCATCTCTCTGTGTTAAACGTCACACACCATCTCTCTGTGTTGTTCTGCAATCTCTCGTTTACATAGCCGGGCCGGCTCAGCTGCCCACTTCCTGCCCATAAAATGCCAAAAATGGGGGAGAGCACGCCGATCGGACCAAAACGTTCTCTTGCTAACAGGTGGCGTTAAAGCCAAAAAAGACAAGAAATCAAAGTCATGCCCATGTGGCTTGCATTCCTAATACATATGAGTGCTAAGTTGTCCACCTTTTATTGTCCACCACATTTTTCATTGACGAAAAACCAACACCGCCGCCCCTTCCCTCAACGTTTGCTGTTTTCTATGGTTCTGTATATGAAGCCTGACCACTTTAGACGTTTTTAATGAATGCTTTAAGCGGCCAGAGACTTCTGGAAATGTGTGACTGATGAAGTTTGGTATTCTGAACAAGACAGACGTGCAGAAACACAGAGAAAAGAGAAGGATTAAAGACGCTCTACTGCTGCCTCGTTGATCCAGTCCAGCTGAAGCCATCACGTGAGTCCTTGGAACGTAATCAAAAACAGAGCGTCACAGCAGTGATTATTTCTTCATGTTTTGATGCGGGAAAAGCATCAAAACATAAAGAAAATCAACTCGCAGGAGCGGTTCTTTGCAGCGAGGAGACTTGCCGTTGCTGCGAGCGCCGCTGTTCGCAGAAAGAACACCTGTGGGGGTTTTCTGGACCGCAGGACGACGGCCACACATGCTGCTGCTAATTGGACTGGCAGCTCTGGCACTTTCTCATTGCCATGGCTAATCACCACTCTCTGTGTGACCTGTTGTACCACACGCCTGTCTCTGCCTGCCCCTCGCCGTGGGAAGGGGCAGCAGAGGTCTGTTTGGAGCTTGCGTGGCATACTAGTAAAAGCTTGCCTGTGACATTTCTCCATCCTTTAAAAGAAACAAGCTAAATGTAGTTTTGCGGAAGGAAAACTGAAACGTACGATAACCCCCCCCCCCCCCCCCCCCCCCCCCCCCCCCAACAGAGCACAGGCAGATAAGGTATGACAACCTTTCAGGGAATAAAGATAGGGCCAACAGTTTAAACTGTTTAAACTAAAACACAAATGTAGAAATATGCTTTTTTTTATTGTTTTTTAAACAAAAATGCTAATGTTTTTATTATTAATGTTGCTAAAATATAATTACTAATTGATGCACCATTACCTATACCTATTGTTTAACGCTAGTGCTTATATTCATTTAAATCTCAATGCACAAATACACATTAGACATGTCAGATATCCCAGGGAGAGGAATGAATGAATGAATGAATGAATGAATGAATGAATGAATGAATGAATACATTTATTTCAGACAGACAATTCCACCAACTAAAAAAAAGTGCGCGATAAACAAAATTACAAGAAAATCCCAATCAACACGTGCATTTTCATTGGTATGAGCGCCAACGGCACCTTACATATCCGTATATGAACTTGAACATAGATAGAAACTAATAAAAACAAACAAAAAAAACAATTCCTATTTATAAACCTGCAAGTATAACCTCAGATGTGACCCTGATTAGCAGTAAGTGTCTGAAAAGGTGTATGAAGAAGTTCACCTTATTTATTCAAACCCCTTCTCGCTCCTGTCACCTAAAACGTAATGGTGGTTGGGTTTCCCATGACTCGATGGATGGATGAATGGATGGATGGATGGATGGATGGAGAGGCAGATTAGGAGAAAGACAGGACACATATCAGTGTGTTGGGTTACTGTTTTAAAGTAGCGTTTCAATTTTAGCTCTAGATATTTTTAAGACCAAGGTAGAACTGTCAATTTAGCCTGAAGTGGTGGAATTAAGTTTAAAATCACCCAAAACATCCGTAGGTTTATACAGAAATAAAGAGTCATGGGAAAAACTAAGTACACCTTGCCGTAGTCACTAGATCCACAGTCTGGAAAAGTCTGGGATTTGCTTTTAGCATTTTTCAGGTTTCAGGATAAGTGTGAAAAAAAGGAAACTGAGCACTAAAAAAATTCTAACCTTTTTATTTCTGTGCTCTGAGAACAAAACAAAAATCAAACAACTTGTATTTTTTTTTTATTTATACACAATTTTTAAATATATTGAGTTGATTTGTCTTTAATTGGTCAAACCACACACCCGCAATTTTTTTTTTTTTTTACATTTTAACCATCAGTAGTTTGTTTTTTTGCTTACTGAATTGACACTCATACAAACATTTAAAAAGACTGATTCAACTGCCTGTTTGATCTCCAGACAACTAAACCGGACCCGTGGTCTTTAAGCTTGGTCCACAACCCCAAACAGAACCCTAAAATTTGTAATAGAGTTTTATTTTTCAAACAAATAAAATACAGGCATCAGAGTTCACAAGTTTGTCTACTTCCATTATTTGTGGAGCCCTCAGATACTAAATTTTTTATTTATTTATTTGTTTGCACCAAAAACCATTGAATATGTACAAGAAAAAAAATTTAAAGATAGGGGGAAAAAAAGGAAAAAAATAAAAGAAAAAGAAAATATACTAAAAGTTTGGGTTTCTCACATGTTTATGGCTGATACTTTGTATTCAAGTGTCCATAACTGTACTCCCACCACCACCTACCTGGGCCAGACCGTGAGCGACGATTCTGCGCTCAGCGAGTTGGGGGAGCAGGTGAGCAAGCTGCGAAAAGGCCTTTTTTAAAAATCAGCGACACCCGGGAGAAAGTGGAGGCCATGAGTCTGGAGCAGGAGGAGGCCAAGAAGCAGGTGGTGGAGTTCCAGAAACAGTGCGACCAGTACTTATCCATCATTTTAAAGCAAAAGGCGGAGGCTGATGAACTGCAGAGGGTAGGTGTCGCCGAGACGTGTCGGTGAGCAATTATCCACCAGCAGATGCTGTGATAGGTGTGGTTTTGTTCAGAGGGTGGGTGAGAATAGCGAGAAAATCCGAGCGGAGGAGTAAAGCCGTGGCTGATAATGCGCAGAGGGAGCTGGACAAGGCCCTGCCTGCTCTGGAAGAGGCCCTGAAGGTCGCTCAGCTTCCCTCACATTTCGCCTTCATTAATTTTTTATTTTTTTTTGCACTGCCACTCATTTTCCCTCTCCTCACTCTCAGGCCCAGGGGTCTCTGAATAAGAAGGACATGACAGAGATCAAGTCTCACGGCCGTCCTCCAGCGCCGTTGGAGGCTGTGATGCACGCCGACATGACCCCGCTTGGCAACGAGCCGACCTGGGCCGAAGCCAAGAGACAGCTGGGTGAGAGGCGGCAACGGGGCAGAACTTAACACCGGCTGACCAGTTTGGAAAGAAGGAGTCCTGTATTAGCGTGACCTCCGTCTCTCCAGGTGTATGGAGGCATCTACCAGGATGTGGAGCCGAAGCGGGCGCTGCTGAACGCCGCCATGAACCAGTTAGCAGAGAAGGAAGCTGCCCTGGTCGACACGCAGAGAAAAGGTTCAAGAGGTTGGAATGAAAGAGGTTTTACTTTGACTCTCACACATTTCAAAGGGACGTTTGGGGACAGGTGGCGGATAAGCTGAACGAGCTTAAAAAGCAACACACAGAGAAGCTGGTCATGAAGGAGGGCTTGAGAAAGAAATCTCAGGAGATGGAGCTGAAACTGTCCACTCCACAGAAAGGGTCCGCTGGGAGGAGAGTTACCGTAAGTGAAGTCTAACGTTGAAAAAGGAGTTGCTGCAGTTTGACACGTCTTACTGCACAAGGCCGATTAGGATGTAAATGTATATTTCAACAGATCATTGAGGTCCAATAAAGCTCATGAGTAAACCTTTCATCTATTGTAGGCCTGTAAAACATATAAATCACATTGAATGAATCACAGACAGTATATGGATGAAGGTAATAGTGATGTTTAAGGGCAACGTCATTCTGAGAGTTACTGTGTACTGGCTCTGTTGTGAAGATTTCAGCAACATGCTACTTTTCCAAGTCACAGTCAGGTTTCAAGTCTCTAATGAAATGAGTAGACATTTTCTCATCAAGTCCATGACATGTAGTGCTCCTCTAACCCTGTATTGCTGAAAGCCGGGATACCAAACCTGTAATGTTCGTCTTATCCTAAAATGATCACATTTACCTTGAATAATTAGCTTTTAATATTTTAACATTTAATTCAGCATGGCACACAACTGCTGAAGGACGCTTTACTATTTTCAACAACGCAATTAAAAATATATTTTATCAATCCCCAAGGCAAATTTGATTAATTTAAATTAGATTTATTGATTTTAAAATTTGATAATGTGTAATATTTACGCAGTCAGAAATATAGATAGGGATTCATGCTCCATTTATGCTCTATATATAAAATGTTATTTTTTTTGCAACTCAATTCGCTGAGTTTTGTTGATCATATTGATTTTCCGCTTACAGCTAATGATAACATAACATTTAACATTAGCGTATTACATCAGACCAAGAACATTTTTAATACAGAAATATAGGCTTAGAGAAAAGTATGTTTAACATCTGCTTACAGTTTTCTTTCTCAAATGGTACTTTTTAATCTGACAAATGAGCCTCATCGGAACGACTCTTCTAATTTCTGGAATATCACTGCATCTGTAGCCCAGCATTTGGGTCACTTCCACATATTTGGCCGTAGCTGTATCTCTTACTACTCTTCAGTGTGACATAAATGACTTCCTCTCTCCCCCCTTTTTAAGATGGCCACTGATAGCAGACCCTCAAGGCCAGGCTCTGAAGTGGATCAAAAATATGGAAATGGAAAAAAGGTGAGAGCAACGCGGCTCTGCTTTCTTCTGTGTCCTCGTCTCTCTCTCTTCCTGCGCTGTTAGTGGGATTCTCAGTCAATTTCCTCTCTTTTTGGCCTGTTTTTAGTTAAAGATTAAAGTGCAGTCTAGTTTCTCAACATGATACGTTGAGGATTTGGCTTCTTGTAAAGTAGCTTAAGATGCCACATATTGTCTGATAATGCAACAGATGCACACAAAATTAAATGCCATTTTTAATGGAAAATGATAAAAACCTACATAAATGATTGCCCCTTTTTTTCCAGCCATGTGTTGACGTAAACACAATAAAGGTTTTAAATGTGTTTAATTTATTATGGTCTGATCGCTGAAACCTACCTTCTAATATCTACTGTAGAAGACGTTAATTGAATAAATTCAGCTTTTAGGCCTTGGATTGAGAAGCTGTGGCTCGTTTCTGTCGGCAGTCGCTACTTTACTCTAAGTTATTGTGTGTGATTGTATAAAAGACATTTCAAAAAAACAAAACAACTGGACTTTTGTCCGAAGTTTGAAGACGTTTCGCTTCCCATCCAGACAGCTTTCTCAACTCAAATGTCTGTAGTGTGGAGCCCCAAGCTTTATAGTACTGCCCAACAAAGGCTTGTTATGGCTTAGATGACATGCAAATTGATTTAAATTGCAGGCCAACAATGACCTTAACGACTCCCCATTACTAATGAGTGGACCAGTTTCAGTTCAATTTGCATGTCATCTAAGCCATTACAAGTCCTTTGTTGGGCATAGTATAAAGCTTGGAACTCCACATTACTCCAGACATTTCAATTGAGAAAGCTTTCCGGATGGGAAGCGGAAGTTTTCCGAAAAACTTCGGAAAAAAGTCCAGTTGTTTTTGTTTTTTGACTTTTTTGGAATGACAATGACCTGGGGTCCGTTCTTCGTACGTCGCTAACTCAGTTAGCAGGATTTCATTGTTGACGATTTGGCATCATCTTGGATCGTTTGGTTCTTCGAAAGACTTCCTGCACTTGTTGTCATAGCAACATGTGCGCCAGCTTGAACCTGCTCGAGAGCAGGCTTATTTCATGTAAACAAGATTAGATCACGGCTGTATAAGCGGAGGAGATAGGGAAGTCTGTCGTAGCCATGTCCATTTTTACAACAGCAAACTGTTGCGGAAGGTGCAAGAATAATTTGCAGAGTTTTTCGAATTAATCGCGTATTGCACAATAGACAGGATCCTGTAGCGCAGCGCGACAGTAGAGAGATTTTTCTTGGTGGCTGTTATAAACAGTCAAACACATCATTTAACAGTGGCTTTTAAAGAGGAAAAAGTGGTGTTGGAGCCATAAATCTAAAATATTTAAGTTATTTGTATGATGGTTTGCTTTTTATTTTTATCCTATTCAGTAAGAACTGCTCAGCCGGTCACCTGTTCTCCAGGTGAAAATCACTCTGCCCCTCCTCCCCCCTTGTGGGAAAGTCCGTATTTCAGCTGAAAACGTATTCTAATTAAATTTTGAATTTTAGTTTAATGTTTAAACCTTAGTCACCGTTCGGTATTGCGAACCCTGTTTTATTTGTTGTTCGGGCCATTTTATTGTGAAGTTTAGTTTTACTTTGAAAGGCTTGCTTCCTGTCGAGCCGTACATTGTATTAGAAAAAACTATGGACGGATTATCTAGACATGGAGCAATACAGTTTTACCGTGTAAACTGTGGATGACTTGGAAAAGGAAAATTTTAATTTTTTATGGATAAAGATTATTTTTTTGTTAAAATTCCCAGTTTGCACGTGTCCTTTACTTCCCGTGTCTAAGGAATGACACCGAAATTTGGATCTCTTGACATAACAAGTGCCTTTTTTAAATAAAGTGTAATAATTAAAGGCTACCATTTTGTAGAATATTCTTGTATTTTACTTTTACTTGTCCCCATGTTCTAGTGGGTCCTGTGGAGGCTCTGACATAAAAGAACAAAGTAAATATGAAATTATTAAAAAGCAAAAATACATACTGTAGAAAGTGATAGAAACATCTACCATGGACAGTATTTACGCATTAATTTGTCTGCTGCTTTTTGACGGCACTCTCTCCTGGCTTTGACAGATTTTTAGGTGTTTTAATTAATGACTCAAATTCGGCATAACCTTCCATTAAAAGCTCGTGTTCTGCTTGGGAGAAAAACTGTGGGCGTTCTTTGGCCATGCTGAACAGCCAATAGCAGCGCTGCTGATCATTGTTTCTACTATCGATACATTTCCCCTTTTAAACAAACGCATGAACGCGCAGTTGTCTCAGATAACTCAATCCAGCCATACTAATCGTAAACAACAGGTGTGTTGGAAGAACCCAATTAGCCGGATGAAATCATCTTGGATGTCTCATTTGATCTTGGATGTTTTAAGCAACGTATGAAGAACGGACCCCAGGATGACTGAGAATCTTCACCAACATAACAGCCATTTGTGATTGTGTTTTGACTCGCTGGTTCCTTTGTGTCCGGGGTCTATAACTAATCGACTTTCAAATGCCAGACTACATCCGGGTGCTAGAAAATGCCATCCAGTTTGGGGATCCTGTTCTGCTGCAGAACGTCCAGGAGGAAATAGATCCTTCCCTCAACCCTGTTCTCGATAAGTCCCTGACACGTATAGGTCTGACTCGCCTGAGCAAAACCCTTGGTGGGATTTGACTTATCTAGATGTCAGATTTGTGACTTTTTTTTCTTGGGGTTGCCTTTTCCCAGGTGGCAGGCTGCTGTTGAAGCTCGGCGACAAGGAGTCGGAATACAATCCCGAGTTCAGATTCTACATCACCACCAAGCTGTCCAATCGCCACTTTCTTCAAAGACCACCACAGTTACCTCCGCTGTCAAGGAGCAGGTGTGTGTTTGTGTCCGAGTGGAAGAAAGTGTTCATCAAAGGTTGATGAATAGATGTATGTACAGTATATAAAGCACTTTATGTCATCTCTTAAATACAATGGAGGATCTGTCACTGTTAGATTTCCTAAATGCCTTGACTGTACAGGACCATGAACTCTTTGAGATAACTGAGATTAAGTCATCATTGGGTCATTGTAGAGAAGAATTATTCACCGGTAGGACGAGCCAAAGAGAAGAGAGCATAAGTGAAGACAAATGTCTCAAGACTGGTTATTTTAAGAAGTTTGGGCAAGTCTTTGCTGTCGGTTCCAGTGATGGTGAAGGGTGCTGTATTTATTTATATTTTTATAAATTGCAAACTATCTGAAGTATTGGTGTCCTTTGGGTTTGTTTGATCCCACCAGGCTCCTGAACGAAGCCAGTGGCTCTCTGCTGGATGACGCACCGCTGGTAAACACCCTGCAGGCTTCCAAAGTGACGGCCAGCAAAGTTTCAGAGCAGCTGGAGAGCAGCGAACAGGCCGAGCTGAAGATCAACTCGGCCTGAGAGGTCAGGACGGGGGAATGGTGTACAGACGATGGAGAACTGAGACAAGGTAGTTAAAATACAACTCTATTTATAAAGCCTTTTAAAAACAACACCGTTGACCAAACTGCTGTACAATGATAAAAACTAATAAAATGCAGAAATACTCTTGCCCACTCTAGCTGGCAGAACAAAAAATAAATAATAATAAAATAAAAAAGAATCAAATACAAACTTCTCAAACTGAGTTAAAAGCCAAGGAGAAATAATGTTCTTTAAGCGAAGATTTAAAAAAAGCAAGTGAGTCAGTTTCTCTGATTTGCAGTGGTACCTTATTCCAAAATTTGGGAGCAGTGGAGGCGTGATTCAGGACAAGGCAGCAGCTGGCTGCCTTTGAGACAGCTTTATGGCAATACGATTAACATTTATTTTATTTTTTTTTTATTTTATTTTTTTTTTTATTTTTTTTTTATTTATTTTTTTTTTCCCAGTGTCCTGTCTAGCAATGTGGCAATAAAAATTGATATCTTAATGCCAAATAGAGCTCGACAGATTTTACTTTCACAAGTGGAGCAAACAGCTTTCGCCATAATGCTCCGCTTGATTTGTGCGTGTAAATAGCTTTATTGTGATTCCTGCAGGGAGAATTTCAAATTATATGGACACTACAATGGGAAAGTAGGAGAATAAAAGAAAAACAAGAAGAGAAAAAAAAAGAGAAAGAAGAGGTGAAAGAAAGAAGAGATAAAAGGAAGAGAATGATAAAACTTCCTCTGTCTGCTCCATCACCTGGAAAGAGACACAAAAAGAACAGGACAACCAACAGACATAAAGCAACAGATACAATCGTGTAACACCTTGATACCATTGCTAAATCATATGTATTATTATTTAAGCTGACATGTGTAATGTGATACCTAAAAAAAAAAAGTAAAAGAAAGTAAATAAATTATAGCCTTTCTGTATATAAGTGAACATTTAATACCTGGGACCCAGCACCTGTGGGAGATTGTGAGAGTGCACTAGTTTAGATGAAAATTATCCAGAAGGAAATGGCTTGATAGTGGTTGTGGAGAACCGAAGACCCGCCTTCCCCGAGCACAGAGGCAGGGGTCAGGGGACCCATAACCCCGGACTCCCAAAGGGGCCCCCAAAGCAGTGCGCCCGAGAGGGGCCTTCACAGGAAATCTACAACCCCCCCCTGAGGAAAGAGGAGAGACGACCCCGAGGAAATCCCCCAGCCACCGCAATGCCGACGCCCTCAAGAGCCGCGGGGACGAGCCCGTGGGCTCCGCCGGCAGCCGGCCGCGCTGAAGTGGTCCTGGCCATGGGCCCTGGGGGCCAGAGGCCGCGGGGGCGCCCCGCCCCCGCGGCAGGGGGGATTAACATTTAATCACTAGACTAAATATTAATTACTGATATCTGCAACATAATTTTGCTTTGTCAAGACTCTTATTCAAAATATATGAAATTAGATACTGACAAGTCAAAACAAGTTTTGCCTAGTAAGATTCAAACTATTTTGCCATTCATGGGTCGTTTGTCACCATAGATTCCTGTATTTTAGTTGTAACTAGTAAAGATTACATTAGCTATATCTTAAACCAAAATTCATACTGTTAGTATTGTCAAAATGAATCAAAATGACGGATATCTATAATGGTAAAAATAAATGTTAAAATGTTTTGCCATACTCCACAGCGGCAGTACTACTGATGTCAGTTTATCCTGATAAACATACAGATAGTTATAACTATCTGTATGTTTAGGGTTGTTGTCCTGCTAAAAGGTAAAATTCTCCATCCTAAGGTCTTTCCTGTATTCCTCCTAAAAAGTGTGATGTTGAATGTTGAATTTTTGTGGCACAATAACTGTAGTTTAGGCTCAAACCGTAAAAACCCAGGTTCCTTTAAAGACAGTAGATACTGTTGATGGAGACATATACAATGAACGTCGTCTTTCTTTGATGGGACTTTTTTTTAGTTCTCAAACGTCGACAATCCTGAGATTGATTACCTTCCCCTGACCTCAGCCTTTTATAACAACTCCTTTACGGCAAATCATCCTCACTTGTTACTGTGTTTAGTGGCGAGGCTTAGTCTGACTCTAACCCAATCGCAACCTCATTTGAATATAACTGAAGCACGGCAAAATAAATCAGATGGACCAGATGAAACATAAAATATGTGAGGTTTGATCGTCTGTTGAAGAAAGGAAGGGATATTTTTTAGTTTTTGACTCAAGGCTGTCTATATGGGTTTTAAAACATTTGATGTCCTGCAACAGACTTACCGTATTTTCCGGACTACAAGTCGCAGTTTTTTTTTCATAGTTTGGCCGGGGGTGCGACTTATACTCTGGAGCGACTTATGTGTGAAATTATTACACATTTTCACCGGTATATCGTTACACCTGTTATTTTCACACCAAACCACCAGAGGGCGCTCTAGGCCTGTGTTGAATCAGACGTAAGCGACGTAGAAGCGGAAGTGCCGCATCTTTTACCTCCGGAGTTAACGGAGTTATTTGAAAGTGACACCGAGGATGAAGATTTCACTGGATTTTAGTTATTTGGAGTGACACGGGCGCTTTGGTTAACTTCTTCGCATGTTATTTATGCTAAAGTTATCTGAAAAGCTTTTGATATGTTATGTTAACATACCAGGCACGTTCTCAGTTGTGTCATGTAGCGTAAGCTAACCGTACAATTATTCAGCCTGTTGTTGCCTCCGTTCTATTTTTATTTAAAATTGCCTTTCAAGATGACATGTCTGTTCTTGATGTTGTATATTATCAAATACATTTCCCCCAAAAATGCCACTTATACTCCAGTGCGACTTATATATGTTTTTTCCTTCTTTATTATGCATTTTATGGCTGGTGCGACTTGTACTCCGGGGCAACTTATAGTCCGGAAAATACGGTACTTTTACTGTTGTGACAACCGTAATCCAAAGGCACGCTTCCGTTTCCTGTCTGTCTCGTTTACCATAGGGCGCTCTCTATACGCCAAGACCGCGTGTCGTTCTGCATCACCTCCTTCGTCGTTCACAACCTAGGGGCCCGCTTCGTGGAGCCGACCGTCCTCGACATGAAGGCGGCACGTTTCGGCTGCCGTTCTTTGGACTCGGCGGCGTCAGCTGTTGCGAATGATTGCTTTCAGAGTGTTCAACACTGCAACAGGACAAGTCTGACGCGGTTTAAAGCGCTCACATTCGATTAAACGATTAAAGGTCAGGGGCCCCCAGCCCTCCTTCTTCCTCTGCGTTCTCTCTCAGGTGGTGGAGGAATCCACCTGCTGCACTCCTCTGATCTTTGTGCTGTCTCCTGGAGCGGACCCCACAGGAGCTTTCTGCTGCAGCTGGCCGAGGCCTCGGGCATGAGCAAACGCTTTAACGCCGTGTCTCTGGGCCAGGCGCCCATCGCCAGGAGCCTGATAGAGGAGGGAAGTGAAGAACGATAAAGGACCAGCTGCTGTCATTTTAGCTGAGTCATTCATTCAGACCCATACGCAGTCTGGGAAAGAAGTGCAGAATTTGATTTAATTAGTTTCCATGTCTGGATAAGCAGCAGGGGGGGAGGGAATAAGTATGGAAAAAAATTAATTTTTCCCATACTTATTCCCTGTTAGCCTAAAAAAAAAAAAGATACATTTACATTTCTAAATTTAAGCTGCTCCAATCAGCTTTTTCTGTGGCTTTTAAATCCATCTGTGCACCTGACTGTCCTTCTATCCCAGGGGTTCCTGAAGTGGGGGTCGGGACCCCCCCGGGGGGGGGCCATGACACACCTCTTGGGTTTGATTTGATATTGATGTGCAAAAAAGATTTAGCATTTCTCTTTTTTGTGAAAACGATAACAAAGCGAAACATTACAAGATGCTCCACATCTCCTATTTTAACTGCACTTTTTTTGTAAGCGCTCTTACAAAATCTTACTTTATTCCTGTAATTTTACGCCTTTATTCTCATAATTCCCCTCAGTTCAAACACTTAAAAAATCCGGTTTCCAAAAAAAAAAAACTTCCATCGACCCCCTGGAAGCTTTTGCACAGCGCTCTACAACCTCTAAACCTCTAGAAATTGGTCACTGGGTGTTCCTCGTCAACTGCCACCTGTCTCTTTCATGGATGCCGGGACTGGACAAGATGCAGGTGCAGAAGCCCCACCCGAAATAATTTTCTCTGCCGAATGACAGACCTCATGTCTGAAAGCTCTCCTCAGACTTTACAACCATGGCTTCTGAAATGACTTTCTGAGGCGTCTCCACCTCGGTACTGAGCTACCACACCTGTACGCTCCACAGCGGCAAACCGCCGAGGTGCACCCGCTTTGAGGGTTACAGGTCGGTTCCTCGCGTACATTTCACTAGCAGCACTTGGTTTATTTTGGCTTAAACTTTTTGAAGCGATGAGTTTAGATTGAAATGTTTGCCACCTGCTACAGGCCAGATCGTTACCTTGTCCTGATGCAAAAGCCCAAGAATTGAACGACGGCGCTTTCTTTAGCTGTAAGCTGCAGCCAAAAACAATGCAGGTGGGCCACCCTTAGCAAAAAGTAGTACTTTTGAAGTTCATTTTGTTAAGTATACTTATGCATAAGCTTAAGACTTCTGTTCGTACTTTCCAGGATAAGTCAAGTATATTTCACTCTACTATTGTTAAGTATATGAAATATAGTTAATAAAAAGTACAGTTCAAGTACGCTGCCTCATTTTAAGTATGAAATAAGTATATTCGTAGTACATTTTAATAAACTACTTTTTGCCAAGGGTGCTTTTATACTCCAGTACTATATATATATATATATTTTTTTTTACGTTTGATAAGGCCCCCCCATCTGCACTGGAATAAAGATTAGGTCCACCAGCACATATGGTTTATGGCGATTGAAAATTTTAGTTTTAAATCAGGACAAAATTATTACAGGAAAGATAAAAATCCTACAGTTAAAAATGTTAAGTCCAACACATCTTTTAATAAACACACTTTTGACATTGTCTTTAATTTGATAGTAACATCCATCTAATGATACTTAAATTCAGACTTAGGTGCATTCAAATCTGCTTTGAATTCAATTATTAAACTTGGCTAATTACAGTAAGTGTTTTCAAAGAACTACTGACCCAAAAACTGTTTTTATATTGCTAGACAAAAAAAAGGGGGAAAAAAAAGAGTTCTGTTTATTATTGTTAAAGAGTCAAATGGTTCAAAATAATTTACAAACTGGATGAATACAACAAATGAGCGAACCCCTTTTTTTATTTTGGATTTACAATAATTTACACATTCATTCCTTACAAAAGAAAATCTGAGTTCTTTATTTAAAATTATCATATTTTGTAGAGCAAGTAAAACAAAAACATGATTGTTTTTTTGTTTTTTTTTAAAAGATTTTTACTTTTCTGGCCCTCGTGTTTCTTTGACTTGACTATTTTGGCCCATGTACTAAAACATTTGGACACCCCTGCCCTACATCAACGGCTACTTCTGCGAGGCAGCCGTGAATCAGAACTACTACAACTGAGGCGCTGGCGTTCTTTTATTTTTCTGTCTTCTTCCCTCTGCTGTTCACAGTTTAGGTTCAGGAGTAAAGTAAAAGTCAGAGTCCTTCCATCTGCCTGAAAAGAGCTTTTTTTCCCTCATTATAAAAGTAAGCTGTGGTCTGCTGAAGCTCTGTGCCCTTAGCAGAGCACTAGCACCACCAAGAGGACAGGGCGAGTATTACCACAACACGTGCAGCTTTTAAAATGTCCTCACTTTGTTTTCTTTATTGCAGTTTCTCAGGGGAGTGAAAGGAGAGGAATAATAGTAGCGATTGCTGGGTAGTTCAGTGAAATACTTCCTGCAGCCTGGCGTTTGTATTTTATTCTTATTTTCTTTGCATAGTTTGCTGTTGTTGAATTGCTTACAGAGGAATAAAATGTGTCTGTGGAGTCAAACCAGGGCGGGAACTCCTGTGTCTACAGGAAATAGAAACAGTTTGGTAAAACTTAAAAAAAAAAAAAAAAAAAAACAAGATGTTCAACATTTAAAATGAGGAATTATAAGTTATAAAGTTCCAGCGAGACTCGTCAAATCAATGAATGGGACATTAATTTGGGGTTTTTAATCATTTATTTCAGCTGTCCATTTTTTTTTTTTTTTTTTTTTACAGAGTTTTAACTATTATAACAAACAGCTTGCATTTTACTTAAGTTTGTTGCACAAATTTCTATTTCTTGCTGTTTTTTTACTCAGATCCACAAGGGGTCATAATTTCACATCCAGGGTTAAATGACAGTAGAAATGAACTCCCAGTAGTGTTTGATTCATTGTGTCTTAGCAAGTTGCAGAGAAAGCACATTGTTTGTGTTGCCATTAACAAGTAAAAAGGGAATATTTGACAACTCTTTATGGCAGAATAGGTAGAGTTGGTTTTAAATTGTCTGGTTTCCTGGCTGAGAATATGCTTTTAAGCAAAGGACTCCCCACATTTTAATTTGCCTGCTTTATCCAGTCCCAAATGATGTTTGATGTGTTTAGGATCCATGTCACAGTTGGCTGGAGATAAAGTTCAAGATTTTGGAGGTAGCCCTCCAGCTGCCTTATAACCCTTAACCAGTGACACCGCCACCTCCACCATCACACAGTAGCGCGTTCTTAGATGCTTTAGAGCGGCTGTTTGTTTGTTAGACGACAACAAAGTCAGATGCTGTTTGTTTGTTAGACGACAACAAAGTCAGATGTGAAACTGACTGCACATTTATAACGGGGGCCACGACCGTCAGGGAGGGTGGAAGGGTAAAACATGAAAATGTTCCTCATCAAACATAAGTCCTTCTGCTAGGGCCCACATTGTGTCAGCACGCGACAGCCTGTGTCCATGTTTCAGACTTTTATTTTGAAATAAGACAGGAAGGAAAACCTGGGTTCAGTTTCCTCAGCAGCAGTTTTAGTCTTCGAACCCATGGAGGCCAATTTTTGCCATGACGAAGGTCAGCCATGAAGTCTGACCCTAGCTGAGGTCCGGCTTGATTTGGATGTGGTTCTGGGTTCTTTGTGACGTCCAAGGTGAGCCACCGATTTAATTTTGGTGGGTGGGCCGGTCCTGGGACGTTTCCCCCTGCTCCATGCTCTCTCCATGGATGATGGCTCTTACTGTGGCTTCAATTAGCTTCAAGTCTGAGCTTTGACTAGGCCATCACAGCACCTTGATTCTTATAATTTTTTTCAGACGTTCTGTTGAAGATTTGCTGCTGAATTATTATTTTTTTGTCTGCTCAGTAACCTAATTTCAACCATCTTCCCACACATTTGACTAAAATGTGGGACCTCCATTATTATAAACGACTTTGTTCCTCATTGGTTTTTGTATCCCATTAGATTGTGTCTTGATGTATTGGTCTTTGAGATCTTTTGGCCTACCTCATTGCATCAGGCAGGATCTTGGCACCACAGGTAAGGTAGAAAAAATGTAATTTGTCATTTAAGAAGATAAGAAATTATTTTCTCCACAGAGGACTGGATTGTTTACTGGAGTCATTGTTATCTGATATCAACATTTATTTCATTTAAACAAGGACACGACAACAAAAAAGAAGCACATTTTCAAAAGGGGGCAACGAATCTTTTGACTGAACCAGCTGTGTTTCGGTGCAGGGGGACAACAGCAGCCTCCAGTCACCAGAGTTAGATGCCAGAAGTTAGAAAGTGGTAGCCATGTGTTCACACTTCTGATGCTTTGTGTCTAAATAATAAATGGCAGCCCCGCTGCTTTACACCCTCTACCTGTGAACCAATCCCTAAGGGGTTTAACATCACAAAATGAATTGCTATTAGCTTGTTTTGCTAATTGAAGTCTTCTAGCCGGGGCGGGGGGGATTTTGGTTGGGTGAGGGATACTTCATACCCAGATCTGATTTCTGAGGCAAACGGAGCGCTTCATTAAAGCTAAAAAATAAGGGAAAGCCTCGAAATGTGGTGTACAGGAGTAAGCTGGACTGTGGTGTTGTTGGAGGACGCCATAACAGAAAAGTCCTGGAGACGGCCAACCTGAAGCTCATGTCTTTTGCGTCCTCATGACAAGAAATGATAACTTTCACATCAAACCCACCAGTCCAACCCCCTCCAGCAGCAATGTTTGGAGAATTTGATTTGGTGAACACCACGGCTTGGAAACAGCGAGCGAATAAAAGCCTCTCGGTTTCGATGCGCTGTTGAGGCCACAATGCTGACGTTGCAAGACGCACGTGTTACGTTTCGGAAAGACAAGCAGAACCGGTTGGGTTCTGGTGTTCCCTCAGCTCGGCTGTCGGCCTTCCTTACACTTTTATCTGCTGGTGGTGAAGTTAGTTGGAGGTTCTGTGGCAAAAATAATCAGCTATGTTTTAAAATCATAAACCAGAGACGGATTTCTCATCTCCTCTTTGTGTGGATCCAGGCTGATGTGATCTATGACAATTGTTTTTAAAAAAAAAAGGGTTACACTTTATTTGAAGGGGTGTACATAAGACTGACATTACACTGTCATAAACATGACATAACACCTATTATGAACATAAATGACTCTTTATGAATGTTTAGGACTGTTGTCATTAATTGTCATTCTGTAAATTATGACACTATTAAAGCAAAATTGACATTGTTTAAAATGTCTTTGTTATGACAACTTGACATGAACAGAGACAAGGTTAAGTTTAGGGCTTGATTTGGGATTTGGTTAAGTTAAGGGCTTGTCATAACAAAGACATTTTAAACAATGTCAACTTTGCTTTAATAGTGTCATAATTTACCGAATGACAATTAATGACAACAGTCCTAAACATTCATAAAGAGTAATTTATGTTCATAACAGGTGTTATGTCATGTTTATGACAGTGTAATGTCAGTCTTATGTACACCCCTTCAAATAAAGTGTTACCAAAAAAAGATTGAATTTGAATATATAGGAGAACTAATTATCATGAACTCTAACTTGGTTTCTTAGGCCTTTGCAAGAGAAGCAGACCCACAGCATCACAGATCCTCCACCGTACTCAACAGTGGGCCTGAGTTTCTTCACCTATTCCTGCTTCACTCTCGAGTGTTTCTTCCCAAAAATCTTAACCTCAGTCTCATCTGAACGAAAGAGACGGATCCAGTTAAAGTGTTTAGCAACCTCCACGTTTATGTTTGTAATGGTAGGACATATAAAGACCTTTTCTTGATCCCTCCCTAGCAACCAGCTTTTTACTGCAGTTCTCTAGTGGAGAGCTTTTAGAGCTGTGCGTGGTGGTAAGATAAACCTTTATTGTTATACTTTCAGTTATTTTTGATTATATTTTCTGCTCTAGCCGTAAATAGGAACAAGTTTAGGCAAGGCAAGGCAAATTTATTTATATAGCACATTTCAGTACAGAGACAATGCAAAGCGCTTTACATGATTAAAATATAGGGGAAAAAAACAGAATAAAAGCAAGTAGGGATACAATGTAGAAACAAAATAGAACATGGGAAAATAGAAACTAAAAGCAAACATTAAAAACAGTTGGACTACAAAGTTAAACTAATGATGTTTCAGTAAAACAGTTTAACCAGAACAGTTGAATGCAATCTTAATCAAATGTGTTTTTTAATCTCGATTTAAAGGAACTCAGGCTTTCCGCACTTTTACAGTTTTCTGGAAGTTTGTTCCAGATAAGTGGAGCATAGGAACTAAGGTTTAGGTGAGAAGTGATTTGTCTGGCCTCTATTTCTTAACTCATGAAGATCAACACGTCTACTTCACCTTTATGGGACGTCTCTTCTGTGTTTCCCACTCTAAACGGTGGCTGATGGCCTCTGTGAGAAACAGGAAGTCATGGATTATAAATTGGATGTTCCTAGATGCTCTGATCGGTGAAGAAGAACCCATTTTAACTAAGCATGCATTAAACAAAAAGTATTGCATTTAATATATCGGATAACATAGATGTACTAACTAAATACGGCAGCAGTAATTTAGCTAAAAACAATAATTTCTTTACATGGAATGTATTTCCCCTGTATTTGAGTGAGATGATGTAGTTGCAATAAAAGATGGATTTATTTCAAGGCTTTCTACACATCTTTGCCAGTAACGTGTCCAGTGATGTAAACACGGGATGCTACTGTGGGAAACGCTGAATCATTTCCATTTCAGGTTGGTTCTTATCTAAAACATGTCTTGGCTCTGCGTCAGCTCTCGCCCATTTTAGACGACACCAGAGACTGAATTGGTTTAAAAAAAAAAAAAATTTTTTTGGTCTGATCTGGATCTTTAAAATAGTCGGTTGTTGTTTTTTAGTAGTCTCATCACAAAGATCCAGTATCCCAGCATCTGCGAAAGGTAGAA